>NC_042618.1:178204204-178545616 GCF_901001135.1 Rhinatrema bivittatum
CATACATGGCCTAACCAAATCCTCCAATGATCAAACATCACCAACCTCCAAGCTCTCAAGCAACGACTTTGCAGACTTCTTTAACAAAAAAATCAAGAACCTCATAAGCAACAACCTCAACAACACGCAAGACCCAAAAATACAAATCAAGCAATCAACAAACTGGCCCAACTTTGATTCAGCATCATCACTGGAAATCAAAAATATCATCAAAAAAATGAATCCAGCTAAACACCCTATTGATAGCATACCCATACAGACGATCAAAGACATCGAGCCATCAATAACTAAGACATTAACCGACATTGTGAACCTATCCCTCACAGAAGGAAACTACCCCAACTGCCTAAAATCAGCAATTATTAAACCCATACTGAAAAATAACAACCTGGATCCAGAAAACCCACTAAACTACCGATCCATATCAAACCTACCATTCATTGCCAAAATCATTGAAAAAATCATTTATTCCCAACTAAGTAACCACCTGGAACGGAACAATACCCTACTTCCCACACAATTCGGCTTCAGGAAACAATTAAACACCAAATCACTATTCCTATCATTAAACGACACCGTGCTCAAAGGATTTGACAAAGGCCACAGCTTCCTTCTAGTTCTACTAGACCTATCAGCAGCCTTTGACACTGTAAACCATTCAATTCTAATTGAACATCTATCCGAAATTGGTGTAAAAGAAAAAACCCTACAATGGTTCACATCCTATCTATCACAAAGGACCTACCAGGTGTCAATCAATGACACCCTCTCAAAGAAAATAAACCTTGATACTGGAGTTCCCCAAGGCTCCACACTATCGGCAACACTCTTCAACATTTATCTTCTCCTAATATGCCACTTCCTCTCAAACCTTAAACCCACTTACTTCATATATGCTGATGACATCCAAATACTTATCCCAATACACAAATCCCTGGAAGACACCTACAAAAAAAACAGCCAACTACCTCACCAAAATAAAGCAATTACTAACCAACATGAGACTTATCCTAAACATTGATAAGACAGAAATAATCATGCTGGATAGAAAGAATAACCCTACGCACATACCACCACTCAACATATCAAATTAAAAGTCAGCAATCTCCCCTGGCACCCATGCCTGCAACTTAGGAGTTATAATTGACAAGGAACTATCATTCAAGAACCACATCTCCACAGAAATCAAAGACGGATATCACAAACTCCTAACCCTACGTCACCTAAAACCTTTCCTTTCCGCCAACGACTTCAGAACAGTCCTCCAAATACTCATCTTCTCCAACCTGGATTACTGCATCTCCCTGCTTTTCAACCTACCTCTCACCACCATCCGACCACTCCAAATCCTTCAAAATACAGCCGCCAGAATACTCACAGGAACGAAAAAATATGATCACATTACTCCGACTCTCGTATCACTACACTGGCTCCCAATAAAATACAGGATAGACTATAAAATACTATCCATAATACACAAAATAATATATGAAAAACAAACAAATTGGCTAAGTGCATCCATAAAACTATACTCACCAAACCGAAATCTTCGTTCAGCTAACAAAGGTTTATTAAAAATTCCACCTGCTCATCACAAACTTACCTCAACTTAGAAGAGAGCCATATCCCCAGGAAGCCCCAAACTATGGAACACCCTCCCAACCGACCTGAGAACACAACAAAATGTAAAAACCTTCAAAAAAGAACTAAAAACATGGATGTTCACCAGAGCCTACCAAAACAACCTATGACTCTTTGATACTTCTTCCCTCCCAATTGACCCATATAAACATGCAGATCCAATCCAAAATACATAATTTAACCTGTACAATATACAACCAAGCTATGTTTATAACGAATAAGATAACTATGTTAACAAGCGTATGAATTTTTGAACACTCTGTTAAACATCAAAACTTTGTAAACCGTTGTGATGGTGAAACCAAACTATGGTATATAAAACTCGATAAATAAATGATATGGAAACATAGCTGATATCAACAGATAAGAAACAGTTGACCAGATTAGGCCATCCAGACCATAGGTCAGATGCGTCTGGGGTTGCTGCAGGAACAGCATTCACAGCCTCTGAAGGAGGAGCAAGGGTAGTCTGGGTCATCATTAAGAGTGACACCTGGTGGTGAATTGATTCAGAGCCCATGATACAGGGTTCCAGAAGGTGATTAAGTCACACATTTTCAGCAAATCATTGTTTTCTCTGAGCACTATTGGTATAAGCAGAAATCAAATAAAGACTGTTGCCAGATGGAAAATTGCATTGGCTTGGGCAATCAAAAGTGAATTTTTGTCCTTGAGCATCAAGAAACATATCAGACTCCGGTAGCACTGTCACAGAAGCTTACGAGAGCTGTCTGCTCTATAAAGCAAAGCTGCCTTTTTTTTTTTTTTTTGGTGCACGTGGCTCAGTCATTCAAATACAGGTTAGGTCTTCATGTTGGCACTTGATGTCTCTGGCATAAGGACGGGGAGGCCTGCTTTGGAGCGCTCAGTACACATTCATAGCACGTCCCACAGGAATGCCACCCATATCTGGGGAAGGCTCTTACAAGGCCTTAATTTAGACCAGCAAGTTTAAAAGAGCGATCAACTACTCAGTTCCCTCTGAGCCCACCTGCTGTGAAGTATTTTAGTTGAAGATGGAACAGAACATAGACAAACGTAGTTCACCTTCATGGCATCAGTCACATTGGATGGAGTTCAATCTTTTGGCAGCCACATAGAACACTTAATTATATGAGCTGCCTGAGCTTCACACCACTCATCTTTCTGTCCGCCTTGGCAGTAGCAGCAAAACTGCAATATTTACATGAAGATTTATGTCTAAATAGCCTGGAAAATAATTGAGACTAAACAAGATCAGAGCCCTGCCATAAAACTGAGGGAGCCAAAAAAAAAAAAAAAAAAGCAAATGTACTTTAGATGCATTATTACAAAACAATTCATATAGAGTAGGATCCCAGCTTGTTTTTTGAGCATGTTATAACCTACACATTCATCAAGCTTTTATGATCCTCTTTGCTATACTGGAAGTGTTTGGCAGAGGAGTATAATGAATATACAATTACATAACTACAGGATTATGTGGTGATTATTTATTTACAGTTAAAATATCTCTTACCATGTTCAACAAAACAATTAGAATGTCTTTGAATTGTGAGTGTGTTCTGTTAGAATATAGAATAACTCTCTGGCCTATTCTGTGGCACAAATACCACCTTCTGGCCTATTCTGTGGCACAAATACCAGAAGAATCATGGATGGGCCTGCTGAGAAAACATCTTAAGGTCGACCTGCATAGATAAAAGTCGGTATTCCCTAAAATGAAACATTTAGGTCACTTTCCTGAGACTGCTCTGTAACTTAACAGTTCACATCTGCTCTGTTGGCTGGTAAAATTATTATTTTTTATATGTCCACCACTAAAAATGTGAGTCACCTTGGGAAGATGCTTTCAAGAGCAGACCATTGCTCGGGGAAATCACTTTCTTTTTGACTCATGATGTAAATAACTGAAAAGTATAATTCAGGGTCCTGCACTCAGTAGAAATAATGTTTGAGAGAAATGATCAAAAGAGACAACCATAAAACTCAAGGCAGCGGCATGGAATGTTGGGTCAAAAATGCTACCTTCTGATTGGCTGACACCCAATATTCCGTTTACAAAGAGAAGACTGACACCACTAATATTGGTAGCCAGGGCATAGACTTCTTCCACATCTGCCCTTTTACAAAGCTCCAATAGTAAAACACTGACAACAAATTGGAATCAAACAGGCCGCAGCTTTATTACATAATACAACCAGGTGCCTGAGCCCCCCCACATGCACCAACTTAAGGCACTCCCAGTGATCATCCGCCACCACCCAGCAAGATGATCACCACCAGCCACCCGGCCAGAAAGTTCCTGTATGACTCACACTCATTTCCACAACCCCCGCCACCTCCCAGCAAGGAGTCCTATGGAGACAACTGCACCCAGGTGTCCCCATAAATCGAGACATAACCGCTGTCCATTTAATGGAAAATGGAGTAAAACATTGAACCCCAAACCGGCTCGGGCAACCCGCCACCAACCCCCCCCCACTCCCGCTGCGACAAAGCCAAACACCCAAACAAAAACTGAGTGGGAGGAAAGTGACCGCATCAGCAATGGAAAGGCAAATGCAGGAATGCTCCTTTGCTGGCATCCAAAAGCCCCCAAACTCCTCCCCCTTCCCAAGAGGCCTAGCACCCTACGAGTCAATCGGCTCAAAGCCCATGAAATTTTAAAATCAAAATAACAGCGGCTACCTAACAGACTGGGATTCCAGTCAATCTGCTCTCTAAGTCCCCTCCCCCCATTCAACTCAACCCCTGCCTTCCCCTCACTCAGCCTGCTCCAAGCATGTGCCTGGCACCATATTACTTTGGCTCCCAGGCACCAGGCCTGTCTGTCTCCCAATCTGCCAAGATCTTTGAAGTAAATAGTGCTCAATGGGGCAGTTCTGAAACTTTTTCAATTAAAATAATTACTTTTTGTTTTGTTTTGTTTAATGTATAATGTATGGTGTGAAGTTGCAGTTGCCAAAAAACTCTCAGCTTTGTTTCAGGACCTTTTTCTCAGTCATTATTACCTAATAATGCCCTGCTACCATGTAAAATTCATCAGAAATTAGGTTCTCTGACCAATACATTAGGAAGGATCTTCTTTGTGGGGCTAATTTGTCTGATTTAATCTCTTTTGATTGATGCTACCTTTTAAAACTTTCTTAAATAAAAATTTGTCCTATATAATATATACTTCCTCTTTCCTTGTATCTTGCGGTTTTGATAAATAATTCACTATTTTCTATATATTAATGATAGTGATTCATTATTTGGGGTAGATTTTCAAAGGGTTATGCGCGTAACCCTTTAAAAACCCTCCTGTGTGCGCCAAGCCTATTTTGCATAGGCTTGGTGGCGCGCACAAGCCCCGGGATGCGAGTATGTCCCAGGGCTTGGAAAAGGGGCGGGAAGGTGGCGGGGCTGTGGATGTGGCGCTGGTCTGAGGATGGTCCGGGGGCGGGACTGAGGCCTTCGGCATAGAGGCTGTGCCGGGGGATGGCGCGCCGGTAGGTGCGCGCAAGTTATGCCTGCCAGAGGCAGGCGTACCTCCTGAAACAAAGGTAGGGGGAGATTTAGGTAGGGCTGGGGTGTGGGTTAAATAGGGGAAGGGAGGGGAAGGTGGGGGGGAGTGGAGGGAACGGGGAAAGCCATCGGGGCTTCCCTAGGGCTCGGCGCGCGCAAGGTGCACAAGTGTGCACCCCCTTCCGCGCGCTGACCCCAGATTTTATAACATGCGTGCGGGTAGCGCGCACAAATGTACCCAAGCGCGCTTCTTTAAAAATCTACCCCTTTGTGTCTCAGCAAGTGGATATATTAGGATAATTTAATCAGCATGAATAACAGAATTACTTTCAATACCAATTCTGACACTGTCAAATTTGTTTGTCATAGTTTATGCCCATTCCTCACTTTGTAATGCTTGGTGTTTGTCTTTCTTCTAGGAGTCCTATGGATCCTAGAGAACACTGGAATCATTTTAGACTGTGATATTTTCTACTGGGTCAACAAAAAGATATAGATGAGCTTCAGAGAGACCAACAAGATCCCATGAACTCTATCAGTAATAACCCATTCCTGAACCCTCCTCCTGATATCCCTTTTCCCCGCAGCCCCCACCACCATCACCTCAAACTCTCTTAGCAAGTTAATGTTCTTTATGGGATGGGAGCAAACACTGATCACTCTTGCCACAGTGGTACAGCAATTAAAAATGTCATTGGCGGAACTTGGTTGATTTCATTTTAAATTCTTCTCTATCAAATGGCACCAACCTGGACCTGAGCTTGCCTGGCTTCACTTTGTACAGCACAATTATGAGCTATCTACAATAGACATATGATTGCAGATCATGCGAGTACATATATATAGAAAAGGAAATTATTTTAAACTCTGTATTTTTGCTTCAGCAGCAGCTATATGCAAATCAATTTTTGAAAATCTATTCAATCAGAATATTTGCAGGAATCTGAAGCAACAAGCAAAGGGAGAACAATTACTTGATGAAACTGAAAAAACAACAATCCAGGAAAAGAAAGTTTAATGGTGTCATTGTGTTGACTGCGAGTTACCATCCATTACTGTTTGTTTTACTGTTCGTTCATGTCATGCTGAATCATGCCATCATGTCCGAACCAATGAAACTTGCACTTACAAATGTAAGTCTGATAGCTTTTATTAAAAAAATAGAACTTTTCCATTGAGTGCTAGAGCTTAAGCTATTTCCATCCTGTCCATATGCTTTTGTTTGCCACTGATGGAAGCAGCAGGGTTAGTGTGTTTGCACAAAAGCACTCCGGCCCTCAGAAGTATGGATAAAATCAATAATTGGTTAATTGCATGATCCAAATGAGGGGGGGGGGGGGTTATTTCAGAGACAGTCAGACAATAGCAACAAGACATGGAAACAAATACTACTGTAGCTTATTGCCTAGAAAATTTACAACACAATCGCAATCTTATTTTAAGGAAAGCAGTCAGCTCTGTGGAAAACACTGTAGTATAAAGGTTGCTACCAGGTAGGATAACTTTAAAACAATTGTGTGCAAGCCCAGGCACGTGAATTTTATATCAAGCACGTGCAATTGCGCGCTTGATATAAAATACGCATAATTTTAGGTGCACATTGCATGTCAAAGCTGCAAGTGGTTTCTCATTTGTGTGCAACTTTGCACCTGTATCATACACATGTATGCTTCCACAGTGCACAACTTCCAGTTCTTCTGGCATGGCCTCATTGAACGATGCTACAACCAGGGAGGCAGTCCAACTTTACCACCAGGGACATTACCTGCCTGGTATCCCTGGTGGTGGCCAATGAGAGGGTGCTATTCCCCATCCAAGGAGTGTGGAGGAACCTGTGAGAAAACAAGCAGACCTGGAAAATCCTGCGGCATAAATTTAACCACCGGGCATCATACTCCGTGGGTTAAGTAGAAAGTAAGTAGTAGTGGTGGACGCAGGTTAGGGAAGGGAAGGGGGATACTAGAGGAGGCTATAGGGGTGTGGGGATGGAAGTGATGGCAGGTTAGCGGGTGCATAGAGGGTTGCTAGGGGGGCTCCAAAGTGGCCTATAGGTAGGTCAAATCAATAGGTGTGTCTGGATACAGTAACAGTTATACATTCCATTAATATCATTATCAAAGTATATGTGTTGCCAAGGTAATACAATACAAGAGTGTAATCATAGATGAGAATAAAAAGGAACAGCTTAAACCGATAGTGAAAAGTATAGTAAAGGTACAATTTATGAACTAGAATCTCTTATGGGACATGTAAAAGATTTAATGGTGGCTCAAAAGCAGAGTAAACCAATGTCCTTCTTTCAGAAGAGAGAGATTAGGCCCTGTCTTACAGTTCCTGTTACACCCCAAAGCTGTGTGCTCTCTGGAAAGAAATATTCACAGTGGCAGGACTGCTCAGCTTGCTCCCTCGTGAAAAAAGGCACCATGGTACTTTATGGAGTGTCCCTATTCTACGGTACTTTGCATCCTGGTGGCAGCACACCACAGCTAGTTGCATTAAGGACGTGCAAAGAACTACTCCCTCCAGTCATCAGCAGAATTCATAAATACCTACTATTATGGAGGTCACAGTCAGAGCCAGAATAAACTTTGTATTCCTATTTCGCTATATAGATTGAGGACCCGAAGGAGAAGGCCCAGGAGCTGCGCCGAAAACGGCGGAGGTGGCTGGACCAGCTGCTTGCCAGACGGGAAGGGGCCAGAGGTAAGTATATGACAGGGCAATCAAGGAGATTTTCACGTGGTCTGTCTAAATGTCCTGTTTCCATCAACATCTATGCTGAGCCTACCACTCAGCCCACAGCCTGTCTCTGCCTTGAACTTAAACAAACCCTCATGCTAACAGACTTTGACATTGGAATTTCCTGAGGTCATAGGTTGCAATGTCATGAAGCATTACTTTGAAGGCACCCTCAAACCTATATGGAAACCTTTCAGGTTGTCTGAAACCACTCCTAAATTTATGACAACAGATAGTATGTGCTCCCTATATTAGATATATCCATACATTATGTGTTGCATTATAGACCTTGTTGCCTTGCTATGAAGACCACAACCCAATTCTAATTACTAGGGATGTGAATCATTTTTTGACGATTTAAAAAAATCGTCCGATATTTTTTAAATCATCAAAATTCGGTACAGTGCACGATACAATAGAAATTTTCACGATTTATCATGAAAAATCGTTACTCCCGTTAGTGTCCACTAACGGGAGTTATTTGGGGGGAGGGCGGGAAAACCGGCACACCAAAACAACCCCTAAACCCACCCCGACCCTATAAAACTAATCCCTTACCTTCCCCCCCCCCACCCCGAATCCCCCCAAAACTTTTTACGAGTACCTGGTGGTCCAGTGGGGCGTGGGGACTGATCTCCCGCTCTCGGGCCATCGGCGCCATTTTGGCTGCCACTCAAAAATGGCGCCGATGGCCTGATTAAAAAAAAACCCACCCGACCCTTTAAAGATGACCCCTTAGCTTCTCCCACCCTTCCGATCCCCCCAAAACATTTTTAAATTACCTGGTGGTCTAGTGGTGGTCCCGGGAGCGATCTCCCATTCTCGGGCCGTCGGCTGCCACTCATAAAGATGGCGCCGATAGCCCTTTGCCCTTACCATGTGACAGGGTATCCGTGCCATTGGCCGGCCCCTGTCACATGGTAGGAGCATCTTTAAAGATGGCGCCAGCCAGCCATTGCTCCTACCATGTGACAGGGGCCGGCCAATGGCACGGATACCCTGTCACATGGTAAGGGCAAAGGGCCATCGGCGCCATCTTTATGAGTGGCAGCCGAGGGCCCGAGAACGGGAGATCGCTCCCGGGACCAACATTAGACCACCAGGTAATTTTAAAATGTTTTGGGGGGATCGGGAGGGTGGGAGAAGCTAATGGGTCATCTTTAAAGGGTCGGGTAGGTCTTTTTTTTTTAATCGGGCCATCGGTGCCATTTTTGAGTGGCAGTCAAAATGGCACCGATGGCCCGAGAGCGGGAGATCGGTCCCCGCGCCCCCACTGGACCACCAGGTACTCGTAAAATGTTTTGGAAGGGGTTCGGGGGGGGGGGGGGAAGGTAAGGGGTCAATTTTAAAGGGTCAGGCCTCACTAAAAAAAAATTAACGATGTGAATCGGAACCGATTCCGATTCACATCTCCAGCGATCAGATTTTTTTTCCCCTCCAGCCGAACCCGATCGTTAAGATGATCGGGCACACAATTCACATCTCTACTAATTACCCTGACAGAGAGTCTACCTCTGAGCCCATAACACAAATAAGGCACCATATAGTAAAATACTGCTGAATGGAAGCCTCTGTATGTCAAGTAACCGTTCTATGGGCTTACCACCACCTTTATGACATGCATTTCCCAGAGCTAATAGCACTTCCCTTAGCCAATACTTCTCCTAGCAAAGGAATGGTCTCTGTCTGTGATTGTGCACATCATACCCTGGAGCATATGAGAACATGAAATGACACACATTTTATTTATCTATTTATTTTAAAGTGTTTATATACCGCTTTTACAAATATAATTTAATCAAAACGGTTTACAATATAAAAACATACACAATGCAGATAAATTAAGACCATAAAATAAGTATAAAAGAAAACAAAAACCAACATAATGGAGAGTAGATTAAAATAAAAACAATTATACAATAAATAAAATAGAAATTGACTTAAGTGCCTTAAAACCGCAGTAAAGTTCTTAATTTGGAGTGAGGGACCAGGACGGGGAAAGGGAAGGGAGAGGGACGTAGGGAAGGGGAGGGAAAAATCAGCAGGGAACCTGTTCTCTTCACAGATGACACCTCCTCATGGTCATGTGGGGAGGAGGAGGAAGAAGATCAAGATGACAATGAGGATTTGGCCCATCCTGATGCTTTCCAGCCAACACTACGTGGGAGCAGCAACAATAAAAATGACCAGAATCCTTTCCACCATCACCTGGAGAGGACACAGTGGTGGCAGTCTAGAACCTCCCTCTCCCACGACAGGCCCTGGGACAGTGGCACTAGCCATCTGTCTCCCCCTGCCAGTAAGGTTTCTTCCCCATTCAGCCCTGGGATCTAGGGATATTGGCACTCAATCTGGCCAGTCCTTGGTGGCCGAGGGAGGGCCAGACCTCCTCCTTGACCTCTCTCCCAGTCTTCTGCTGACTTGTCTGTAGCTCCTCTGCCTGGCTCAGAGTCTAAGGAAGCATTAAGACAAGGAATGCAGATGATTGTGGAGGAGATGTGAGGGACCTGAGCTGACTTCTGATCGCAGTGGTGGGTTGACTCGTCGAGAATCAAGAGTGCCTCAAGGCAGCTCTTGAACTCGTTAACATGAGGCCACCCACCACAGTGAGTGGACTCTTAGGCCTTCAAGAGTCCCTAGGTCCCTGGTCATGTTTTTTATTTGCATATAGTTAGATCCCTAGTTTTCCCCACCCCTGCCCTTTTTTCCTTTTGCAAATTGTACTTAATTGTAAATTATAAAAGTTTTTTAAAAGTTTAAATAATTTAAAAAAATTCTATAAAAAATGTACACATTTATATTTACTTTTTGCATGTCTATTATTTCTGACATACTATGTGATATTATCTATAACAGTAAAGTCCCTCTAAGGGCATCCTATAGCCATAACTATCTGACCCACATAGCTCTACATGTTGCTTGCCATGCAGGTTTGTCCATTCATTGTTACCCTCCTCTTATCTACCCTTACATCAGCAATTAGATTTGGTTCACTTGTGTTACCCTTGTAACCCTCAAACAGCTACCAGTAAGGAAGACCTCAGATCAGAGGTTAAAAGCTACATGTACCATTCCCGCCCCTCCCTCCAAAGGGAACCAGATGTGAGTGCTGCCAAGCCACAAGCAGGGGTTTAGTACTTAAAGTAACAATTATGTATCACCTTAAATAAAAATCACAGCATGGGAGATAAGGAACACACATGCAGTGGCCCTTTCTGTATTAGTACACTTTACAGCAGTGGTGGCAGACAGATGTTCTGGTAGGAGCTACATGTGCATTCATATGAAGCAGGCTGCTGCTGAAAGGTAAAAGTAAGCTCCATGTCCCATAGGCTTCAGATGTCACCGAAAAGAAATGCCATCGTACACTACAGCTATTGAAAGCTTATCAGCCTTAATACAGGTATTTGAGAAATGTACAGCAACAAGCTTACCCCTCTCCATGCTCACACAGGCTAAGCTGACTGGTAGGACTCTGCTTCTGTCCACCACATGGCTCCCAGATTACATCTGCCAAAACGTACATGGAGTTAACCACACATATATCTCTCTTAGACCTATCTTGAAATGCATACCTACCAGCAGAAAGATTGCATTGCCCTGTGTTATAATAAACATCAAGGATCATTTGCTGTTTGAGTACTCTCACACAAAAGCTATCAGCTCTGTGACCTATCAGGGTTTCCTTGGTATTCCCTGATCTCACCTCCTCACCCACCTCCACCACCAGTAATAATCCATAAGCATATTCCAGCCAGTCATCAGAGACTTTATACCACCTGAAGCTAGTTCAGACCTGCTAATTTAATCGGCTGTTTCATAGTACAACAGCTGGTATGATAGAAGAAGCTGCAGAGAACCATTAGAAATTAACTTGTCTTGGGCAATTTCAACTTTTCTGTTTTTGTTTGTTTGCAAATGAGCCAGCAAATATTCTTAAGTCTATGTTCTTTTCTGCAATGTCCAATCACCCAATGGATTAATATGCCTACTCATAAAGATGATAAATCTACGTACGTACACCTCTGTCTCTATTAATAGGTAAAATATATGAACAGAGGACTCGGCAAAATTATAATGCCAATGAGTAAGTATATATTAATTTTTTATTCAAAAATTAATTTAACATGTTATATTAGAACCGCTATGTGCTAAGAACATCACAAATTAAAAACCATCAACGACGCATCACTACTATATATCACTCATACCATTCCATTCATACTATATGTTGCTATATGTTGTGCATGTCAACATTGGTTGGTGATGGTGTATATAAATGTTGTATGTACTGATTTTTAGGGGTAATTAGGGACACATAGTATGAATGGAATGGTATGAGTGATATATAGTAGTGATGCGTCGTTGATGGTTTTTAATTTGTGATGTTCTTAGCACATAGCAGTTCTAATATAACATGTTAAATTTATTTTTGAATAAAAAATTAATATATACTTACTCATTGGCATTATAATTTTGCCGAGCCCTCTGTTCATATAGTTTACCTACTCATAAAGATGGCCATACTCAGTCTTTGTCCCTCACTTTCTGCAGCCCTGGCCTTATCCTGAGCAGGTCAGTCCCTCCTTCTGTTGGGTGCCCTGGTTCCCTAGAAGAGTCACTAGAATGCCCCGTCAGCCCAAGACAGCAGACCTAGTGTGCATTATGTGTCAAGTAGAGCAAATGCCGTGGTCCAGCGGGCTGCAAACCAGGTAGAAGAGGTGGTAGTGAAGTGGGAGCACTCCTCTGCAGCAGGCCTAGAGACTCATGTAGTGAACACTGAGGGTGGAGCTGGGGGCCTCCAAGAAGGAGGTAGGGCAAGGCCACTGGGCTCTAGGACTGGCCACCAAGGTGGGCGGGATTCTGGTAGGGGCAGGGCTGGTTCTGTGGGGAGGCAGGACAATCTGAATGCTGCAGCTCTCCCAGGGGACGATGGACAGGAGCACCACGGGCCAGCCCCGGCTAGAAGAGGCGGCTGTTGAGGGTGTTCACATGGGTGTGGCACTACTGCCCTCCCTGCTGGCCTGGCAGTTGGGCATCAGTGGATGCCTGAAGGGCAGGGGCAGTGGTGGGGGTCTGTCCCAAGCACCAGTGTGATATCTACCTCCAGCAGGTGCTTACCCCCCTGCCCCAGGTGATTTTCCACCTCCCCTCACCTGAGCACATAATGGGCATGGCCTCATGGGGTTGCAAGCCAACAGCCGCTAGGGACATCAGCACCTATTGCCACCTCTAATCCTGAGAATGGAGAAGCCACTGTGCTTCAAGTGACCCTGGAGCATTTGGCCACTTAAGCAGCACACCTGCAGCAGCAGATAGCTGAATGGTCAGCAGTTCCTTCTCAGGAGAGAAGGGAGGTATCACAGGAGGCAGCAGAGCTTATGGGAGTTGAATCAGCATGATTTGGGAGGCCTGAAAAAGAATACAAGTGCAGGCATAGGAGAAGCTCATCTCTTTCTGATTCATCTTCCAGCAGTAGCTCATCTTCCTTTTCTATCTCAAGGTCTTCCACAGCTGGGGCAATGCCAGGGGTCACCAGCCTTCCTGCTCAGCCAGGGACTAGTCAGCTGCGGAAGGGTATTCCATGATCTTTACACTACTGCATTAAGGCGCAGGATAAACATGGCTATCAGTATCTTTACCTTCCTGGAATGGCATAAGAGCAGGGATAGGAGCAAGAAGTAGGGCAAAGAGCAGTAGAGCACCATCTCCCTAGCCATAATAAAAAGGTACCACAGGATATATTCAATTGGGCAAGTTCACTAAGCTGGCAATGATAGTTATAAAAGCAGATCCCAGCCAGACATTTGCATTATGGCCATATCTTGCTACGATTATCAGTTCACGTGTGAAGTATGAAAGCTTTGTGTGGTTAAATTATGAATAGGCCTTCAGGGAGAGAATGGCAGATATCCATGAAATGTCATGGGGATTGCATGATGTGCACCTGTGGCTTATTCACGATGTCCTGACCCTCCTCTGGGCAGGGCGGGAGGCGACACTTTCGGGGTGCTGCCAGCAGTGGCGCGCAGGTAAGAGGCCACCCTGCCATTTCCGATGCCTGTTGGCAGTTCAATCAGGGCGACTGCTCAGCTTCTGAGTGCAAACACAAGCACATATGAACACCTCACCGGTGCATGCTCCAAAAGAGGCACATCTAGTTCCCTTGCCAGCAGCACCAAGTAATGGCAGCGTATTTATGAGGGCCCCCAAACCGGTTCATTATCCTGGCAGCCTGCCTGCCTGCTTTCTGGCTTCAAGGGTGGTTTCAGAACACCATGCTCAAGTCTTCCAGCCACCCAGTCAGTGTCCAATGCTCACTCCGCTCACCACTTTGGCAGCATAATTTGAGATAAGATGCCCTCAGAGCTAGTTCTGGGGTGCATTGTGGAACCTTTCATTTGTAGGCCATTCCGCCACATGATTTTCTCTCCTTTGGCGGTTGTACCCAAAAAGGAGCCAGGCAAATACTGACTGATCCATAATCTTTCATTCCCAAAAGGTCTGTCTGTTAATGATTGCATTCCACATGAAAACTGCACAAAGGAATTATCAATAGGTACTAAAAACTGTACATCATCTGCATGCATGTAATAATTGATGCCCAGTCCCGCTAGTAATCTACACAAAGGCAACATATAGACATTGAAGAGGGATGCCGTAAAGCTGATCCCTGCAGTAACTATGCCCAGTTCCATATTTATTTTATTTGATGTGGAATCACCAAGTCTAACTTGAAAAGCTCTATTTTAAATATGAGGTAAACTATTTCAGGGTTTTATCACCCAGGCCGATCTCAGCTAACCTATGGTCCAAGATGACATTTTTATTTATTTTATTTATTTAAGTTTTTTATATACCAACATTCAAGATGGTAGTCTCATCATGCTGGTTCACAAGAAACAGGGGTGCAATTATAATAAACTTTACAATTTGAACAATAGTGCAGAAAAGCAGTTACATGTAACAAGGAAATCAATAACTTGGAGTAAGAAGGAAAATGAAGATCAGATAATTATATATATATATAATAACATTGTAAGAGGTGGCTATTAATGCTATTACTAGCGAAGTGTGTTGATTGAAGGGAGTTAAATAATATGATCAACAGTGACATGATCAACAGTGTCGAAGACAGCAGACAAATTGAGCAGGATCAATAGGTAGGATTGTCCAGAGTCAAAACCCCTCAGGACAGTATCAGTCAGAGCAAGAAGCAAGGTCTCAGTACAAAAATATTTTCTGAAGCCAAATTATGCTGGGAAGAGAATGTGATTCTCTTCAAGATGATCATCTAATTGTGACTGAACTACTTTCTCAGAAATATGTTGCTATCAAAGGCAAATTAGAAATGGTTCTATAATTACTACAGACCTTGGGATCACAGTTCTTATTCTTTAAAGTTGTTCTCATTGATGAAATGGAAATGTTTAGGCAACTTTTTTCTAGCCAGCAATTTTTATTCTGCTTTAGGTATTGGCGTGAGCTTCAGAAAAGAAAGGATCTTGAGCATCCAGTCAGAGAGATTATCAAATGTGTGAGCAGGGCAGTTGCAAGGAGTGGCAAGAAAGATAATCACCCTAAGTACCAAAGCAGTAGGAGGGGGGGAAGGGTGCCATATCACCCTTTTGAGATAAACTGTGAGTCTGCAAGCACGCGAGCCCAAAAGGGTGAAAGGCGGAGGGAGGAGACGAAAAAGCAACCTTTCCCAGGGTCCTGTTTTGTCTAGTGACTGCCCTTGCGTGTGTGTGGGGGGGGGGGGGGGGGGCGGCGGTTGTCTCATTCTGAACCAACCTGACCTGCCTCAACATTTATGGAATTTTATAAAGTTGCTCACCCTCAGTTGGACCCTCTTGTTGATTTTTGTCTGCTTTCACCTGCACTGTGTCTAATCTCTCATCGGTGGGGGGTCAACAGTAGTGAGAAAAACACAATGGCACCTTCCTGGTACCCGCCAGAAAACAATTAGAAGTCATACAATAAAGATTAAATTTATTATTGAAGTGGCCTGGTTTCTGAGCATTAACACCATCTAATATGCTGGAACGCATTTTAAAATGTAGTTTTTACAGGTCTATCATATTTCCTAATTCTTATCCTAATGCTCTTTGCCTGCTATTCTATACTGTGATTTAAATCTCTTTCCTTGTTATTTTACCCTTCCAGGTTTCACTAATCTGGTACTGCAATTAGTTTCTTGTAGTTTGCCTACGCTCACTGCTAAGAGTCTTCTTTGTATTGTAAGTAAATAAATTCCCTACAAAAACCAAATCCGTGATTTCTCTTGGAAAGGCCTCTGTAAGAACACTGCAGGGAGAGCCTTAACTTACAGTGCTGTGGAACAGTAGACACGTTCCGTAGTTAAACAGCTCTTTAAAGCCAACCAAATTACAATGCCATTGCCTCAATCAACCCTGATTTTCTCCAGGATTGCAATATAATTTTAAGATTTTGCAGAGCAAATTAAAAATATCTGTTGCTATATTGTTTCAGGAAAAAGTGAATGCTTCTACCGATGGAAGAATACCGTGTATTCAGTTTCATCATCCGAATTAGGGTTCTGTAAAGCTCCAAAAGCCTCTATATCTCACATCTCTTTTTCGTGTCATCAGTTCGAATTGCATTGTTTATGTACTTCCCTTGTTTAGATTAGTTTTTATTTTCACAAAAGGCCTTTGATATCAGTAACCATTTCATAATACACCGTGAAAAAGATGGTGAGATTCTACCAAGTTATGGCACTCAGGGCATGGGGTGGCACCTCATCTTTTAAGTGAAATATATTGCCTAATGTGTGCCTGTGCTTCTTTGCATTTTAATCACAAGACGCCCAAATCCTTCTCAGTCGAGGATGTGATACATAGAAGTCTTGTCATGTACTCTTTTCACAGATTCTTGAAACCTATCCAGTTCTACCTGATGCATATTGTTGCTCTTGTGTTAGAGGTGCCAAATACAACACACCCTGCCATTAATTTATACCATAGCGAAATGTAGGAGCACTATGGGAAATAGTGAGTGAAGTTTCCTGTCTGTAAAATCCTTTTTGTTTCAACAAGACCTTACTGGGCCTATGGAAGTCGGTCATGTCAAGGCAAGGCAAACATTTATTTGCCCAACAGACCATAGCTATAAACATCAGTAATATATCGTCATTAGTTTGGATCAGCGTATGACGATGTACAGAAAATTAATTTCTTACATCTCAAAATAATTTCCTGAGGATTCTTCACCATGGGATTTAGGAGCCTATGCATAATGCTCCAAAGGCAACTAGAAAAATTTGATGTATACCCCAAAATGCCACTTAGAAGGCGATGAGCTAAATTTTAGCATGTACATTAAAAAAAATAGCATCCAAGACGCATGAGCATAATTAGCCTACATATTAGCCACTAAACCTGTAGCTTCTTTGAGCTCATTGCCCTATGAGCTAAATAGTGTGCACATGCTAAACTGAGCATGTATAGTCTTCTTTCCTCATAGCTCTAATTCCTGCAAACTTGTACATAGTAAACCTAGCATATGGAACTGGTTGTCAGTGCTAAGGACATAAGAGGGGAAAGCATCTGGATCTCAGGAGAGGAGGTGAAAAAAGAGATTTCCAGGAGAAGAAAAATAAGACCAAAATCAAATGCCTCAGAGGTCTACCAAGGAGAAGAATGCTTGGCATCAGAAGATGCATTGGTCAGCCCTGGGACATCCATTTGAAATAGTATGCATACTAAAAAGTAAACACCTGGTCCAAGACAGATGTTAAATTTAAGGCCTTAGCAAGTGTGAGTTAAATAGATCATCAAGGAGAACAAACCATGCTATTTAGCACATGCCTATTAAAATCTAAATTGTATATGATGTTTCCTCATTTATATGCAGGTACACATTAATTAATTAATTTTAACATGTACCCACTAACATCTTCCTAGATGGTTTTAACATTCACTCTAAGGGCCAGATTTGAGAAGGGTTATGCGCGTAAATCCAGAGGATTTACATGCGCCAGGCCTATTTTAAAAGGGCTGAAGTAAGTTTGGAGATAAAAAAAGAAAAAAGAAAAGGTAGGGGGGAAAGGGGGGGGAAATAGGGGAAGGGAAGGTGGGGTGCGGGGGTAGGGAACGGGGGAAGGCAGCGCGGCTCAGCGTGGGCAAGGTGCACAATTGTGCACACCCTTGCGCGCACCGACCCCCGATTTTACAATCTGCACGCGCAAGTTATAAAATCGGGCGTACATGTGTATGCGGCGGGTAGCGTGCGCACATGTACACTGCCCACGCTTCTTTTAAAATCCAGCCCTAAGGCCTCTGTGCATAGCACACTATTTTTCATGCATGCTAAGTTTTAGTGCATAAGCACCTTAATGAGAAATTTTCAGAAAAGTAAGAGAAGCCCATTAAATCAATGTTAAGAAGAAATGAAGAATTCTGGGTATTTTCCCCCAAAAATTCACTAAGATTGAAAGATCTATTTCTCATTCCTTTTGCTATTGGTGCAAACTTTTTCATAGATCTCTAACAGGAATGTGTATTCTTGTTGAATGAATTAGTAAAACTTGATGGATGAGGCTATTTGTGCTTCATTCCAAATGAAACAAACCAAAAAAAGGCCTCTGAAAAAATACCCCAAAATTTTCATATATTTTCATATTTGGCTAATTTTGTAATATATGGGCCTACGGCAGGACCAGGCTTTGGCATGGTCACATTGCTGAGGCTTAGACCCAACACCAAGGCCCAGCCTAAGGCCAGGGCCTATCACCAAGATCTTGGCCTAGTTCTAGGTCCAAGCCCAACACCAGGGCCCAGCCAGAGGCTGAATCCCATCACCAAAGCTCGGGCCTTGTTATGCATAGGACTAACGCTAGGGTCAACCTAAGGTCAAGGTCCAGGCCTAGGCCCAGGCCCAATACTGAGGCTGGTTCCCATTACCAAGACTCAGGCTTCGGCCCAGAACTACTCCCAGACCCGACGCCGGGATCCAGCTTTGTGACTGGGTTCCAATACCCAAGCCATGGCCTAAAGCCAGAGTCCAGTGCCATTCATCGCTGTCCCGGAGCCTCGCGCGCCAGCCAGCCATGGGTGTGGGCAAGTTACTTCAAGTCGGACCCTGAAGTAACTTGAAGAAAAAAAGGTAAAAAAAAGAAACCGGGGGATTTAGAGGGTAGGGAGGAGAGGGGAAGGGCAAGGGAGGTTAGGGTAGAGGATAGGAAAGTTCCCTCCCAGTCCGCTCCTAATTTGGAGCGGACTGGGAGGGAACTGGGGGAGCCCCGATCTCATTGCCGCATGAATCTGCCAAATTTTACTCCCACTTGCATGCGCCGCCCGCACATTCGTGCGCGGATTATAAAATCCGGTGCGCATGTGCACACGGCCCACATATTTTATAATATGCGCGCGCCGGTGCACACATGTTATAAAATCGTCGCGTCCATGTGCACTCGCAGCTTTTAAAATCTACCCCAAATGTTTTTTTCATCTGAGATGAATCTGATGAATGACTGTAACATGAGAAATGAATTAATGTACCAAAACAATTTTTTTGACTCTGCACACTTCCAATATCTAAGCAGGTATTCACCCTATAACATGTTCTGCACAGGTAAAATTCCTTGTATACAACACAGTAATACTGATGCTGGATCTTATAATCTGTGTTGTAGCGTAACTTTATTTTTATGTAATTATCTATGCATATGGTTTCATCTTGGGTTTTGATATTTCATGAATATTTGTATTTTGTCTACTCTAACTATACTGATTTTGTATAATTTTGCTATTTTATCTTTTGTATTTCACTTGGAACATTTAAAGAATAAATTAAATCATATCTCACATTAATTATTTTCACATTCTACTTAACATACAGCAGATGTAAAATTATGGTACAGTTTATACTAATTAGCACTATTTTACCATCTAAAATAAAGCATTTAGGAAAAGTCAGCAAGCTATTTTAGGAATATATATACTTTCTTGCTTCTGTTTCTGCTACTCATCCTTTTCCTAGGGTTGTGCATAGAAAAAAAACATTGTGGGGCTTTTTGCCTTTCATATGTATGTTTTATAGTTTGGTTTCTTTTCATTTTCTTTCTGTTGTTTTAGCCCACCCTAAATTTTTAGCATACGCTAAAAATCAGAAATGAAGCAAAATGACCTGTTATCACTTTTTGAGTCATTCTGGATGAGAAATGACAGAAAAAGAAATAAATGTCATTGTGATTGCCCCGACTGTTTTCTCCTCCTTGCATCTTTCTCAGTACCTTTTTCCAGGCCAAGCATAATTTTTGTTGCTCAGTATTCCTATTTCCAGGATATTCCCATGTAGTTTCTACCTGCAGTCCTGCCACAGCGCAAATATTCCATAGTTAAAACAGCACCTCACTGACTGTTGCTCCTCTCTAGCACAGCCTTCCTTTGCCCTACCAGTGCAGTAGATAAGTCCCAGTAGGTGTGTGACTAGGAAACGGTGACTGGCTACGCTCTGTTATTGCCAGATCAAGCTCCCCTTGGGCTTTGCTTTTGGCGGTGCCTGCGGAAGGCCTCATCTGAAGTTAAGGGAGTGAATGTGGCCAAGGATCTTCCCTTTGTTTAGTCACATGTAGCAGAGAAACATATGCAAGGTTAATTAAGCTCTGGGGCACATTAGTGGGTTCATGAGTTAAAGTGCAAGAACATCATTTAGGATCGACGATGAAAACAGAAATCATTTTCCACATGCGTATGGACAATCAAAGGTTTAAAACACTCTAAAGCTAGGGGGGGGGAGGGGAAATGACATCATTTTTTTAAATTTATTTTTGATGTTTAATCAATTCACTCCATTTTTTTTTCTTTAATTTGAAATAGTTGACATAGTCTTATAGGGGGAACAATCTTCCAAGGGAATTAGCCAGTTGGATCCCTTGGGGTGAAAATGGCACATATCATAGCGGCTAAGGAGTACATGGACTGTTTGCAGCGTGCACTCATTTAGGGCCGGATTTTCCAATGGCGCAATCCTCTCTGAATTCGGCGGTAATGGGGGGCGGGGGGGGGCAGGCTCTGTGAAAGTCGGCAGCGATCGCACCACAGCGGTGCGATCGCTGCCGGCTTTCACACCCAATAGCGCCATCGTAAAAGGTGGTGCTATTGGGCGCGCTACTGGCAGCGATAAGGAACCTTACCTTTTCGCCATCAGCGAAATTTCCGTAGCATCCGCTCCGACACCACCCCAACTCCTCCTCTTCCAGTGTTGACGCCACCCTGACTCCACCCCGATCTAGGTATCACACGCAAAAAGGGACTTTTTGCGTGCGATAGGGTTAGAAAATAACAAATAACCCCCTTAGCTTGTAAAAAAAACAAACCATAATCTGTTTCTAGGAATGTGTGCGTGGGGGGGTGGGGGGGAGATCCAGGGAGTAAACCATGCACAGTGGAGTAAAACCTCAAATCTACAACTGGGTTTTACGTCTGTCAATGGACTTTTGAAAATTGCTGTCTTTATGCACTTAATTCCTTTGAAAATTCACTCCATAGGGCTGAATTGTCAAAAAGTTTTATATGCGAAAATGCACGCTGGACAATTGCCATGATATATGCTAATTTTACACTTGGAACTCCAGGGAGGATAACTTTCAAACAACTGTGCACGGCGGCATATACGCCTGTATATGGCCAGACATAGATTACCATAATAATTTATAACACGTGTATATGATATATACACATTTTATAAAATACACATATCTCTACCCCGCACCAAACATGTGCATGTAGGCTTGCAGGCGAATACATGCAATGTATTCAAACACGTATATATTAAAAGTATACACATTTTTTTTTAAATATAATTAAGTGCCATATTTTACACATGAAAATTTAAGCAAGTTGGCCAATTTTAAAATACATGCGCATCAAGGAAATGACCAGTTTTACCAATTAGTTCCACCAAGTCACACAGTCCTTCTCCAGGTCATTAAGAACTTCCTGGTTTTTTAGCCCGAACAGCCGCCCCTCCCCCCCCCATTTCATCCAGTCCTCCCATCCACTTAGCACTACACAATAATATCACTTACGCCAGTTAATTAGCAGGTGTAAAAATAATCAGGTAAACTGGGAAATGTATATGCTTGTCTTTTAAAAATAGCAGCCTACGTGCATATGCATTGATCCCTAAACTGTCTCTTTTTTACATGCAAAACTGAAAATGCACGCATATTTTCAACTTTAATAAAATAAGTATGCAAGTAAAGGCTACTTACACATGTATATGCTAATTTTTACATGTGGAATATTTTGAAAATTCACTCGTAAGCGTATAGTTTTGCTTTCATTTTTCTGCTGGAAGAAAGAGCAGGAACAGAGTAAACGGACACTTTTGTGCCCATGTATGTGTAAGTGAATTCTCAAGGAAAAAAAGAGGTATATCCGCATAGCTTGCCACTAAGGGAAGGGCTTAATGAAAATCATCCTTTAAAAGCACAATTGTCTGTAGATAGGATTTCTGCTCGTACCTATACCGAGAGCAGCCATTTGCATTGATGTCATTCAATACAGCTCACCAAGAGGAACGCATTAGTTAAGGAGACAGAAATGTTCAGCAGGATCCCCTGGAGAAGGTGAAATCAGATCATGGAATTGTGCCCGCTGCTGTCACTGTGGATACACACACCAAGGGGACCGTCCCTGTGGATTGAAGGAGTGGTTTGTAGCAGATCAACACACTGCAGCATGCACATTCTCATGGAGGGAATAAATCTCCTTATCCACAAATAAAGACGTCAGTTAAATTTATACCAGGGACCGGCAGACCTCTTCCAGTTCCCATCCCTGTATCAGATTTCAAAGTTGTGCCTCAGATCTATGCAGATCATTAGCGTCTACAGGAGAGAAAAGTGTTTTGACAGCACCTCTGATTACCCTAGAGATCTGTGCAGGAGGCATGCTCACTGCTACCTCAGAGTGATTGAACAGCTGAGAGGAGATTGTGATACTAGAGCAAGCAGTTATGCTTTGAGGCTGGAGGAAGGTAGACTGAGGAATAGCACAAGTTCATATTTCTATGAAAAGGGGAAATTTTTAGAAGTTTTTTCTGTGGGTAAATGCTTTCTGAAAAGTGCTGGGGAAAAGTACGTATGCTGTTCATCGCACCTGTGTTTTCCCGAATGGGGAAGACAAGTAGTACTGGGTAATAGGGCCCAGGGCAGAACCAGTTCCATCCTGGCAATGTCCATGCAGGGAGTTTATTTTTAACCCTCTGCATGGATTTCCCAATGGGAAGTTTCTACCTGCAAATTCTGCGGGTACTTTTGTATCTGTAGTTCCCTCTGGGCCAGAGATTTTCAAAGGAAAACTCTGTGGAGAGTTTCTCTTTCAAAATGAGTTTACAGGCCTGCATCCCATGGGCAGTCTGAAAATGTCCCAAGAGAGGGAGGTAGATGCATGGAACAGCTTGGCAGAGGCACAAGTGGTGTCAGGATTGAAAAAGACATTGGATCAAGAAAGACAGCAGGTAAAGCTGAAGATGAACTAGGTAAAGGAAAATAGTCAGATCAGATGTTTCTCAAAGTCCTTATCTACCATCCGTTTCTGTGTTTCCATGAAAGATTATAATATTTTGTGATTTTTTTTACAATGTTATTACCCCAGCCTGCTTATTTTTTATTAAATTTATATATTGCATTGAATCAAAGTGCATTTATAAACAATCATCCCCTGCATGGCCCATTATGGTCAGGCATGCTCAGAAAACAAGGTTGTGCACTAAAAGTGTTTTCATTTTGTTTCATTTTGATGTGGCTGTTCACCGTTCTGCTAGCATTTGCTGTGTGTATGGAATATAAAAGCTGGAAAATAAATACATATATTTTTCATTTTGCTTTTGTTTTTTTGTTTTAGTTATTCGTTTTGTTTGATGTTTATTTTAGATCATTTCATGAATTGGAATAAATAGCAAGAAGGAAAAAAAAGAAGAGAGAAAGAGGGTAAGTTCTTCTTCCCCCACCCCTGAAAAACTCAAAGCATCACTGAAATTTAAAAAAATGAATCCTTCCAGATTTTCGCGTATCCCCCCCCCCATCCTCACTGGACTTTATCTGTGGAGTTGCAGGCACAAGAAGCAGTTGAAATGGGGCATAATTAATCTCCTAGTTTCTCCTTCCCTTTTCGGTCCTGTTTTCAAAATGGCACCAATCTTTGGGGCAGTCAGCGTCATTTTGAAAATAGGACCCAGCAGGGCAGGAGCAACCGGGAATCATTTCTGCCTCATTTGACTGCTTCTTGTGCTTGCAACCCCACGGATGGGGAGAGTAGGGGAATATGGGAAGGCCTGACAGGATGTCATTTTAAAATTTTAGTGGTGCTTAGGAATATAAGAACATAAGAAGTGCCATGCTGAATCAGACCAAGGTCCGCACTGAGCCCAGCATTCTGTCTGTAACACTGACCAGTTTGAGTCACAAGTACCCGTCAGATCCCCAATAGTTGATCTGTTTCTTGTATCTCACTCCCAGGGATAAGCGCTGGCTTTCCCAAATCTATCTGGCTAATAACTGTTGATGGACTTTCCCTTCAGGAACTTATCCAATCCTCTTTTAAACCCCACTCTCAGGTCAATACAGTAAAGTGCGGCCGCGGTTACCCTGCTTCTAACCTGCTTTCTACTCACAATTTGGCCGCGTTAGTCCAACCCGCGATTCACTATCCCCTTTAACCCATTCTTACCGCCTCTTTAAATCAACGGGTAACCCCTTCCGCCCGCGGCATGTATATGAGATGTAAACGATCGGATTAGCTATTCCCTCCCATACAGTAACGCGCACCCTGATTATCGCTTTTTGAACCTGCAGTTTTGCCGCGCGTTTAACCTGCTAACTTACCGCCTACCCTTACCCCTGCCCGTTCGTGCGCTTTGCTGGCTTGAGCGCCCAAATTGACGTCACGGCGGAAGAGCGAAGAAGCTTTGGAGGAGAGGCCGCGCTTTAGTAAAGAATTCGCCCGGGAGCGATCGTGGCAGAGGGCCCGTGCAGGCATCCATCTTCGCCGGCGGGGGCCGCTTTTGCCGACGGCTGCCCCCAGGAGGCAGGGGGCAGCCCCCGGGAGGCGGGGGGCCGCGGTCCGTCTCAGAGGGAGGGCTGCAAGAAAAGTAAGTTACACTTTACATGTTGAGTTGCGAGGGCATTTCAAATGTCATTTCAAATGTCATTTGAAATGACATTTGAAGTGACAGGTACCAGCGCACCCAGGATACTGTATAGGCGCTGTATATAAGCGCCTATACAGTAAAATAGATTGCGCTTCATGGACGCGCGTTGGACGCATGTTGGACGCGGCTTGAATTTGCATGCGATTTTAATACAGTATCGAGTGGTAGCTGAGCCGGACTGTGCGTGCGGCAAATGCGGGTGCGCCCGGCACTAACGCAGCTCTTCCTACCGCTCCTTACTGTATCGGCCTGCCTGTTAGTAGCTTTGACCACATCCCCAGGCAACAAATTCCATAGCTTGAGTGTGCACTGAAAACTAGATTTTAAAAGGCTTGCACGCATGTCCATGTGCGTGCAGTTCCCGGCGCGCCATGGACGCAGCTATTTTATAACATGAGTGTGTCGGCATGCACGTTATAAAATGCAATTCCCCTGTGCATGTGCGGGCAGGTGGCCTCTTCTCTGTGTACCAGGGATTTGTACAGGGATTTTCAAAGCAAACTCAAGAGCATAACTTCACTTTCAAAATGTGGGGTAAAGTAAAAGTTATATGCAGGCTTTGCCCCTATCTGCACAGGTATAAAATTACCTTTCCTAAGTGCAGTAAAATATGTACTTAAGTGTTGCTTCAGATCTCCTTTGGCTACTGTAGTTGTGTTGCACATCTGATTAAATGCAAAGTTATAAACCTCGTAGCAGCCTCTCTCAGACTTGTCATAACAAGTGTCAAACCAGGAGATGGAAACCATGTTTGAAAACAGTAAAGGAGCAGACTGGGAGGGAACTTCCCCTACCCTAACCCTATCCTTCCTCCCTCTTCCCCTCTCCTCCCCAACCCCTAAATCTTCCTTAACTAGCGTTTTTTTGTTGTTGTTGAAGAACTTATCTGCGTCAGCTGCTGGCGCGTGCTTCCCCAGGACAGGGCCTAATGGCAAGGCCCTGCCATGCACGTATTTCCCTAATTTTACGTGCGGGCCTTTTAAAATCTACTTGTGAGTGAAAAATACTTCCTATGATTTGTTTTAAATCTGCCAGTTGCTATTTTCATGGTGTGTCCCCTAGTCTCAGTGTTCTTTTATAGGATAAATAACTATTCCCTATTTACCCATTCCAATGCACTCATAATTTTATATATTTCACTCATATTCCCTTTCAGTCTTTTCTTCTCCAAGCTAACGAGTCCTCAGCCTTTCTCCAAAAGAGAGCTTTTCTATCCCCCTTATTATTTTTGTCATCCTTCTCTGTATCTTTCTATGCCTGCTATATCTTTCTTGACATGGAGATTGGGTTTTTTTTTTAACGTCCAAAACAAAAGGAAAAGGGGAAACATTTTGGCATCAGGTTTTTTGTTGCATTTTTCATTTTGTTAGAAAACGATAGGACATCCCTACAGAAAACCCAAAATTCCAACTCCAGACTTGTCATAACAAGTGTCAAATCAGGAGATGGAAACCATGTTTGAAAACAGTAAAGCAACAACATAATGTGACTTTGTTTGAGGTCATCCCGAGACCCAGTGGCAGAAATGAGTCTTGGTTCTCCTGATCAAATTATTTTCAGTAGCATGGAGGTTGCACGGGAAAGAAAATTGTTTCATGTCATGAGGTGATTTCATTTTGGCTTTGTGAAATGAATATTGTTCTCTTTTCCTGTGTATATCAGTTCATTTTAGCATGCATGATATATTTACAAAATGCAAGCTTCACTAATGTCATGTGCGTAAACACTTACAATGACATAACGGCAAAAATACCATATTTTAGTAGCTTTTTGTGTCATTTCAGATGGGAAAGAACACAAAATGATAAAACAAATGTCTTTGAGGATTTCATGTCATTTTAAAATGACAGCAAATCCCGATTAGTTGCTGTTGAATAATTCTGTTTTCAAACATGGTTTCCATCTCCTGGTTTGACACTTGTTATGACAAGTTTGAGAGAGACTGCTACGAGGTTTATGACTTTGCATTTAATCAGATGTGCAACACAACTACAGTAGCCAAAGGAGATCTGAAGCAACAGTTAAGTACATATTTTACTGCACTTAGGAAAGGTAATTTTATACCTGTGCAGATAGGGGCAAAGCCTGCATATAACTTTTACTTTACCCCACATTTTGAAAGTGAAGTTATGCTCTTGAGTTTGCTCTGAAAATCCCTGTACAAATCCCTGGTACACACAGAAAGTTACACCTGCTCTATCGAGAGCATTATTTGTACAGATTAATTTATGTGCTTACTTTTAAAAATAAAAGGTATGCACATATGTTTCAGTCCTGCCTCAACTCTATACCCCCCTCCCCTTTTTCCCCCTCGGAATGTATTTACTGAGATTGTGTAAAAGTATGTGCAAAATCAAGTTATATGCATATTTTTACATGCACTAAACCTCAGGCTTTTCCATGTGCATAAAAGTGTATTTTATGAGCATTAATGGCTTTGAAAATTCACCCTGAGTCTATCCCTTCCAAATCGTATTATTTATAAAGATACGTGTGACTCACAAAGGGATTTTAGGGGTGCACATCAAAGGATTGTAGAGGCTTTTTACCTAAAATTGCGTGTTACATGTTCATCAAGTGGATCGTCTTTGATGATAGGCACCCAGCTTTCAAATTCCATCTGATAAAACAACACAGGAAGTGAAGGAACAATTTAAGATTCCAAAGTTTGTCACCTCTTCTTAGATCGCCCCACGTGATGTTAGAAAATCTGCTCCTTTTGAGGCCAGCCTGTGCCTAATTATGTT
Organism: Rhinatrema bivittatum; assembly: GCF_901001135.1. Classification (NCBI taxonomy): domain Eukaryota; kingdom Metazoa; phylum Chordata; class Amphibia; order Gymnophiona; family Rhinatrematidae; genus Rhinatrema; species Rhinatrema bivittatum. The sequence goes on from NC_042618.1 coordinate 178,232,002, forward strand.
GTGTGTTCACTTGCAGCATTTGACCGATTCTAGCAACAGTTTAGGATGGTGAACAGTACAGCAATTTAATTACATCTACCATGGAGGCATTGCCAAAATTGCAGATAGGGGCCCAGCCTGCATATAACTTTGAGCACTTATTTGCCTTCTGCTCTCCAAGTAAAGGAATCACTTTTTTACATGATGGATCGCAAGTCTTGCCTTCCTTCGTAAATTAATATATCGCATATTTCCGTCACATCTTTTCAGAGTTTCTACCCTTCCATGTTAAGAGAAGAAGGAACTCAAGGACTTTGCTTTGCTTATATTACTGGAGCTCCCGACATTTTGATGATTGCAGTATACTTTGCAAATGAATATAAAACATGCCCCGAATCACCTTTGCTGAGCAAAATGTTTTTAAGTACACAAAAAAGATTTCTGCTCAGAGGTGTCTTTTCTGGCTGTGCATGCTATACAATTTCTAGCAGCGGGTACTAACACTGGAATCTGACATAGCACATAACTTCTGAAAGAGTAAAATGCAATAAAAAAATGAAATCAGCTGTATAATCAATGTTACTCTCTGTGTGTTGTACAGTAGCGAGCAGTAACAATTAAAGCTTTTGAGTAGTTCTTCTTTTTTAAATTCATTATGCCTTTTTCCTGCATTTTTCCTACAGTGCAACCCTGGGGATAATCCTACAGGCATACTAGCAAAAGCGTCACCAATTACTTCATGACTGGATGATCTCATTGGTGCAAAATCAGACCCTCAAGTGAAGCAGGGTGAGGGAAACTATAGGGAAACAAATTAATTGCAAAAATAAATGAAAAATAACATTTTTAAATGATAAAGGATGTTTGTTTTTTTTTCCAATCTAGCATGGCACTGGCGCGCACACATGGACACGCGATTTTATAACATGCGTGCGCTAGGGGGTGCACACCGAGCCCGCGCTGAGCTGTGCTGCCTTCCCCTGTGCCCTACATCCCACCCCTCCCCACCTTCCCTTCCCCTACCTCCCCTGCCCTTTCCCCCTACCTCTTTCTTTGTTTTTCTTCTGTTTTAAAACTTACTTCAGCCCTGGGGCTGAAGTAAGTTGCACGCGCCAGCCAACTGCCAGCGAGCGATCCCTGGCACAGTGGCAAATGGCCACTGTGCCAGGAGTCTCTGACCCTGCCCCCGGACCGCCCCACCCCTTTTTGCAAGGCCCCGAGACTTACACGTGTCCCGGGACTTTACGTGCGTCGCTGGGCCTTTTGAAAATAGGTCCGGCGTGCATAACCTTTTGAAAATCCGGCCCATAGGGTGTATTCAAAAAGAACATTTTCCCATTCAGTGTCAATGGGAAAAATCTGAGTTGAGTATAGCTAAGAGTCCTTACCTTTTATTTAAATTATTTGTTTGCCTTCAGATTCTGACTTCTTGTAACTAATCCCTTCCCAGCCAATTTACTTTTGTAACCTGTGTTTCTCTACCTGTACACTGTGTGCAGGCCAGGCGCCACCGGATGTGCAAACTGTACAATTGCACAGGGAGGCACACCTGGTGGGGTGGTGTTGGGAGCAGGGAGAAGCCTATGTTGCAGCCGGTGGACCTGACCCCACCGGCGGTAGAAGTGCAGGCCTATGGTGCTGGCTGGTGGGATCAAGTCCACCAGCGGCAGAAGAAGCAGGAGGCCCATGGTTCCACCAGTGGGACCCAATCCCACCAGCAGCAGAAGAAGCAGGATGCCTGTAGTGCCACCAGTGGACCTGATCCTACCGGCGCAGAAGAAGCAGAAGGCCATAGCAGAAGAGGAAGCCTGTCCAGCAACTCCTCCTCATCTGCTGACCCCACGTTATTCAACACACGTGGTGCTAGCACTTCCCGTATTCTCATTTCGCAATGCATTTGCGTGTGAGTGTGTGTGTGTATGTGTGAACATGCATGCATAGGAGTCTTCCTGGGATGGGCAAGGAGTGTGTGATTGAGAATGGGATCCTGCCTGGGATTTGGGTGGATGTGAATGGGAGCCTGCCTGGGATGTGTCAGTATAAATGGGAGCCTGCCTGGGTTTTGTCTATATGTGAGAGAGAGAGAATCGGAGCTGCCTGGGTTTTGTGTGTGTGTGTGTGTGTGTGTGTGTGTGTATGAAAGAGAGAGAGAATGGGTGCTGCAAATGGATTCCAACCTGCCAGTAGTTGATTTATGCATGTATCTCACTTATTAAAATACTTTTGCGTGCAGTTCCACCAGTTAGCTGAGACCTTCACCACTTGACCCAGGCCCTCTACCAGTTTATCCATACCCTCCATCAATTGCTTCAGACTTTCCACCCAAAAATTACAGACAAAAGAGGTCAGATTTAATTTCTATGACTTAATTAGTAGATGTAAAAGCATGTATTCATGTTTGATCATGTATGCATGTTCTCTGTTTATAAAATACGTAAATGTGTGTGTACCTCCAAAACCCTCCCCAGAACACCCTCAAAATGCCCAGCAGGCATAAGGCTATACAGAGTATAAACAAGTCTCGAAGTAATAGCTGAAAATAGATGACTATAAATGCTTGTAGGCTGGGCAATAAAATACCAGATCTGCAAGCTCTAATAGTGGAGGCAGATTTGGCTATTATTTTGTTGCAGTAACAGATGTGATTCAATGAGTCCCATGAATGATATACTGCCATACCAGGCTATAGTCTGCTAAGGAAAGGTAAGAATGGCAGATAAGAGAGAGGAGCAGTTCTCTATGTAAAAAATAATATCAAAGTAAGTGAAATGCAGGGGGCTCGGGGAAAAGAGGAGGAATTTTGGGCCATCTTCCATCTACACTGGTGTAGTCTACAGATCTCCGATTCAAGCAAGGAAACTGGATCGAGAGCTCACTGAAGACATTCAAAAGAAAAGCATGAAAAGGGAAGTGTAGTTGGTGGGAGATTTTAACATGGAGTATCCCATCTGCCAGATTAGAGGTTGCAGAGTTTACCATCATAAGAACATAACAGCATTAGAATTTCCACACTGGGTTAAACTAAGGTCCATTAAGCTTAGTATCCTATTTCTAACAGAGGCCAATCCAGGTCACAAGTACCTGGCAGGAACTTAAACCGAAGATAGAGTCTATGCTGCTATCGCCACAAGATAAGTAGTAGCTTTCCCCAAGTCTATCTGGGGGTATAAAAGTTTATGGATTTACACAGAAACTTGTCCAAACCTCTTTTACATCCAGCTGTGCTAATTACCTTTACTGCATTCATACAACGAGCTCTCCTCAGACAAATGGTGATGGAACCCACAAGGGAAGGAAGGGGTAATACTGAAACTGGTACTTACCATGGGAAGAAATGTCTCAACTGTCCAGGAATGTATCCATCTGATTATATCATCAGAGACATCTGATAGGGGATGTCTTAAATGTGCTACTTGCTAACTTCATGGATTGCCCCCTAGTCCTTCTATTATCCAAAAGTGTAAATAACAGCTTCACATCTACGCATTCAAGACCTCTCATGATCTTAAAGACCTCTATCACCCTCAGCCGTCTCTTCTCCAAGCTGAACAACCCTAACCTCTTCAGCTTTTCCTCATAGGGGAGCTGTTCCATCCCCTTTATCATTTTGGTTGCCCTTCTCTGTACCTTCTCCATCGCAACTATATCTTTTTTGAGATGCGGCAACCAGAATTGTACATAGTATTCAAGGTGCGGTCTCACCATGGAGTGATACAGAGGCATTATGACATTTTCTGTTTTATTAACCATTCCCTTCCTAATAATTCCTAACATTCTATTTGCTTTTTTGACTGCTGCAGCACACTGAGCAGACGATTTTAAAGTATTATCCACTATGATGCCTAGATCTTTTTCCTGGGTGGTAGCTCCTAATATGGAACCTAACATCATGCAACTACAGCAAGGGTTATTTTTCCCTATATGCAACACCTTGCACTCGTCCACATTAAATTTCATCTGCCATTTGGATGCCCAATCTTCCAGCCTTGCAAGGTCCTCCTGCAATGTATCACAACCCGCTTGTGATTTAAATACCCCGAATAATTTTGTATCATCCGCAAATTTGATAACCTCACTCATCATAATCCTTTCAGATCATTTATATATATATTGAAAAGCACCGGTCCAAGTACAGATCCCTGAGGCACTCCACTGTTTACCCTTTTCCACTGAGAAAATTGACCATTTAATCCTACTCTCTGTTTCCTGTCTTTTAAACAGTTGTAATCAATGAAAGGATATCGCCTCCTATCCCATGACTTTTTAGTTTTCTTAGAAGCCTCACAGTGTGTTGTGAATGCGACTGACCAGTCTGAATTTAAATGCTGAGAGAGGAGCAATTAATGGAGAATGTGGCCAGGCCAAAACAAACCTAGGGGAGACTCAAAGTCCTACCAGTCATTTTTCTCCCCAATCTCAGCTCATCCCCACCAGCCTCCTCCCTCCTGCTCCGTGCCCCATGCCCCATGCCCCATCCCCACCAGCCTATCCACACTACAGTCTCTCCCCCATCTCACCTGTCACCACCATTTTTCTCAACCCCTTTTTCTCTCATTCTCCTAATTTCCTCTTCCTCTTCCTCCTCCTCTTCCCATCTTTTTCTTTTCCCCTCCCCTTCTTACTCCATCTGCAGTCTTAATTCTTCCCTACCTACATGGGCATGCTTTGAATTTTATATTTGAGGCAAGGGGGTTTAATAGTACCCCTCTTCCAGCTCTACACCTTACATCCCCCTTAGCCTGCTTTGCTCCCCATTTCCCACTGACCTGTCCTCTGTTCCCCTCCCAGTTCCTCTTCCCATCCCTACAATTCCCAGCAGGTTTCTCCTCACCCCTCCTTAGCCAGCTGCCCTCCTCTGCAAGCTTGGTTCTCCCATTCCTACCCTGATTCCCATCCCTCATCAACATATTAGGCTTCTCATCATTGGCAAGCTCAGCTCACCTTTCAATTTATGATTCCCCCTCCTCGACAGACTTGTAACACTTCCCTGCTCTGCACTCCCTGAGCCCAGGCATTTCTTTTTCTGGAGCTTCTCCTAACTTCCCACTACTTGCAGCACTTCTCCTGGCATTCACACCAGAGCGAGTCCCATTTCTGCAGACACTCCACCACCCACATGTCCTGAGCCCTAGCAGATCAGCAGTCAGTATCTACCCAGCATGTGGCACTTCCTGACCTCAGTTTGGAAACCCCAAAGATAACTTCTGTCCTATGGGACAGTGTTTCCCTTCTCCTGGAGGCACAGTGAAACAGTCGGGTTTTCAGGATTGCTACAAGGAATATGCATGAGATAGGTTTGCATATCCTAGGTCTCCAATGTATGCAGATCTATCTCATGCATATTCATTATGGCTAACCTGAAAACATGACTGGTTATGTGTGCCTCCAGAAGAGGGTTGAGATATAACAGGAGAATATTTTATTTATTGTTGTGAGCAAGGGAAACAATATTTAACTGAATTCCACCTCACTTCAAGCCCTGACCGCAGCCCCTCACAATACTGGAGTTGCTAATTTTTAAGAGAGATTTGAGTCTATGATATATCTCATGCCACCACAGCCTCCCCCCATTCCCCCATCCTTTCAGTAAAATACCCTGGAGGTCCGGCTGACTAGCAGAACTGCACAGCAGCTGAATATATAGAAACATAGAAATGACGGCAGAAGAAGACCAAACGGCCCATCCAGTCTGCCCAGCAAGCTACGCACTTTATCCATTTTTTCCCCTTTTTTTCTCTCCCACCTGTTACTATTGGCTTCCAGTACCCTCCAGCCCTAATTCCCCTCCACCCCACCACCAATTTAGAGAGCAGCGCCGTATCTGCATCCAAGTGAACGTCCAGCTCAATTAGGGGTAGCAACCGCTGTTACAAGCAGGCCACACCCTTACCCCGTACTCTTACCCACCCCTGTTTTTATTTTTTTGTTTGTTTTTTTGTTTTTTTTTGGAGATAGCAGCCCTCCATCCTTCCGCTCCGTGAAGGTGGAACACAAGTACTGGCCACTGGCATCCCGCTCCGTGAATGCCTCTGTGGCTACTGCCGCTCTGTGCAGTGTTTGAATGCCTCTGTGGCTACTGCCGCTCCGTGCAGTGTTTAAATGCCGCCTCTTTATTCACGCCCTCTAGACTTGATGGATCCACAGTGTTTATCCCACGCCCTTTTGAAGTCGTTCACAGTTTTAGACTTCACCACTTCCTCCGGAAGGGCATTTCAGGCATCCACCACCCTTTCCGTGAAGAAATACTTCCTGACATTGGTTCTTAGTCTTCCTCCTTGGAGCCTCAGCTCGTGACCTCTGGTTCTGCTGATTTTGTTCTGATGGAAAAGGTTTGTCGTTGTCTTTGGATCGTTAAAGTTTTTCAAGTACCTGAAAGTCTGAATCATATCACCTCTGCTCCTCCTTTCCTCCAGGGTGTACATATTTAGATTGTTCAATCTCTCCTCGTATGTCATCCGATGAAGACCCTCCACCTTCCTGGTTGCCCTTCTCTGTACCGCTTCCATCTTGTCTTGTCTCTTTGTAGATACGGTCTATTCTATGGACCTCCTGGTAACTACAGGGCTGGAAGAAAAGACATCACTTGCCCCCTCCCTTAACTCTTCCCAGCCAGCACAGAAATCTTCACAAACCAACAAATTTCCAACCTTTGTGTCTGTAGTTTGAATCTATCCTCTGTTTCTGGTTGCATTTGGCTTTTTCTAAATCTCCTTTCTGCATCCTATTCTTTATTTCATTTAAAGCTTAATTTCCGGTCTTTCACTCATTTCTTTATCATTTGTTATTTTTCCTTCACCAGCTGTCATTCTACAATTATCTTCCCTCACCTCCTTCTAGTCTCCCACTCCTGCCACTTCCATCTTTCTCCTCACCTCTTCTTGCCTCTCCCCTCAGCCATGGATCCCCTCTCTTCTTACAATTTCTCTCTTGATTTTCCTTCCCTATCAGCCCCCTTCTGCTCTATTAACAGCTCCTTTTCCAGTCACCTTCGCTTCTCTCTTCCTCTTAACCACTCACCCCTGCTCTTCTTATCAGAGTCCATGTCCTCTCTCTCACCCCTCACAACCTGTGTCTACTCCTCTCCCTCTTCTACTTTCCCTCACAGTTCCTAACCACCTCCACCGCCAGCCAAAAATCTAGGGATGTGAATCGTTTTTCAACGATTAAAATTATCGTCCGATAATGTTTATATCGTCTTAAATCGTTATAGAACACGATACAATAGAAATTCTAACGATTTATCGTTAAAAATCGTTAAATCGTGTTAGTGCGCACTAACTCGATTTAGTGCGCACTAACTGAAAATGATACAAATAAACACTTTCCAGGTCACTGAAGGTCAGTTAGGAATGAATATGTGTTCCTATTGGCTGGCTGCCCTCTTATCTATTGATGTTACCAAGGTTACCACTGAGGTGATGGTTGGGGGGATGGGAAATGGAACTGGAAACTAACGAACACCAACAGAAAATGAAACAAAGTGTTCACACTTCCCAGGTCAGTAAAGGTCACTTAGGAATGAATATGTATGTATGTATGTATTCCTATTGGCTGGCTGTGCTCTTATCTATTGATGTTACCAATATGGTTGGGGGGATGTGAAATGGAAGCTTGACAAAAAAAGTAATGTAATGATCAGCACTCACGTGACTAGAACTTGTTTGTTTATTATTTTTGTTAGCAGGCACCTGAAATGCTAGTGCATGTTGAATTTGCCAATCACTGTGCATTTTAGAAAGGTGGTCCTGGCTGGAACTGTACACAGTTCAAATATATGTAATTGATTGTTGGTAAGTGTATTTTTTAAGTAGCCACACTGGCACCAGTATGTTTACTTTTCCTCCTACTTAACTCACTAGCTCAGCTTTGTAAGAAGGGCTTCTCTGCTTGTGTGTTGTTTTTGTTTGGTGTGAGGAGAGCAGAAACATCAGATCTTTATTCAATCTACTACAGTCATCTCTTACAGTGCCCTATCCCTATTAATACCAGGAGTGTTGTGATCTTCCTGCACACAGTGCCCTAACCCTGATACCAGTCTGAGACAGCTCCCTCCCTGCATTACTAGTGAGAGGCTGGCTTCACAGACAGGGGGGAGCTGCCTGACCCTCACTCCTGACTTCCCCCATGTCCCAGCTAGTGAATGGTGTGTGGGTGAGGGGGGGGGGGGGAGGATGGTGAAGTCTGAGACAGCTCCCTCCCTGCATTACTAGTGAGAGGCTGGCTTCACAGACAGGGGGGAGCTGCCTGACCCTCACTCCTGACTTCCCCCATGTCCCAGCTAGTGAATGGTGTGTGGGTGAGGGGGGGGGGAGGATGGTGAAGTCTGAGACAGCTCCCTCCCTGCATTACTAGTGAGAGGCTGGCTTCACAGACAGGGGGGAGCTGCCTGACCCTCACTCCTGACTTCCCCCATGTCCCAGCTAGTGAATGGTGTGTGGGTGAGGGGGGGGGGGAGGATGGTGAAGTCTGAGACAGCTCCCTCCCTGCATTACTAGTGAGAGGCTGGCTTCACAGACAGGGGGGAGCTGCCTGACCCTCACTCCTGACTTCCCCCATGTCCCAGCTAGTGAATGGTGTGTGGGTGAGGGGGGGGGGAGGATGGTGAAGTCTGAGACAGCTCCCTCCCTGCATTACTAGTGAGAGGCTGGCTTCACAGACAGGGGGGAGCTGCCTGACCCTCACTCCTGACTTCCCCCATGTCCCAGCTAGTGAATGGTGTGTGGGGTGAGGGGGGGGGGGGGGAGGATGGTGAAGTCTGAGACAGCTCCCTCCCTGCATTACTAGTGAGAGGCTGGCTTCGCAGACAGGGGGGAGCTGCCTGACCCTCACTCCTGACTTCCCCCATGTCCCAGCTAGTGAATGGTGTGTGGGTGAGGGGGGGGGGAGGATGGTGAAGTCTGAGACAGCTCCCTCCCTGCATTACTAGTGAGAGGCTGGCTTCACAGACAGGGGGGAGCTGCCTGACCCTCACTCCTGACTTCCCCCATGTCCCAGCTAGTGAATGGTGTGTGGGTAAGGGGGGGGGGGGGAGGATGGTGAAGTCTGAGACAGCTCCCTCCCTGCATTACTAGTGAGAGGCTGGCTTCACAGACAGGGGGGAGCTGCCTGACCCTCACTCCTCCGGGGTATTGTGATCTTCCTGCACACAGTGCCCTATCCCTGATACCAGGGGTGTTGTGATCTTCCTGCATGCAGTGCCCTATCCCTATTAATACCAGGAGTGTTGTGATCTTCCTGCATGCAGTGCCCTATCCCTATTAATACCAGGAGTGTTGTGATCTTCCTGCATGCAGTGCCCTATCCCTGATATCGGGATGTGTGCAAGAAGATCACAACACCCCCGGTATCAGGAATAGGGCACTGTGTGCAGGAAGATCACAACACCCCCAGTATCAGGAATAGGGCACTGTGTGCAGGAAGATCACAACACCCCTGGTATTAGGGATAGGGCACTGTGTGCAGGAAGATCACAACACTCCTGGTATTAATAGGGATAGGGCACTGTGTGCAGGAAGATCACAATACCCCTGGTATCAGGGTTAGGGCACAAGTTCTAGTCACATTGAATGATCACATTACTTGTTTTGTCAAGCTACCAACTGTTTCCATTTCCCATCCCCCATATACTGTCAGTAGGAAACTTGGTAACATGAATAAATAAGAGGGCAGCCAATAGGAATACATATTCATTCCTAAACTGACCTTAACTGACCTGAAAAGTGTCAAATTGTATCATTTTCAGTTAGTGCGCACTAACTCCCAGTTAGTGCGCACTAACTCGAGTTAGTGCGCACTAACTCGAGTTAGTGCGCACTAATCGGAAAAAAAGATTTTTAACGATTTTTTAACTAAAAAATCGTGCCTAAGACGATTTTCTTGCCCTGCCACACGATTTCTATCGTTAAGACGATATGGAAAATGATTCACATCCCTACAAAAATCCTTCTTTCAGTTCCTCTCCCAGACCCCTCAGATCAGTGTTTTCTCTTGCAGCCAATATCCCAATTTAAAACCATCTTCTAGCAGTTCTCCAGCCCTCTCTTCCTCCTCATAGCTCCTCTGGTCCTCTTTACCTTTCCCAGATCAGCACCCTTCCCCATCTTTATATGTTATTATCTGTTATATTGTTAAGATAACAAATATTATCTGTTATGTTGTTAAGATAACAAATCACCTATATTTCACAATGTAATAATTTTATAAGTTACAAAACCTTACTTCGCTGTAATTTTACAATGTCTCAATGTAAAGATAGTATGACCTGTTATCACACTATCTCACTAAATATTATGTAAACCGATGTGATACCCCTGGGTGAATGTCGGTATATAAAAACAAATAAATAAATTAAATAAAAAATAACTAAATACATCTTCACTGCACTTAAGGAAGACTGTTCTGCACTGTTGCTATTCTCTGGTCCTCCTGTAGCCCATTGGTCAGGCATTATACAACCAGCCAATAGACTGCAGGGGGAGGTAGAAGCAATATCAGAGGAGAGACAGGCACTTTGCTTGCCCTCCCCCGAAGCCCATTGGTCAAAAGTTTTATAGCCAGGAAATGGGCTGCAGGGGAGGCAGGAACAGTACCTGCCCTCCCTGACAGCCCTGCAGCATGGAGCTCTCAGCTCCCAATCTACAGGAGTGCAGAAAACAATATTAGGGGTGCTTAAGTACCCACAGAACTGGTGCCCTTGTATATCTTTGAAGACGGGAGTGATCCCACAGGTCTAGCGATAGGCTGATGAAGTCCCTCTTCATAAAAGTGGTAGCAGTTGGGAAAATTAATAGAATCTCTCTTGAAGGAAAGGATATAATAGGTTGCAGGATTCAAGGCAGCATGGTTTTACCGGAGAGTGATTAAGGCAAACAAACCTGATTGATTTCTTTAATTGGGTGATAAAAGAATTAAATGGCGGACATGTGCTGGATGTGGTTTACTTGGATTTCATGAATAAACTGACCAGCCTGAGGGTCGGTTCTAAGGTAGAGGACTTGACTAAAAACTGGTCGCGTGATAGACAATAGAGAATGATAGTACATGGCATTTATAGTGATGAGAGAACAGTTAGTAGAATGTTTCAGGGATCGATCCTGAGTCCAGTTCTGTTCAATATTTTTCTTAGTGATATTCTAGAAGGGTTTGAAAGAAAAGTCTGCCTTTTTGTAGATGATACTAAGTTCTACAACAAAGTGAACATACCTGAAGGAATAGCTAAATTGAGACGTGATCTAAGAAAACTTGAGGTATGGTCAAGAGCTTGGCAGTTGAGATTTAGTGCAAAAAAAATGCAAAGTCATACATTTGAAGTGTAGAAATCTGAAGGAGCTGTATGAGATGGTGGGAGACAAGATGATGTGCCGACATTTGCTATGCTACTTTTCTGCATGGTAGCAACAGTACATACATACAACCTCCTGAAAATTAGCTTACCAAGCACAGAAGCTATTTACACATATATATGCCAATATATTACATACACTACCCTTGACTAAATCTTTGGTCATCTTCCCTTAAATATATAGAGGTAGATATTCCAAGATCAATGTTTAGGAAAATTAGCCTGATAAGACTTATCCAGCTAACTTACAAGGGATATTCAGCAGCACAATTATACTACTGAATATCCCTGAAAAAATCATTAGTTAGCCAGATCATTATAATCTGGATAATTTACTTAACAGTCTCTTAGAGGTCAATAGTCAGAAATATACGGCTAAGTGTGTTAGCCAGCACAATTAAGCTCTGGAATTTGTTGCCAGAGGATGTGGTTAGTGCAGTGAGTGTAACCTCTGTGCCTTCTCTTAAGGGTAATAATTGCTGCTCTGTGCAGGTTTACCCCCATGCTTTCAGTTAAGGATAGTAACTGCCGCTTTGTGCAGGTTACACCCATACCCCCTTTTTTCATATCCAACATCTAGCATTTAGGGATCCGCAGTGTCTATCCCATGCCCTTTTGAAGTTAACTGGATAAAACTTATCTGGCTAACTCACATAGGATGTTCAGCAGCTTGCCTATGCTGTTGAATATCCCCGTAAAAATTGCTAGCTAGCCATATAAGTCTTATCCAGCTAACTTCAAAGGGCATAAGATAGGCACTGCGGATCCCAAATGCTAGTTGGATATGAAAAAAAGGGGAATGTGGGTAATCTGCACAAAGTGGCAGTTACTATCCTTATCTGAAGGCAAGGGGTAACCTGCACAGAGCAGCAGTTATTACCTTTAACAGAAGACACAGGGTAACCGGCACGGAGTGGCAGTTACTATCTGTAACAGAAGGCACAGGGTAACCTTCACGGAGTGGCAGTTACCATCCTTAGCAGAAGGCACAGGGTAATTTGCATGGAATAATAATTACTTTTATGAGCAACTTGCTGGGCAGACTGGATGGATCATTTGATCTTTATCTGCTGTCATCACTCTATTATTATGTTTAGACCTGCTTAGGGGGGATATGATAGAGGTCTTTAAGATCATGAGAGGACTTGAATGAGTAGATGTGAATCGGTTATTTACAGTTTTGGATAATAGAAGGACTAGGGAGCATTCCATGAAGTTAGCAAAAAGCACATTTAAGACTAATCGGAGAAAATTCGTTTTCACTCAACGCACAATTAAGCTCTGGAATGTGTTGCCAGAGGATGTGGTTAGTGCAGTGAGTGTAACTGAATTCAAAAAAGGTTTGGATAAGTTCTTGAGGAGAAGTCCATTAACTGCTATTAATCAAGTTTAATTAGGGAATAGCCACTGCTATTAATTGCATCAGTAGCATGGGATCTTCTTAATGTTTGAGTAATTAACAGGTTCTTGGGGCCTGGTTTGGCCTCTGTTGGAAACAGGATACTGGGCTTGATGGACCCTTGGTCTGACCCAGTATGGCATGTTCTTATGTTCTTATGTTCTTATGATACGTAGGGATGTGCGGACCAAAAAAATGTATTTCGGTTCGTTCATTCGTATTGTTGGGACCCATATTTGTTTCATTAGTTTCCATTAAAACATATAGGAGAATTATTACAGTCTATAACAGGCTCTAGAATAGTGAATTTTATATCAATTGTAATGAAACTAGGGAGAAGAATTCATAAAAAGAGGGAAAGAGTTGCACGGTACTTTAGAAAATGGCAAAGTGGCATAAAAAAAAGTGCCATAAAGTAGTCTAAGGCTCTGCAAAGGGGTATGAGGATTACGGAATTGGCAGGAGTTCTCTAATGCAATGTAAGTGAAGCAAAGAAGCAGTGAGAGGTGGAAGAACACCTCAAGGTTTAGAAAGAGGATGGCTGCCCAACATTAGTGTCATGAACAGTTGATGGCAGCATGAGAGGCAAAGTGGCACCAAAAGTGGCATCAGGACCCTAAGGCAACATGATGGGGAAATGAAGAAGAAAATATAGCAGAAAACAATCCCAAGGTACAGAGAAAAGGACCAAGAATCAGAAAGAGTGGTATCAAGATAAAGAATTCAAAAGCATGGGAGAGGTGCACAGCAGCACCCCAGACTGGCAAGAAGTCCTCAAAGTATAAGAGCTGGAGTATGCCAGGAAGATACAGGCAGAAATAAGAATATAAAGGTGTAAAATCTGTGCATGGCAGCAAGGCTGAATGACACAAGGATCTGAAGGTGTAGGGTGAGGGACATAGCATTAAGGCAGAGTGGCATGGGGGAATCCAGTCATTCTGTTGGAGTACGCAGACAACTCTTTCTGTCAAAGTATGGCTGCACCAGGACATTCCACCAGTCCAGTAGGATATGTTTGTGTCATGGAGTAAGCTACACATGTCCTAGCTAGGACGTAGGTGGGTATCCAAATGCATATAGCTCTCTGCTTCAACGGCAGGGGAGCAAGACTGATACTTCACTTTCAATGTAAAGCCAGCATAGCTCTCTGCTTCAACGGCAGGGGAGCAAGACTGATACTTCACTTTCAATGCATAGCCAATATGGCTCTCTGCTTCAACGGCATGGGGGAATGAAGAAACATGGATCTATATTCAGGCAACAACCAACAAGGACTGAATTACATAGTCTGGATAAACAGATAAGCATGGGTGTAGCTTGCTTATTGTGGTGGTTAATACTCCTAACTAATTAAGCTATTTCACTTAGATGCAATTCCAACACTGTTCTCTACATTAATGGCAGGGGTGGAAGGGAAATAGAATAAAAAAGGTTACTAAGAGCCAAGAGTAACAGATAAGTATGAGAGAAAAAAAAAAGTGCGAAAGTTTGCGGGGCAGACTGGATGGGCCGTTTGGTCTTCTTCTGCCGTCATTTCTATGTTTAAGGTGAATATCATAGATGAAGAATGGTCTTAAAATCCTGAGAAGTGTTTAAGTTTGTAATGCAAGCTATGGCTAGGGCCTCAGTGGTAATGATTTGAACATGGCAGCCCGGATTTTAAAAGCTATGCACACGTAAAATTCATGGATTATGCACGTGGCCTTGCCCTGGGCATGCTGCACGCATTCTCCAAAGGGCCTGGCCATGCATATAACTCCCGATATGCGCCGAAGTGCTGGGCCTCAAGAAAGGGGTGGGACAGGGGGGCAGGGTCTTGGTGGGAAGGGGTGGGGGTGGGCCCAGACAGCACCATTAGATGCTGTCCCAGGGAAGCACATGCCAGCAACTGGCCAGCGCGTGGAAGATACTTCTGCTCCGGAGGAGCAGTAAGTACAAAAACAAAAAAATTGGGGCTACGTAGGCTAGATTTAGGGGACGGGATGGAGAGGGGAAAATGTAGGAATGTTAGGTAGGGAGGTAGAGAAGTTCCCTCCCATTCCACTCCTTAATTGGAGTGGACTGGGAGGGAACTGGGAAGAAGGCAGACCACATCACTGTGTGTAATTTTAAAAATACGCCCCCCCCCCCCCCCCCACGCGCAGAGGCCACCCACCTGTACATGCACATGCGGACATTAAAATCCAGTGTGCATGTACGCGTGGGAAATGCACGCATGTTATAAAATCAACACGTCAATGTGTGTGCGCCGGTAACGGCGTGCACACGGACATGCGCGCACACCTTTTAAACTCAACCCCGGCATGCGTAGCTGTAAGTGACAGGCCTCAGTAATTAGGGTTAAAAATGGCATGCTATAGGTGTCACAAGCCTCATTTTTAATGTTTGGAATATGTCATGTCATAGCTGTGACAGGCCTCAATGGTAATGATTGGAACATGGCATGCCGTAGCTGTAAGTGACAGGCCTCATTGATAATGGTTGGAACATGGCATGCTGTAACTGTAATTAACTATGTTACAATATAGGTGTCACTCAGTGTTGTCAAGCGTTATTAATTATGTCTGTGGTTTTGATTTTATATAATTTATATAATTTCATTATCTATGTTTGGTGTATATGTTTATTCACATTTATATGTTTTTATACACATTTATATGTTTTTATTCATATTTATATGTTTTCATATGTGATTATATTAATTTTGTTCTGTCAGCCCCCTGAAGCAGCTCAAAGAGCGAAACTCGGCCTGAGTGGGGCTTTTTATGATGTTTTGGGCGGAATAAAGAACTCCTGGTGTTCACTGATCCTCTTGTCTTGGTCGCTACTGCAATATTAGATCAGTTTCCAGTATGTTTTTTTGGACTGTAATTAACAGGCCTCAGTGGTGAGGGTTTGAAAATGGCATGCTGTAGCTGCATATGATAGGCCTTAGTGGTTAGGGTTGGAGTAATCCAGACTGATGAAGGATAAGTTATTCTTAAATGGTGGTTTTAGTAGAAGAGGCAGAGGATCTCAGTGGAGTCATGCCCTAGTGGTGTTTACCAAACACCACCACCGAGGTATGATCCCCCTGACCTCCATACTTGCTTCACCTCAATACCTCTTTGGAGCGAAGCAGGCAAGAGAGGTCATGGGAATCAGGCCTCAGTGGTGGTGTAGCTGTTGTAGTGTGGCCCAACTGGTGGTGTTGGGGACACAGCAGGACACAGTATTGCATCTCTTCCAGCCCTCAATTTTGCATCTCAGGCCTGGACAGGAGCAGCAGAGTGGTACTTGTAGTGTGGCCCAACTGGTGGTGTTGTGGACACAGTAGGACTCATCTTTTTGGTGTTGTGGCTCTTGGATTGGCTTTGATCGTAGAGGCAGCAGCAGTGTGGTGGTTGTAGTGTGTCCTCACTGGCGGTGTGAGGGACACAGCAGGACACAGCATTGCATCTCTTCCAGCCCTTGATCTTTAATCTCAGGCCAGGACAGGAGCAGCAGTGTAGTTGTTGTAGTGTGGCCCAAATGGCGGTGTTAGTGACACAACAGGACATAGCATTGCATCTTTTCCAACCTCAATTTTGTACCTCAAGAATGGACAGGAGCTGCAGAATTGTTCTTGTAGTGCGGCCCAACTGTCAGTGATGGGGACACAGCAGGTCTCATCATTTTGGTGGTTAAGTCCGTTGACGACCTTACAACAAAGTGGTGTTGTCCACCCTAGAGGAAGGTGCCACAGTAACATCAATTGTAGTCACTGGAGCAAGCAAAGAAGATGTCAGAAGGCCAGTTCCTAGGTCTAGACCTTAGGTATGGGCCTAGCCTAGGCCTGGGCCACAGCATCGTACCAAGGCCAAGCTCTAAGCCCTAGGAATGTGCATCAGTGACCAGGACTTGACCTTGGCATAGGGCCTGGTCCTGGACCTTAGCCCAGGCCCTAGGTATGGGCCTCAGCGATCGAGACGTGGCCAAGCCCTAGGCCCAGATCCAGGCCTCAGCACCTGGGACTTAACCTAAGCTAAGCCTGGTGTCGGCCTAGGCTTGTGACTCAGCAACCAGGATCGGGCCTTGGCCCTGGGCACTCATTTCAGGTCTAGACATAGGCCCAGTCCTGGGCCCCAGTGTCACACCCAGCCCTGGGCTTTGAATCTATGTCTGTGCCTCGGAGACCAGAACCTGGCCTTGGGCTGGGCCCCAGTGTTTGTCCTAGGCCTAGGTATTGGGTCTGGGATTTAGGGCCAGGCCTGGGCCTTGGCGATAGGATCTGGCTTCAGCTGGGCCTCTGCAACAAACCCAAACCTAGACCTCAGGCTTAGGTAACTGGGCCCCAGATTCAGGCCTAAGTCCAGGCACGGGCCTCAGCAACAGGACCCAGTCATGGCCAGACCCTGACAGATCATGTCCTAGGCCTTGGACCTAAGCCCAGATTTTGGATATCAGTACCCATGCTCAGGCTGGGACCTGGTGTCAGGTCTATGCCTAGGCCTGGATCCTGGGGATGGGAAAAGTCAGGGTCTTGTCCAATTGGAGGCCCATTTTTGTTCTTTTTTTAAGCAAACAAATATGAATATTTTTCTGTATATTCGGCAGAGGTCTATTTTCAGTTTGTATTCATATGAATCGAAAATGACCTCATTTTTTGTATTCATTCTAAACAAGAGCACATCCCTACAGTTTACTCATTTGTTTCAAATGAATGCACATTCCTAGTAGACTCTACCTGTTCTGATGATACCAAATTACAGAGGCTTTCTCTGTCATCATATTTCTAGCTCCAGATATTCTAACTTATCCCCTACTGCAGTTTTACAACTCAGGTCTGTTGCAGTGACTACTAATGGGTCTTAATGTTGAAAAATAAACACTGAGGAACTTAGTTTCATTTATAATACATGATGCAGCTAGGCTTTAACAATAATATAGCCAGATTCATCATCTTTCTCACCATGCAATACTGGCAGAGTCTATCTTTTATAATTACCTAGATTCTAGAAAGCCTTGTTAGTGCAAATGAACTGTAATGCAATCCAGCTTGTATACATGATAACTTGAGACTCCCATATGGTTCAAGTCTGTAAATTCAGGTTATTTCTGCTTTTTCTTAATGTCACTTTGGATCATTTTTTAAAACATCTAATATCTGCACAATGTCAATGGTAAATTTTATTTTATTTATTACCTATATACCATAGAACCAGATCCAAAGACCTGCCCAATGTAGTATGCAACATCATTAAAATACAGTACAATCCAATCCAGAGGCTGTAGGATATGTTCTTTCCTAAGAAGACATCGTTAGACATTTATTTATTTATTTATTTATTTTTAGATTTTTATATACCGGTGTTCCTGTATTAAAATACAGATCACATCGGTTTACATTGAAACATAAAAATTACGCCAAGAGGCGGTACATATAACAAGGTTATAGAACTTGGAAAACAGGTTCGAAAAATAACATTGAGAAAATTGTAAAGTCTCTTTGAGAAACCAAATCATAAAATAAGGCGTAATTGTCTAAGATAAATGTGATCTGCAGAAGGGATTGCGATGGTGAGAAAATCTTGATAGCTGGAGGTAAAAAATAATCAAAGTTCTGGAAAAGCTTGGCTAAAGAGCCAGGTTTTAATTTTCTTTTTGAAGGAAGCGAAGCAGATCTCAAGGCGGATGTCTGTATCCCATGCTACATAGGCAGGCAGAATGTCATGGTTAGAACACCAGAGAGTCCTCTGTAGTTCCTCTACACTCATGGCATGACTTGCTGCTTTATCCCCCTTGCTCAGATTTTAAACTCTTTGTGGCAGCAGCTTTGCAATCACAGGAGGTGCCTTGATAAATAAATAATACATAATTCCATTGGATGAAAATGGTGCTGAGCAATATCAAAGTATATCACTGCCGATTCAGAAGTTACTGCTGTGTGTAATATTATATAAACATAATAGCCAACTGTGATATGCTGAGGGGTATATTAAAACACAGCCACCTATGGTAAGTGATAACAGATTTTGTGCATTAATATTCTTAAAAATAATTATGATAGTCCTTTAAAATGCTGGTGGCAAGCTCCTGCCCTAGTGGGATTTAATATGCTATTTTTAGGGGATGGGTGCATTACCATTAGCAAGATATTTTCTGAAACTCGAGTAGTGTACAATGAAGGTAACAGAAGTTGGGTTTGCTGATATAGTGGTTGTCAGGCAAACCTGAAATAAAACAAACAAACAAAGCTTTATGGAAATTAACAGTTGGCATTTTAATAGCACACTAATGCAGCGCTATTATTGGGTACACATGATCTATATTGCATGTTCTTATTAGGTCAGAAATTGTTCCTGTAAGCCAGATCCAAGGTTACTACAGGTACTCAACTCAGCCACATTCACAGTAATGATTTACTCCCTTAAGACCAAGTGCAACCTAAGGATCAATTTTCAAATGGTTCAATAAGCTAATTTCAGGAGTTAACTAGTTAAACATCTGTTTTTAGAAAATTTCCTTCACTAATGTGGCTGTGTTTATCTCCCTAAATTCACAAGGTGGGCAAACTTAGCGAGGCAGAAAGTGGCTGCTCCAGGGAGGTTTTTGGAGACCACGTCTCACTTAGCCAACCCGCACTGATTCTAAGCCAATAGCCAGCTAAGTTTAGAGAGGAAACCTCAGCTGTACCAATAGCTGTCCTAAATTTAGACTGCCTAGGTTTAGGAGGAATTTCTAGCCAAAAGCCTAAAATGTTTAGGTTCAACTGAAAATTTGCTTAATGATAGCCAACTAAAATAAACTGGTTATCTTCTCTACCCTGCAGATCTCTGATAACAGACCCCTTATTTATTTTATTTAGCAATTGCAAATCCTAGAAGTTAAGCAATTGCCTCCTTGTCAACTGAGTTCAAAGCTATTAATCCATCTTTTATTTTGTAGAGGAGACATTCGACTACATTGTGCAAGATGGTTCATGTCTTTCCGCAAGTGCACAGTGGGTTGGCTCTGAGGCCCCAGCACAGAAGGCTGGGTGCACAGTGGCCTTTGCCTGTCCTTCACCTGTTTAGCAGGGTCTATTCTTGTTGTGTTAATTGAAAACCAGCAAGTTGATGAGTGGGGTTTGACACAAAGGAACTTGTTTGTGGTTTCCAGCTATTCCCAAAAGGGTATCTGTATACAGATCCTGGCCAAGGAGGTTGCTCCATAAGGGTGACACGGGGAAAGGCCAGTGGATCAAAGAGATCATTGTAGAGTGACAGGTAAGGTGTGTGCAAATGATTTTATTCATCTTATGGGTCATACTCAGCTGATGGATACGTGGGGGAGTGATGTTTACAAGAACGGGAAGCTGGAGAGAGGAATTGCAGGATGGTTCTATCTATTCTATGCATGGTAGCATTCAGTAGGGTGTTAACAAGATGTGTACATGAAGATCTTTGCCAGATAGGTGTACAATACTCTGCTGCTGAATATGATAGAGTAATAACTGAGCTTCAAGCTGTTGTGGCTACAGCTGCCCACATTTGTCCAGCAAGCATGGCTAGCAGCTTGTTTCAGGATTTATCCTTTGCTGATGTTCCCTTTAGGTATTCATGGAAGCTCAGAACTTTGTCTAAAGACATTCCCAAGGAGTTGGGCAAGGATCATGCTTCTGGCTCTTGCTACTCATGTAGATGTTTTTGACACTGGTGTTATAAAGGTAGACTATAGGGATGTGTAGCCCCAAAATTTCATTTCAGTGGGAGGGGGGTTTCAGGGTTTCATTTTTTTTGTTTGTTTCATTTTTTTTTGTTTAGTTTAGTTAATTTGGCAAATTGAAAAAAGCATTAAACAAAAGAAAAAAAAACAAAGAAAAAAGACAAGCTGATTAAAAAAAAAAAAATGAGCTTCAGCGGCCTTGGCTGGCACTTCCTGGGCATGCATCAATCTAGCCCAGCTCCAGGGCTTGCCCTGAGCTAGTTTGCTGCCAGGGCTGAAGAAAGGTCAGGCCCTTCACACCCTGTTTAAAAATGCCAGGGACAGGGAGCCTCCATCCTGACCTCTACTTATCTCCTTCCCATTTCCTGCTGCCAAATAGATAGGGGTAAAGCCCATTTGCCATGTATCAAAATGGTGCTGACCGCACTGGAGGAAGGTGCCAAAGTGACGTCATTTCAGCACTACTCCAAGTATATGGTTCCATTTTTAAAGCGCTAGAACCCAGGAGGAGTGAGTGGGTATTGCTCCTGACCATTTTGCAGCAGGATCCAGGAAGTGGGTAAGTGGTGGCCTTCCCTGACCCTGGCACTTTTAAATGGGTGGGAGGGACCTAGAACCAGCCCTGATCCAAGCCCCAGCAATCTCTGGGTCGGGCCTTAGCCCTGGCCAGGCAGATCTTGGGGTAGACCCTGTCTGGGCCGGCTCCAGGGCAGGCTGGATGAGTTTCTTAGCCCAGGAAAATCTAGCCAGGGCTGCCATTGTCCTGTTTGTTTCTTTTTAAAAAATATCACAAAAATAAAATACCTGAAAATGTTCAGGTATTTTCAAAGAGGGCTATTTTCTGATCATTCCATTTGGAATGAACCAAAAATGGCCTAATTCGTTGCATTTTTTGGCATTTGCAACAAAAGTACATCCCTAGTGGAATACACTGGATACAGTTTTCACAAGGCTTGGTGTGAGCCACCATGAGGTGCAGTACTCTTTCAGTTTTGTCACATTTTCATTCAGGGTCTGGTCTAGACAGAAAAAAAAAATGAAGATTTTGGTAGGTCATTTATATATGTGTTGAACAAAGCTAGGGCCAGCACTAAGCCCCAACTTTGGTTTATCTCTTCCAGGTGCTTATCTCCTGCTCAAGATGTACTCTGAATATTTTGTAACAGGAAAGTGTTTCAATGAGGGTAACAGCCCTGCTTGGAAGCTCTCTTGCTTGTAAGCAACTGTAAAATCCAGAAACACTATACCTCTCTTCAGGGCCGGTGCTGTCATTAGGCAAACTAGGCTGTTACCTAGAGAAGCAAAGTTTTGCTGGCAGAAAAATCCCACCAGAAAGAGACTTAGAGAGGGAAAGTGTATAAATTTGCCTGGCAAGAAGCACCAAAGGTCAGGCAAGATGTTCATGTGTGCAAAGCCCCAGCTAAAGGGAGAGTTGCATCTTTACAAAGACACTGAGAGACAGCACAGAAGGAAAAGGGAACCAGTGTGTGTGTGTGTGCCAGCCTGTCAATAGTTAGCAGAGAGCATGAAGGATTTTGTTTTGGCACCGAGGTGAAATGCAGAACCAGAGCTGGGTCATTTGTGGTCAGAAGGGGGCGCTATTCTGGCTTAGGGGTAGGAAGCAGTGCCCATTTTGATGCATGGTAAATGGCAAATTACAAGAGGTCTGGGTAACACACGTCAGGGGGAGGAGTATGGAGCCTATAGTAAGAATACTGTATATAAGAAAGAGATGTAATAGCTAGCTCTCTGAAGGAGTTTGGAGAGCAGTCAGACACTGCACTCTGTGTAACTGTTCTCTTTCCTTCCACCAGTACCTTGTAAACCAAAGACAAATTTTTCTTACAATAAAGATGTCATTATTGGTCATATTTGGTTCTCCTGTGTATTGGTATTGGGGACAAAACACACAAAAGACAATATTGCCAGAGAAGAGAACGCTTTGCTGGAACTACCGCCAATAGGTAAGCTGGGGTGGGGGTGTATGACTGAAGCTTTGGTAGGGCACCAATACTCTTGCACCGGTCCTGCCTGCATCCATGTTCTTCTGAAAACCATTTTCAACATAGTTGCTTGTGGTAAGTGCCAGAACTTGAAATCGCATGCACTGCCATCCTTGCAGATCCTGGCCTGGTCAGCACGAAGGATGGTCTTTACATTGTAGAAGTAGCATAAAGAGAGTAGTGAAATTGGTCAAAAGCTATCTCATAGCATGAGGTCTTATAATCAAGTTTTGTAAAGGTCAAGGTCTATCCTGTTCAACCACAATTCAATTTCTCTAACATTAGTGTTGTACATAGCTTAAACAGTAATTCCAAATGTACATCAGAGAAGGCTTGTAATTAATAGGGATGCATGTCAATCCCTATTGAAATAAGAATAATAATATAAATAAATATCTGGAGAGAATGAAGACCTGATTTTTTTTTTTTTTTTTTGCTGCCACGGTCCCATGGATGAGTTACAGTGAGCTGAGAAATAAGAATTTTCCTAAATTCAAATAATACTTATCTGCCTATGAGCTTGAGTAGAATTTTGGAACTTGGATGTATTCCGTTCTGGTAGTGACAGGATCTAGAAATATAGAAGAAGAGAAAATAAATAAAGGTTTTTTTTCATATGTATTGTATTAAATAAAACAAAGAATTGTTTGTCACAGAAATATAGAGCAAATGATTCATTTTATGAAAATAATTTGTGTGTTGTTATTTAGCTTTGATGTATTACATTATAAAAATTGTTTATGCATTGCTGGTGATTCCATCTGATTTACTCCATCTTAAAATTCTGCCTTTCCCCTCTACCCCTGAGGGACTGGGAAGGCGCTCCGAAAGAAACATCTAAAATAGTATAATTATAATTCTGCCACCGAAAGCAGGAAGGTTGTCATGCCACAAAAAAGGGGGAGAAGTAGAATGAGCACGCTAATTTTTTCCACCTTTAGTTTGTTTTTTCATTTTTCAGAGATTTTTTTGTTCATCTTTTGCTTTCAGGTTTTTATTTTTTATTTTTTGTTTTCTGGAAACAGGGCACACTATTTGCAAATATTAAATACTATTTTGCTACTAATACACACACTGTTTTCTACTAGTGTGTGCTACTTCCTGAAAACAAAAAGTTTACAAAATTATTCTCCAAAGACTTCAATGGGTGGCTTGTTGTGCAATTGAATGAAACTGGCAAAATTAACCAGATCTGCTGTATTTCATATTTGTTTTTTCTTTAACGAGAAGGATTCACATATGTAGGAGACAACATATTTTGACATTTTTCATGACTTCAATCAAAAATGTTCCCAGTAAAATGGGATGACAAAACATTTTTACTGTATGTAGACACATATTGCAGAAAGGTGAAAAATTCTGGTTTCCACTGTTTACCTTTGCGGTGAATATTTTCACTCATTTCTGTTAGGGACTTGTTTCTCCCACCAGCTTCATTTTGGGTCTTATTGATAACAATTGGATTTTAGAAGTTGTGTGGTATAGTAACTTATAGGCAATTTACAGCAACCACGTTTTGTTGGAAAGATTCGGCTTTCTAACCAGTGAGGGTCTCTCGCTAGTCTGCGTCATTTTGCATGGCCAACCATCCAATTCAAGAATAGTGACTGAGATAGTTGATTTTTTTTTTTTTCATTTTTGCAGGAGGAATTATCAATACATCATTGAGACCCTAATGTGTTATGCTGGAGACAATCCGGATGTGGATCCTTGGGCCGACTGGCCCGAGGGAACAGTCGGTAGGCAGAACTCCCACTGGGCAACAGGATCTTCACCTGGAAACCCGAGACTCCTCCAGAGGAGCTGTGGGAGCCCGGGTTGCTAGGACTTAGGAGACTTCGCCCTGGAAGCCCGAGGTCCCCCCAGGAGGAGCCCGTAGGGACCCGGACCGCTGGGACTTAGGCGAGGCCGAAGAAACCCAGGAGTGGAATCCGGACCGGAGTCTGGGCCGGCAGCGGGCGAGCAGAAGTCGGTGTCACGAACCGAGGTCAGGGCAGGCTGAAGACAAGCAGGAGTCGGAGTCACGGACCGGAGTCAAGGCAGGCTGAAGACAAGCAGGAGTCGGAGTCACGGACCGGAGTCAAGGCAGGCTGAAGACAAGCAGGAGTCGGACAAACCGTGGTCAAGGCAGGTAGCAGGCAAGCGGAGTCAGGCGAAGCGGAGTCAGGCAGGTAGCAGGCAAGCGGAGTCAGGCAAACCGTGGTCAAGGCAGGTAGCAGGCAAGCGGAGTCAAGCAAACCGTGGTCAAGGCAGGTAGCAGGCAAGCGGAGTCAGGCAGAGCGGAGTCAGGCAGGTAGCAGGCAATCCAGAACGCAACTTAGAACTACAGGAAGTAGAGAACCTCGTTGCAAGGCAAAGAAGGGAAAGGACTGCAGGGCTTAAATAGCCCTGCAGCGTCTGACGTCATAGAAGGGAGGAGCCGGGTTTTCCCGCGCTGGTCCCTTTAAAAGTGGAGGACAGTCGCGCGCGCGCGCCTGGGGGCGGGACTGGCCGTGAGGCCACGCCAGCGGCAGCGTGAGAGCCGGCGCATGGCGCCCGGAGGCACTGCAGGCCCGCGGAACGCGGCAGCTCCCCGGAAAGCAGCGGCCGGGGTCCTGAGGCCGCGGAACGCGGCAGCTCCCCGGGACTCGGGAGGAAGGTAAGGCCTCGGGCGCCAGCGTGGCGACCGAGACCGCAACAGTACCCCCCTTCTTACGCCCCCTCCGCCGAGGACCAGGTTTCCCGGGATGGTCCAAATGAAATTGAGTGAGCAATGATTTGTCCAAGATGTTTCGAGCTGGCTCCCAAGAGTCCTCCTCGGAGCCACACCCCTCCATGCCAGTAGGTATTCCCAGCGACGGGCATGGAAGCGAACGTCCAGGATTTCTCGAACCTGATACGTAGTCTCTGAAGATGTAGAGGAGGATAGCGCATCTGTGGACGGATGATGGTACCGGGACAGTACCACTGGTTTCAGCAAGGATACGTGGAACACGTTGTGGATGCGAAGTGAAGACGGAAGGCGAAGTCTGTAGGAAACGGTACCAACACGCTCCGCAACCTGAAAAGGCCCACAGTATCGAGGGGCCAACTTACGAGAGCGGTTAGGTAGTTGGAGGTTCCGAGTGCTTAACCACACCTTGGTACCTGGCAGAAAAACTGGCGCTGGTCGTCGATGACGGTTGGTATACTGCTGGGACCTTTTTGCTGCGGTGGTCAGTTTGAGTTGAATCCTCTTCCAGAGATGATGTACTTGCCGTGCTGTGGCTAAGGCAGCAGGTGATGGAATGGAAATCGGAAGCGGCAAAGGAGGCCTTGGGTGACGTCCATACACAATCTGGAAAGGGGTTTGTCCAGTGGCAGCATGGGTATGGTTGTTGTAGGCGAACTCCGCCCAAGGCAGGAGAGAAGTCCAGTTATTCCCTTTTTCGGAGATAAAACTGCGAAGGAAGGCTTTAAGAGTGCGGTTCGTGCGCTCTGTCTGACCATTAGTCTGGGGGTGAAAGGCCGTGGATAAGTTTAATTGGACCCCAAATTTTCTGCAAAGGGCACGCCAAAAACGAGCCGTGAACTGCGGCCCTCGATCCGATACGATACTCTGTGGTAGACCGTGAGCCCGGAAGACGTGGGTAGTGAACAGGAGTGCGAGTTCAGGTGCAGAGGGCAGCTTGGGCAAGGGTACCAGGCGAATCATCTTAGAAAAACGGTCTACAGTTACCCAAATCACCGTATTGCCCTCCGAGAGGGGCAGATCCACTACAAAGTCCGTGGCTATGTGGGACCATGGTTCCACGGGAATAGGCAGCGGCTACAGGAGGCCCCAGGGCCGACCACTGGGCGGTTTTTGCCGGGCACATACTGGGCATGAGTCAACATATACTCGGACGTCTTGTCGCATTCGAGGCCACCAATAATAGCGGCTAAGCAGGTCGAGCGTCCTCTCCCTGCCGGCGTGACCCCCTGAAAGCGAGTCATGGGCCCAAGCTAACACCCTTCTGCGGTCTTTGTGGGAAACCACCACTCGACCAAGAGTGGAAACTGTGGTGCTAGCTAACTGGATTTTAGCGGGATCTATGATGTGTTGTGGAAGGTCTTCCTTCTCCTCCTGAAGCTCATAACGGGAGAGTGCGTCAGCCCGTACATTCTTCAACGCGGGTCGGTACTTCAGAATGAAATTAAAACGGTTAAAGAAAAGAGACCATCGTGCTTGTCGAGGATTAAGACGTTGGGCCTGGTTAAGGAACTCCAGGTTCTTGTGATCTGTATAAATTGTAACCGGATGGAGGGAGCCTTCCAACCACTGTCTCCATTCCTCCAGCGCAAGTTTGACCGCCAGCAACTCCTTATCCCCAATGCCGTAATTGCACTCGGCAGAGGAGAACTTCTTAGAAAAATAGGAGCAGGGTAGGAGATGTCCGGAGTTAGAGACCTGTGAGAGGACCGCTCCCACAGCAATGTTAGAGGCATCGACCTCAACAAAAAAGGGCCGTGTTGGATCTGGGTGGCGTAAACAGGTATCCTGGAGGAACGCCTCCTTTAATAGTTCGAAAGCCTCACAAGCTCCCTCAGGCCAGAGACGAGTGTTTGCCCCTTTCCGAGTTAGTGCGGTTAAAGGAGCCACCAAGCGGGAGTACTGAGGAATAAAGTGTCTATAGAAGTTAGCAAACCCCAAAAAGCGTTGTAATGCTTTCAACCCCTCAGGTCGGGGCCACTTCCTGATGGCGGTTACCTTGCTGGGGTCCATCCGGAAACCTGTAGAAGACACTATAAACCCGAGGAAGGGTAACGACTCTTGTTCAAATAGACATTTTTCGAACTTGGCATACAAATGGTGGTCTCGTAAGATCTGGAGTACTTGTCTCACATGTTGCCGATGGGAGGCAAGATCCGGAGAGTGTATGAGAACATCGTCCAAATAGACGATCACGCAGGAATGCAATAAGTCACGCAGAATCTCATTCATTAAGTGCTGAAAAACAGCGGGAGCGTTGCACAGTCCAAACGGCATTACTAGATATTCATAATGGCCGTCCCGGGTGTTGAACGCCGTCTTCCATTCGTCCCCGGGACGGATTCGAACCAGGTTATAAGCGCCGCGGAGATCCAATTTCGTGAAGACTTGTGCTCCTTGGAGTCTGTCCAACAACTCCGGAATGAGGGGAAGCGGGTACCGATTCTTCTTGGTGATAGCATTGAGCCCACGGTAATCAATGCAAGGCCGCAAGCCTCCGTCTTTTTTGGCAACAAAAAAGAAACCTGCTCCGGCGGGGGACTTGGAAAGGCGTATGAAGCCTTTAGCCAGATTCTCAGTGATATATTCGGACATGGCCCGGGTCTCTGGCTGAGACAAGGGATAAACTCGTCCCCGTGGGGGAGTAGTACCCGGAAGCAACTCTATTGCACAGTCAAAAGGTCGGTGTTGCGGTAACAATTCCGCTTTTTCCTTGGAAAAAACATCCTGGAAGTCAGCATATGGAGCCGGTAGTACCGGTACGGTGTGGGCCAGCGGAATCCGTTGGAATCTTTTCCCTTGGAGGCAGGATTGGAAACACTCCGAACTCCACTGGGTAATCTGAAAATCTTTCCAGCGAATCACAGGAGAGTGTTTCTGAAGCCAGGGTAACCCGAGAACCACCGGATGTACTGCTCTCTCCAACACTAGCAAGGAAATCTCTTCTGTGTGTAACAAGCCCGTCTGCAAAATTAACGGGACGGTCTCAGTGGAGATGCATCCCGATAAAGGAGTACCCTGAATAGAGGTTATCCGCAAGGCAGGAGTCCTAGGTCGCGTAGGGAGATTCAACTGTTGCACCAAGTCTTTAGTAATGAAGTTGCCTCCAGCCCCTGAGTCAATAAGGGCTTGTGTGAGGAAAGAACCACCTGGATATTCCAAGGTTACTGGCATAGTACATTGAGGAGCAGGACTAAGGCAGCCTAGGGGACACTCCTCCTTTACACCTAGGCGCGGGAGTTTTCCGCCCGTTCTTTACACTGGGCAAGGTAATGGCCCTTTCCTCCACAGTACAGGCACAGTCTCAAGTCCCGGCGTCGCTGCCTTTCTTCGGGAGATAAAGATGAACGACCCACTTGCATGGGCTCGTCGGCGGCAGTTGTAGATGAAGAAGTAGTTCCTCGTGACCCCGAACTCGAACCCGAATTCGAGGACCTGGGAATCACGGACGTCGAGCGTCGGAAAGGGCGCCCCTCTTTCGCCCTCTGCTGCAAACGCCGATCAATACGACCCGCTAAGTCAATCAGGGAACTCAGGGTCTCCGGCAGGTCCCGAGCCGCTAGTTCGTCCTTAATACGACCGGCTAAGCCTTCCAGGAACACACCGCGGAGAGCCTCATCCTGCCAGCCTACCTCGTGGGCAAGGGTGCGAAACTCCAATGCGTAGTCTGCCAAAGTCCGAGACCCTTGCCGGAGCTGAAGTAACTCTGAGGTAGCGGAAGCCTGTCGTGCTGGCTCATCGAAGGCCGCTTTGAACTCTTCCACAAAGCGATTCAAGTCCCCCAGTGCAGGATCATTATTCTCCCACATGGGGGAAGCCCAATTCAGGGCCCGTCCGTCCAGAAGGGCAAAAATGTACGCCACCTTGGTACCATCAGTAGGAAACTGGTTAGGCAGTAGTGCAAAGCGCACATAACATTGATTTAAAAACCCTCGGCACGCTTTGGCATCCCCGGCATAGCGAGAGGGCGCTGGGAGCTGCGTAGGGGTCTGAAGGGTTACCAGTGGTGCAGGAACAGGTGCCGGTACTGGAACGGGCGCGGGCGGCTCGGTATCCATGCGAGACGCCAGCCGCTCTACTGTAGCAGCCAGGGAATCCAGGACTTGTTGTTGCTGCACCAACCGCTGGGCCAAACCCGGAATGGCCTGTAGCCCGGCGAGGTCTGCCGGATCCATGGCCTTGCAAACTGTTATGCTGGAGACAATCCGGATGTGGATCCTTGGGCCGACTGGCCCGAGGGAACAGTCGGTAGGCAGAACTCCCACTGGGCAACAGGATCTTCACCTGGAAATCCGAGACTCCTCCAGAGGAGCTGTGGGAGCCCGGGTTGCTAGGACTTAGGAGACTTCGCCCTGGAAGCCCGAGGTCCCCCCAGGAGGAGCCCGTAGGGACCCGGACCGCTGGGACTTAGGCGAGGCCGAAGAAACCCAGGAGTGGAATCCGGACCGGAGTCTGGGCCGGCAGCGGGCGAGCAGAAGTCGGTGTCACGAACCGAGGTCAGGGCAGGCTGAAGACAAGCAGGAGTCGGAGTCACGGACCGGAGTCAAGGCAGGCTGAAGACAAGCAGGAGTCGGAGTCACGGACCGGAGTCAAGGCAGGCTGAAGACAAGCAGGAGTCGGAGTCACGGACCGGAGTCAAGGCAGGCTGAAGACAAGCAGGAGTCGGACAAACCGTGGTCAAGGCAGGTAGCAGGCAAGCGGAGTCAGGCGGAGCGGAGTCAGGCAGGTAGCAGGCAAGCGGAGTCAGGCAAACCGTGGTCAAGGCAGGTAGCAGGCAAGCGGAGTCAAGCAAACCGTGGTCAAGGCAGGTAGCAGGCAAGCGGAGTCAGGCAGAGCGGAGTCAGGCAGGTAGCAGGCAATCCAGAACGCAACTTAGAACTACAGGAAGTAGAGAACCTCGTTGCAAGGCAAAGAAGGGAAAGGACTGCAGGGCTTAAATAGCCCTGCAGCGTCTGACGTCATAGAAGGGAGGAGCCGGGTTTTCCCGCGCTGGTCCCTTTAAAAGTGGAGGACAGTCGCGCGCGCGCGCCTGGGGGCGGGACTGGCCGTGAGGCCACGCCAGCGGCAGCGTGAGAGCCGGCGCATGGCGCCCGGAGGCACTGCAGGCCCGCGGAACGCGGCAGCTCCCCGGAAAGCAGCGGCCGGGGTCCTGAGGCCGCGGAACGCGGCAGCTCCCCGGGACTCGGGAGGAAGGTAAGGCCTCGGGCGCCAGCGTGGCGACCGAGACCGCAACACTAATGATGTCAGGTAGCAGGGTGTTAACCTTCCCATATTGTACAGTTCCCACTCTCAGTCAAAAGGCCAAGAAGGAGCTATCCTTAGCTCATACCTCTGATACTGCTCGAGTCTTAGCCAAAAGAGGCTGAGAACAAAGCTACACTAGGATTTTAGTCCAAAAGCTGAGAGAAAATGGGGAACTCCAGTAAAATCTCCCCTTAGTAATTCCACCTCCGTTAAATACGGCTGCAACTAAACACATGCTATTTTAAGTTTATTGTGGATAAAGTAGAGAGTTTTTGCAAAGATCTGTCACCAGTCTTTTTCATATATAGAACAAGATTATTTATTTATTTATTTTTCTATACCGTCATTCAATCTGGCATATCACATCGGTTTACATATAACAATATGTCTAAGGCGAACCTTGTAATGACATAGTACATTATTATAGCTTAACTGAGTAACTGGCTATATGCCAAATGGTTTTACACAAATTATTATAACATGCTTGAATAGCATAACTTAATACAGCATTATAAAAGGTTTAATAAGTTAACTATGTACAGAGGATGTGAAGAAAGGTGTGATGTGAAGAAAGGTTCAGTCAATTCAGCAAACTGACTTGCTGAGCAGATAGGTATGAACTTCCTTTAAAAAAAACTTCAAAGTAATCATATACAGTAAATCTGCAGGAAGTTTGTAGAGTTCATTAAATCAGCTGATCTAATTTCTTTAGAAAATAAAATCCAATGCCAAATCCTCAAATCACTAAATCTGAGCAGAATTCAGTGATGCAAGGGGCTCCCCTCAGGAATTTCTCTGAATTATCAAATCTGGTTGAGTTTTTCCCAAGTTTCTGAAGAAACTTGTGAATTTCCAGTCAATCTGGGAAAACATGCTACAGTTACATTGAACGCCAACCAATGATCCCTCTAAACTGTGTGGGAGTCTGCTGCCTGTGTTCCTAACCACAAGGTATATGCTATAAGAATTCCACTCGACCTGTCTACCCCGTGCCACAAACTGTCAGATCGATTCAGTACGGTGTGCTCAGGCCGAGTGAACCATTAGCCCCCATTTGGACGCGCATTTTCTTATACAGTAAGGGGTAATAGCGCGTGGAAAACGTGCGTCCAACCCCCCCCCCCCCCCAAAACTAATACCGCCCTCAAAATGCAAATGCATGTTGATGAGCCTATTAGTCCCGCGCGATTCAGAAAGTAAAATGTGCAGCCAAGCCGCACATTTTACTCTCAGAAATTAACACCTGCCCAAAGGCAGGAGTTAATTTCGGCCAGCACTGGGAAAGTGTACAGAAAAGCAAAAAAGACTGCTTTTCTGTACACCCTCCAACTTAATATCATAATGATATTAAGTCGGAGGCCCCAAAAGTAAAAAAAAATAAAAAATCTTAAAAAAATAAAAATCTGCCCGCAGCCCGCGGGTTGGAAAATGGAAGCTCAATTTTGCCGGCATCCGTTTTCCAAACCCGTGGCTGTCAGCGGGTTCAACAACTGACGCTGGTAAAATTAAGCATTGGCTGTCAAACGCGCTGACGGCTGCTGCTTCTGCCAATAAGGAGACCCTAGGGACGAGCTAGTGTCCCTAGCGCCTCCTTTTTACCATGGGCCCTCATTAGCATAGAGAATCGCACGCCCAGGAGAGTGGCCTGAGCGTGTGTTGGGAGAGCGGGCGCTAGCCTCGGAGCGCTGGCTCTCCCACGCATTTTACTGAATTGGCCTGTGTGAGAGGGCTACAGAATGGGCCTTGGCTAGAGTGCCAGTAGTGAACTCCCACCTTCCAGCCCCCTCCCCACCACAATAAGGTGAAAAATGTGCATACTGTCCACAGGACACATACATTTTCCCACAGGGAAAATGGGCTGTGGCCATCTCAGCAAAGCACCCACTTTTGTTTAAAGTAGCATTCATTTCTGAGATAACAGAACAATAAATGCAGAATGTTTTGGGGGTAGGAAATGTTTTAAATCCCAGAAACAATGGAGTATGCCTTCCTGCTCCCAGGAGTACAACCTATCTTGAATCCAACTTTAAATACTTTGAAGATTGTTAGAAGATGAATTATTACTTTGAAGGTGGAAAGGAGTTTGTGGGCTGTTATGATATCTATTGAAAAGTCGGTTTCTTTACTTGTTGTGTTAACTACGGACTCACACTCTAGTTTTCAAACACTTTAACAGCATATTTCAACATGTGAAAATAAGTTATCTGAGGATGAAACCTCTTTGGAGAAAGCTTGTGATGTACAAACTAATATGATTAAGGATCTCTCTTCATCTTCTCATAGGACTGAATATATTGAAAACTCTCTCAGGTCTCTGAACCTGAGAGTACTTAATTTTCCTCAGATTTCCTTGATTTCTCCATCTGAGCTTTTCATCTCCTATATAAAGGAAGTACTGTTAATTCCTAAGGCTGCATTACCTCCTACTGAGAAAGTTTATTTGCCAGCCTCTAAGAGAGATATAGTTCCTGGTATGATGGAACTATATCTAATTTCCTGACCTATCTAATTTCCCGGAGAACTCTAGTGAAGAAAATGTGGTCGGGCGAGCTACTTTGTTGGTAACATTTGTCTTTAAGCAGGATCTTAATAATGTTTTTCATTTATTTTTTCATCATAAAGATGTCTTGTTTAAAGGACAAAAAATGTGGATATTCCCTAACCTATCTAGAGCGACACAGGAACATAAGAGGAAGTTCTTAGTCATGATATCTGAAGTTCTGGCTGTAGGGGACCACCTGCATTATTTGTGATCCTTGCAAGGTTTCTCTTTTTTGATCCATCTTAATTAGGAGAGTTTAGGGATGTGAATCGTGTCCTCGATCGTCTTAACGATCGATTTCGGTTGGGAGGGGGAGGGAATCGTATTGTTGCCGTTTGGGGGGGTAAAATATCGTGAAAAATCGTTAAAAATCGTTAAAAATCGAAAAATATCGAAAAATCGAAAAACCGGCACATTAAAACCCCCTAAAACCCACCCCCGACCCTTTAAATTAAATCCCCCACCAAATAACTTAAATAACCTGCGGGTCCAGCGGCGGTCCGGAACGGCAGCGGTCCGGAACGGGCTCCTGCTCTGAATCTTGTCGTCTTCAGCCGGCGCCATTTTCCAAAATGGCGCCGAAAATGGCGGCGGCCATAGACGAAAAAGATTGGACGGCAGGAGGTCCTTCCGGACCCCCGCTGGACTTTTGGCAAGTCTCGTGGGGATCAGGAGGCCCCCACAAGCTGGCCAAAAGTTCCTGGAGGTCCAGCGGGGGTCAGGGAGCGATTTCCCGCCGCGAATCGTTTTCGTACGGAAAATGGCGCCGGCAGGAGATCGACTGCAGGAGGTCGTTCAGCGAGGCGCCGGAACCCTCGCTGAACGACCTCCTGCAGTCGATCTCCTGCCGGCGCCATTTTCCGTACGGAAAATGGCGCCGGCCATACGCGTATGGCCGGCGCCATTTTCCGTACGAAAACGATTCGCGGCGGGAAATCGCTCCCTGACCCCCGCTGGACCTCCAGGAACTTTTGGCCAGCTTGTGGGGGGCCTCCTGACCCCCACGAGACTTGCCAAAAGTCCAGCGGGGGTCCGGAAGGACCTCCTGCCGTCCAATCTTTTTCGTCTATGGCCGCCGCCATTTTCGGCGCCATTTTGGAAAATGGCGCCGGCTGAAGACGACAAGATTCAGAGCAGGAGCCCGTTCCGGACCGCTGCCGTTCCGGACCGCCGCTGGACCCGCAGGTTATTTAAGTTATTTGGGGGGGGGGGTTCGGGGGGGTGGGGGATTTAATTTAAAGGGTCGGGGGTGGGTTTTAGGGGGTTTTAGTGTGCCGGCTCACGATTCTAACGATTTATAACGATAAATCGTTAGAATCTGTATTGTATTGTGTTCCATAACGGTTTAAGACGATATTAAAATTATCGGACGATAATTTTAATCGTCCTAAAACGATTCACATCCCTAGTTTATAGATGCTAGATTGTCTGCTTCTGATATGTGGAAATTTGTGTTTAATGGGTAATGTCTCTGCTCAGAAGATTTGTCCCACTTTTTCATTGTACTAATTGCCTGTTTGTAATGGCCTTCCCTATGGCCTTTTCTGTCTCCCCCCCCCCCCCCCCTTTTTCTATTAGGGTCTAAGGAGGTGATTTGCTAAGGTGAATTTTTCTGTATATACCTTGTTCCTTTTTTTTTTTTTTATTTGCTTGGCATTTAGCCTAATTTTCTTTTTCAGATATGATGTATATTTGATTTATATTTAAATGCAATAAATAAAATGTTAAAAAACAAACTGGCCAAAAATGAGATCTGTGTGGATATTTCCATCCCTTTTATAATTATGGTTGCGCTTCTCTGTACCTTTTCTAATTCCACTATATCTCTTTTGAGAAGCTGTGATCAGATTTACACACAATACTAAAGATGCAGTTGCACCATGAAATGATACAGAGACACTATTCTGTTTTATTTTCAATTCCTTTTCTAATAGCTCCTATCATTTTATTTGCTTTCTTGGCTGATACTACACACTGAGCAGAGGATTTCAACATGTTATCCACGACGATGCCTAGATCCTTTTCCTGTGTGTGTGATTCCCAGTAAGGAACCTTGCATTGTGTAGCTAGAATTTGGGTTGCTCTTTCCTACATGCATCACTTTGCACTTGTCTACATTAAACGGGGATGTGCGCACAAGTCGGACTGGTGCATGCCAAATGAAGTTTAAAAGCTGCATGCACATCTCAAAAGTTTTCAAAAAAGGGATGGGGCATGGGCATGGTCTGGGCAGAGCATGGACATTTTGGGGCATGGCCAAGAGATGTGCACATAAATACATATGCACCTGGTCATGCACCCAGGTCCAGTGGAGGAGGTGTAAATTAAACAAAAAATCCATAACTGAGGTGGTTTAAGGGGTAACTGCAGACTAACAAACCAGGGGTTTTGGAGGACTTAGCTGTTAACTGGGTGAATTAGTAGACAAACTGGTGAAATTGGCAATGGCATGGGCACGCACCCCTTTTAAAATTCCTTGTTTTATGTGGTAGAAGCAAGATTATGCATATAGACATATGGGTGCACATATGCATGCATTCATGCTATTTTATAACATGTATGATGAATATATGTGTGCAAGTTATAAAATGGCCATGAATCTGGGCATGCACTATGTCATCTTCCATTTGGATGCCCAGTCTCCTGAGGTCCTCCTGCAATTTCTCACAATTCTCTTGTGATTTAACAACTTTGAATAATTTATATTTCACTTTTTGCAGCACTTCAAAGTGGATTACATTGAGGTACTGTAGGTATTTCCCTATCCCCAGAGGATTTACAATTTCAGTTTGTACCTAAGGCAATGGAAGGTAAAGTGACTTGCCCAAGTAAACAAGGAGTAACAGTGGGATTTGAATGCTGGTCTCCTGGCTTGTAACCCACTGCACTAACCACTAGGCTACTCCTCCACTCATCATCAAATTTAATCATTTCACTCATTGTTCCCATCTCTAGGTTATTTGTAAATATGTTAAAAAGCAGTGATCCCAATTTAGATACCTGAGGCACTCCACTGTTCATCTTTCTCCACTGATAAAATTGACTATTTATCCATATTCTCCATTTTCTATCTTTTAACCAATACTCTATCCACAATAGAATGTTGTCTTTTATTCCTATGACTTTCTAATTTCTTCAAAAGTTTCTCATGAGGCACTTTATCAAATATTTTCTGAAAATCCAGACACACTATATCACCTGGCTCACCTTTATCCACGTGTTTATTCATGCCTTAAAAATATGTAGCAGATTGGTGAGGCAAGATTTCCCTTGGCTAAATCCATATTAGCTTTGTCCCATTAAATTCAGTTCAGTAATTGTGTTTATAATTTTTCCTGGCATTGATGGATCACCCCTGGAGCTCTTTTAAATAACTAGCGTTGTTGGACACTCTCCAATCTTCATGTACTGTAGCTGATTTTAATGACAGTTTACAGATTACTAATTGCAATTTTATTTTTCAGTTCTTTCAGCACTCTGAGATTATATATACCATCTGGTCCAGGTGATTTTCTACTCTTTAGTGTGTCAGTTTGTCCTAGTATATCTTCCAGGTTCGCTGAGATTTGTTTCAGTTCCTCTGAATCACCTTTAAATATAAT
This sequence comes from Rhinatrema bivittatum, assembly GCF_901001135.1. Classification (NCBI taxonomy): domain Eukaryota; kingdom Metazoa; phylum Chordata; class Amphibia; order Gymnophiona; family Rhinatrematidae; genus Rhinatrema; species Rhinatrema bivittatum. The sequence continues at coordinate 178,268,487 of NC_042618.1, forward strand.
TTCTAGCATGAGTATCTGCTTTACATTTTTCTTAGTAAAGACTAAAGCAAAGGCCTGTCCTCCCTTTGTGCTCCTTTTACACCTTGATCATCTAATGGTCCAAATGACTCCTTTGCAGGCTTTTTATTTCAAATGTATTTGAAAAAGTTTTTATTATGAGATTTTGTTTCCATAGCAAGCTTCTTGTCAAATTCTGTCTTTGTCTTCCGTATCAATGCTTTGCATGTAACTTGCCACTGCATATGCTGTTTTCTGTTTTCTTTATTCAGATTCCTTTTCCATTTTTTGAAAGATGTTCTTTTGGCTAGAATAGCATCTCTCATTTAACCTTTTAACCATGCTAGCAGTCATTTAGCCTTCCAATTTTTAAATGCATGGAATAGATCTGGTCTGGTTTTCTGACATGGAATTTTTAAACAATATCCTTGCCTGATGTAAACTCTCAGAGGATAACATTGAAACAAGCATGTGTGCACCCATATACATTTTTATAAAGATATGCAAAAATCTACTGCTGTATTTTATAACCTGTCTGTATATAATATACAAAGGTTATAAAATAAGCATATTCATCCTGTGACAAATAAGAAAAGCAAAATATATATTGCATTTATCCAGATAAATTCTGATTTATCCAGCTAAGTAGCGGCATTTATCCAGATAAGTCCTAATTTATCTGGCTAAGTAGCAGCAAAACCACTACTGTTGTGGGACCATGGGCTACGGACCCATCTCTGGTGGTATACGTGTACCCCTGGGTGACAACATAGCTGTAGAAGAGCTCCAGCAAGCGCAGATGCAGGTAAGAGGAGTCCAAGTGTAGGCTGGTGTAGAAGGACCTTGACCACAGCTGCACCTGTGCACAGTAGAGAGACCCAGACAACGCAATGTTTGGTCTCATGAGTGGTCCTCTGACTACTCCTAGCCCTTTCGGACCTGTCACATGGAGCAGCAACTGCAACAGAGCAAATGGTGGTCGAAGGAGGAAGACTTCAGATGAAGATGAATAGAATGAACAACACTCAAGATACGTGAGGGCTTCACAGATGAGGTTGCTTGAAGAATTAAAAGGATGACGTGAGGACTTCATGAAGAGTCACAAGATCACCCATCCTGGATAGGTACTGCCATGTCACGTGCCCTACACAACGGATGAGAGCTGGTTGCAGACCATGCCCGCCGGTGCGCCCTACACAGACTGTCAAGGCTGGTTGCAGACCATGTTAGTGGTTCGTCAAAACAGTTTGATGGAAGAAGTCACGAAGGCTCGACCAAAGCCTGGGCTGAGGCGGACCTTGCAAGGCCAATGAAGGCAAGACAAGGGAAAAGCCAAGGTGCAGGGAACGAAGAGTCCAACGTAGAGAAGTGGATGAAGAGATGAGATAACATCTGAAGACAAAGACGGTCAAGATGCGTAAAGACGACGATGTGAGACCATAGACGATGAAGACAGACAGATGAAGGAAACATAGTGCCAATGAGAAGCTGGATGAAAAGAAGTCCTGAGGAGGACTGGCTCCTTGTGAAGGCAAGGTTGAAGTGAAGACTGGATCTTTTTATAGGCAGAAAAGGCGGATCCAAAGATGACATCACTGGCAGGCCTCCTCCCTTGCTGTTCCTTTACAGGCTGCAGAGAGAGCCGTCCTCGCCCCCTAGAAGGAAGGGGCAGGACACTGGACAGCGCCCATGCTGTAACGCTGAGTGCAGGAGGAGGAACAGGCCTGATACTGGAAAGGCAGCCTTCCCAGCCACAAGAAGAGCAGCTGGGGGCGGCTCCATGCCCCAGGAGAAACCGGGACTTCAGGCCCTCTTTCCCCTGAGGTCTCAGGTAAGGTTGGTGGCCTCTGGGCCACATGGGAATGCTGCAATGCAGCTCCTGCCGCGAGGAGAAAACAAGGACGGCCTCCGGGCCGCAAAGAAGGTAGAAGTGCAGCCTCTGCTGCGCGGAAAGCATCGATGGTCTCTGGACCTCGCCGGGAGTCACAGCATGGCCCCAGCCACAAGGAAAGCCTCCGGGCCGCGTTAGCAGTCATGGCACGGCTCCTGCCACAAAGGAATGTTCCGGTGTGGCTCCAGTCATGCTGAAGAATGTAGGCAGCCTCTGGGCTGTAGAAGTGGCAGGGAAGTGGATGAAGAGATGAGACGACATCTGAAGACGAAGACGGTCAGGATGCGTGAAGATGAAAAAGTGAGACCATAGACGATGAAGACAGACATGGAATTCCCATGGGAAACATAGTGCCAATGAGAAGCTGGATGTAGAGAAGTCCTGAGGAGGACTGGCTCCTTGCGAAGGCAAGGTTGAAGTGAACACTGGACCATTTTATAGGCAGAAGAGGTGGATCCAATGATGACATCACTGGCAGGCCTCCTCCCTTGCTGTTCCTTTAAATGCTGCAGAGAGAGCTGGCCTCGCCCCCTGGAAGGAAGGGGCAGGACCCTGGACAGCGCCCATGCTGCAACACTGAGTGCAGAAGGAGGAGCAGGCTCCAAACAGGCCCAACGCTGGAAGGCAGCCTTCCCAGCCACAAGAAGAGCAGCTGGGGGCAGCTCTGTGCTGCAGGAGAGACCGGGGCTTCAGGCTCTCTTTCCCCTGAGGTCTCAGGTAAAGTTGGTGGTATCCGGGCCACATGGGAATGCTGCAATGCAGCTCCTGCCGCGAGGAGAAAACAAGGATGGCCTCCGGGCTGCAAAGAAGGTAGAAGCGCAACCCCTGCCGCACGGAACGCATTGTCAGTCTCCAGACTGCACTGGGAGTCACAACGTGGCCCCAGCCGCGAGAAAAGCTCATCGGCGGCCTCCGGGCCGCATTAGCAGTCATGGCATGGCTCCTGCCATGAAGGAATGATCCGGTGCGGCTCCAGCCGTGCTGAAGAAAGTCGGCAGCCTCTGGGCTGTAGAAGACAGCAGGGAAAAGGGTGGAGAGGGTGCCCAGACAGGGCAGGATCATAACAACTACATAGCTGGATAAGTCTTAAAACACCACTTATCCAGCTAACAGGGTCATTTATTAAATAGCGTTATAGCATTTTCGCATGCGTTAAGCATCTTTAACGCATGCGATAGCACCATAATGTATGGCGCGATGCAAATCAGAAAAAGAGGAGGAGTGGGCTGGGTTTACCAAAGCCCTATCACACGGCTTTAGCACCGATTTTAGCTACACCTTTTTCAGTAGCGTTAAGCTGTGCGATGGCTTGCGTTAAGGCTTTATTTATTTATTTATTTATTTAACGAGTTTTGTATACCGTCATTCGGATTCGTTAAAATAACGCCATCATAACGGTTTATCATATGTTGCAGCTCTGAGAGAGAGAGAGAGAGTGAGAGCTTTTCGCATGTGATCACTAAATGGGGGTGGCGTCAAGACCGGAACAGGAGGGGTCGGGGCGGCACTGGGGCAGACACCACGAAGACATTGCGGACAGCGAAAAGGTAAGAACCCTTTTCGCTACCAATTTCGCGCCCAATAGCACCACCTTTTATGATGGCGCTATTGGGTTTTGCAGGCCCGCCCCCCCTATACCACGCGATTCAAATAGCCCAGCGGTATTAGTGAATCTAGGCTTTAGCTATATAAATTCACTATAGAACAGTGTGAAATCAAGGGAAACTTCAAGAATGCTGAAAAAATCAAAAGTGTTATTAATAAAAGAATATCATGCAATCACAAAGATAAAAGCTTAACATCTTTATTCACATCAACTTTTGATTCTTGCAGCATTCAAAGATATGATTATCACAATGATGTTGCCCCCTGATGCAGAAACAATAGTCTTGAAAAGCGGACCGTGTTGGGATGGGACGAGTTCACGATAATAAGATAAGTTCAAATGCACCTAAAAAACTTTACAAATATTACAATATGCCAGATGATTATTTATAAGACAATGGAGGTCAAAGCACCGGTAGTGTCTATTATGATGACATAAACCAATTAATTCACTGTTTGGGAAAGTGTGTCTTTATAGTTAGCTACATAAATAGCATTTTAAGACATCCAGATAAGCAGTGACTTTGATAAGCTGGAATTTGTCCAGATAAGTACCATTTTCAAGATTTAACTGGATAAATCAGCACGTAACTGCTATACTCTAACTTTAAAAATATACACATGGCGATTTTACCTGTGTAATTTACATGCATTTAGCCCCTCCCCCGCCCCCATACATCAGCTTTTACGCCTGTAAGTCGGAAGATTTTTTAACGTGCTCCCAGCATTGAAATTACCACTTTTACCAATTAGTCTACCAGTTCACCCAGTCCATCTGCAGGTCATCGAGACCTTCCTGGCTCTTCAGCCTGAACTCCCTCCATTTCCCCCAGGCCCCCGACCCAGTCAGCATTTCATTTTTAAGATGTTTCTGATTGCTTACTCCAGCAGTTGCAAATAAGTAAGCTACCAAATTTATAAATGTAAATTCCTCATAAAATAGCAACTTGCTCTCGTAAATGTTGGCCCTGCCCCGAAATGCCCTTGGCTCGCTCTTTTATTTCACATGCAAATGTGCGTGCATACCCTTACTTATATGTGTATTTTGAGGTTTATAAAGTAGCATATATGTGAGTATATGTGCTGATTTTTATGTGTAAAACTCTTTTAAAATTCACCTTTCAATCTTTGCAGTTGCTCCTTTAAGTTTTTTCCTAACCACTTTCCTCATTTTATTGTAGTCTCCCTTGTGAAAGTTAAATGCTAGGGCAGTAGATTTCTTTGGTGTCCTTCCTTCAGTTAGCAAGTCAGATTTGCTCATGTTGTTATCACTATTGCCAAGTGGCTCCAACACTGTTACCCCTCACATCAGTTCATGCATTCCGCTAAGGATTAGGTAAAATAGCTCCCCCTCTTTTCAGTTCTTGTACCAGATGCTCCATAAAGCAGTCATTTATTTAATCTAGAGAACCTTACTTCCTTAGCATGTCCTGATGTGACATTTTCCCAGGCAATATGGGAGTAATTGAAACCACCCATTACTACTGTGTTGCTGATTTTCAGGGTCATTGCAAAATGCATATGCAAATACAAGATTTCATATTCAAGTGGGAGGGGTTGAGGCAGGGTAAATGTAAAATAGGGGGTGGTAGCACGGTGCGCGGTATTATCGCGGCATGTATCGCGCACGATAAACACTGCATTCAATACACACATACACCCTACCAAGCATTCCTAGACCAATTAAAATGGTTGTTTTTAGCAGGGCAAGCTTCCTAATAGCTTTTGGTGAGTGGAACGTGTACTTGTAACATGCATTCTTCATGCCTCCCCAGCCTCGCCGCACGCGACGACACGTGGAAGATGAACAACCAGAACAGGACCCAAGGCCACTTCCAAGACATCCCAGGGAAGTACCAGCAGCACAGGACCAGAGCCCGCTGCTGCGGGCTCTGGGCCCTATCCAGAAATGGGCACGCAGCTGGCCACGGGCTGGGAGATACAGGGAGCATATCCTTCTTCCACGAACATCCTTGCTGGGCATGCCTGAGGACTTTGTGGTTAGCAGGTGTCATCTCATCTCTCAGGCAATCCTGGAATTATATGAAGATATCCAAGGAGATCTGGATCCGGTCACGGCAGGGTCCCGTGCTGTTCCCGGCCTCATCAAACTCTTGGCCACCCTCCATTTCACAGCAAGCAGCTCCTTACAAACCACAGTAGGGGTGGTGGGGGGAAGTCCCAAAGCACATTCTCACGCTGTCTTGACCAGGTCGTTGCAGCTGTAACTGACCACATTAATCGATACATAAAATTCCCTCGTGACAGGCAGGACTTGATGGACTTGAAGAGAGGTTTCTATGCCTTCACACACTTTCCCCACTGTCATTGGAGCTATCGACTGCACTCACATGGCCATCGTTCCACCCCGTCAGAGGGAGGGGACATACTGCAGCAGAAAGCTCTTCCACTCCATCAACGTGCAAATGGTCTGTGACGCGCGAATGCGCATCCTGGACATAAGAACATAAGAAATTGCCATGCTGGGTCAGACCAAGGGTCCATCAAGCCCAGCATCCTGTTTCCATCAGAGGCCAAACCAGGCCACAAGAACCCGGCAATTACCCAAACACTAATAAGATCCCATGCTACCGATGCAATTAATAGCAGTGGCTATTTCCTAAGTAAACTTGATTGACATTGACATGGTGGCCAGGTACCCCAGAGCCGCACACAATTCCTTTATTCTTAGACAATCGGGCCTCTTTGACAATTTTGGGGCTGGCCTGTACAATGACACTTGACTCGTAAGTAAGACATCCTTTTCTTTCTCATTTCCATCAATGCATATGGATATGTGGCTAATGGCACCCAAATGGGGGTGGGGGGGGGAGCTGTGGGGGAAGACACGATCAGTGGCATAACACCTGGCGTCTGCGGTTCTGTATGCAGGTCATTATCCAAGAGCATGCCTTTCTCCGCCCATGTTTCAGAGGGCTGCCAAATTAGTGTGGGAAAACAAGGCACAGGGCCAAAAGTCTGAATGCATTATATACATAGTCCCATTCCTATCCTCCCCTTGGGAGCTGTTACAATGTGTTATGTGCGTCCGAACCATGCACTGTGCACACTGCCAGCACAGCACCTTCACGTGTGGGCCAATACTGATCCATAGGAACATTGCCACCTACACTTTCTGTACAGCCTCACACATCTGTACCATGAACAGTCTGCAGTGCATGTTATGCTGCTGCCGTATTCCTTGTCTGAGGGCTGAATAATGGTTTTCAATGCAGGACAGACTGGAGTGCAGCAATGGAAAATCACCAGCGCTGCATGGCGTACCTCATTTGCTGGTAGCACAGGTTTTTGTCCTCTTACGTATGTCTTGAAGGTTGGCAGGCAGCTACACACCAGTACCCTTTGCTGGGTTTGCAAAGCCCTGGCATACAATACTTCCAATTGTTACATCAAATACTGTAGTAATGTACAAATCAGCTCCTTTTGCCTACAGCTTGCCTGCACATCTAGCGGCCAACAATAATACTTAATTGCTCTCAGGCAACGTTCATCAGGTTTGACGGCTCAGCAAAGGTACTGGCTAGCTTATACAGTCTTACTGAATGTTGTTGTTAGCCAGCCACCATCTGCCAGTAACAATGCAAACATTCATGCCTTTCTTCTGTCATTGCTGCAGGAGACTCAGGATACGGTTGCAGGCCCTGGCTTCTCACCCCCATACACATGCCAAACAGGACGGCAGAGACGAGATACAAGGCCTTAAGTGCTACCCGCTGCATCATAGAACGAACCTTCAGCCTTCTGAAAAGTTGCTTTTGCTGTTTGGACAAGACAGTTGAAGCTTTAATGTATGCCCCACCCAAAGCAGCAAAGATTGTCTTGCTGTGCTGCGTTTTCCATAATGTGGCTGTATGCCATGGACTACCAATGGACATATGTCCAGATCTACCATGGGATCCTCCATGTCTCCCTGCTGGAGGCCAGGAGAACATGCTGAGTGACAGCCAAATTTGGCAAAACCTTATACGGACACGCTTTGCCTGATAGGGTTAACGTTCCTATTCCCCTTCCAGGGGAGGAGCACCTAAGGCCTGTTAGTTGCTGCTCTGCTACTCTCTATCCCTTGTCTTTGTATCACGTCTTGGCTGAGTAGGTCACTGTGTACCATACAACACATATGGATGATCATGAACAGTCTTAGCAATGGATCTTTACAGTATACTTGAAATAAAGTTGTCACTGTAAACATTACATGATAGACATGTGGCCACCACCATGTGTTCTACCTGTTTCTGACAAAAAAATGAGTGACGTTTGGATGACACTTGGTGGCCTAGCTAGCACAGTGTGGCCTGAGAGCCATCAACAGTGGCCCTCATTATCACCCTCACTTGTGGATGCCACCATGTTATAAATGTGCTCATGGCTCACATGCTCCTGGACCTTGAAGAGTGACAGCTGTAGTAATACAGTAAATGTGAAATAGCACTGAAGCTGCAACATGCATGGAAATGTACGAAGGTTACACTACTTTTGTAGCACTGCCAGATAGCTATTGATACACCCTCATTTGGAAGTTGTTAAAAGTGGTAACTTCTGACTAATTAACTCAATGAATACCAGCTTCAAATAGTTTAAAATAGATTTAATTATGCTTACATGTGTGCAACTGAACTAGAACCTCTTTAATGGGTGTGTTTAGGTCACAAGGGCATTCCCAGAACAATCCTTCACCAATGGTAGATCAGTTAAAGAGTGCGATAACACTAGGATTTTGAACTGCATATCAATTTGCAGCATATGTACATCTTGCCATCGTCTAACTCCCATGCCTGCAGGTGTAGAGAGTGTTGATGTTGTTCCATTGTCATGAAATAGCAGCATGTACATACTTCTCATTCAAGACAGGTGGCCACAATACTGCGCACACATCATAAAGCTCTGGGCTCACACCTTCCATTACAGCCTGGATGAAAGGGACTGTGCTATCTGGTGTCGTTTTTTTCTATGTGCACAGCTCCTTCAAAGTTTGCATTTACCTTTCTCAATGCATGCACCCCTACATGCATGCACTATAGTACATCAAACGTGGAAATGTATCATAATAGATGTGCAAAAGTTGAGGGTCTTGGCTGTCGAGTATGCCTTTAACTGGCGTGTCTTACATAGGGTCACTGGCATGTCTTACATAGGGTCACTGCCATCTGCAGATGGCTAGTTGCTGTAAGGTAATAGTGGGTAATGCATCATAGACAGTCATGTGTTGCAGCAGTATGCACATATGTTTGTTCCTAACACATAAGCATTATGTTCAATGTTAATCTCCCCCACCCTCCGCCTAGACTTCTCCTGCAGCAGGTGCCCTCATTTGCATGACAAATCTGCTTCATCTCCAATTTGCTGAGTTGATGTTGAAACATTTCATTAGCGCTGGTGCATTTCCTTCTCCTTTCGAGGGTTCCCACATTCTTCCCAGCCAGGTGGTGCAGACAGCAAGCGGCAGTGCTTTGCTAGGTGATGGCCTCCTTTGGGCGACTTTACCTATGTCATCCATCAGATCAGGAGTAACTGACCACTTCGGGCGTGGACTGCCTTCAGCATGGGCCTCTTCCACTAATAAGCAGGTGCTAGGGAAGCGCTATTATCCCTAGCGCCTCCTTATTAGCGTGACACCTAATTTGAATAGAGTATCGCGCTCCCAGGAGTGGTACCTGGGCGCGTGTTGGGAGAGCAGGCACTCAACACGGAGTGCCGGCTCTCTCGCACTTTTTACGAAATCGGCCTGAAAGTAAGTAGACAATTTTTAGGATTTACAGTAGGGATGTGAATCGTTTTTGAACGATTAAAATTATCGTCAGATAATTTTAAAATCGTCCTAAATCATTAGAGTGCACGATACAATACAAATGCCCCCGGTTTATAGTCAGGGGCATTTGTATTGTATCGTTAAATAGGGCACGGGAATTATTTGGGGGAGGGCGGGAAAACCGGCACACCAAAACAACCCCTAAACCCACCCCGACCCTTTAAAACCAATTCCTTACCCTCCCCCACCCTCCCGAACCCCCCAAAATGTTAAATTACCTGGCGGTCCAGTGGGGGGGGTCCCGGCGCGATCTCCCGCTCTCGGGCCATCGGCGCCATTTTGGCTGCCACTAATTAAAATGGCGCCGATGGCCTGATCAAAAAAAAAAACCACCCAACCCTTTAAATCGACCCCCCTTAGCCTCCCCCACTCTCCCGACCCTTTTTTTTTTAGGGAGGCCCGCGCCGCTAAAAAAAAACCCCCACCCGACCCCCCCAAAACCTTTTAAAATTACCTGGTGGTCCAGGGGGGCCTCAGGGGGCCTCGGGGAGAGATCCAGGGGGGCCTCGGGGAGAGGTTAGAGGGGCTGATGAGTAAAGATGGCCGGCGCCATCTTTAAAGATGGCGCCGGCCATCCAGTGCTCCTACCATGTGACAGGGGCCGGCCAATGGCACCGATACCTTGTCACATGGTAAGGGCAAAGGGGCATCGGCGCCATTTGTTTTTAGAACAGCTGATGTCTGGGAATGGGAAATCTCTCCCCGAGGCCCCCCTGATCTCTCCTCTCCCCGAGGCCCCCCGAGGCCCCCCTGGACCACCAGGTAATTTTAAAAGGTTTTGGGGGGGTCGGGAGGGTGGGGTCGATTTAAAGGGTCGGGTGGGTTTGTTTTTTTTAGCGGCGCAGGCCTCCCTAAAAAAATAAATTAGCGATGTGAATTGGAATCGGAAACTATTCCAATTCACATATCTTAACGATCAGATTTTTCCTCCCCCCAGCCGAATCTGATTGTTAAGATGATCTGGCACACGATTCACATCTCTACTACTTAAAGTAGTCCATAATAGGACCAGAGGCTGAAGGATGGCTTGTTAAAGACTGAGCTGCTTGAAAATGCTTGGCATAACAGCATCCAATGTGTATGATGGCACAGCAACTCTGTAGTGAGTACACAATGAGCCGGTTTCTTCCATCTAGACGGCACAGCAACTCTGTCAAGCGCGCGTTCCTTGTTTTTTGAAAAATTTGGCTTCTTGGCCCTTTCTTGCCATGCCTTTCCCCTTTCCAAGGTCCCATGCCACGCCATGACTTCCCACTTGGGAGGGGGCATATTTTGGGTGGGCCGACCCCTGCGCCATTCTGATTTGGTCAGACTGCTGCGGGGTGTCCAGCCAAGGAATGTAGCTGGCGATTCAGATGGCTGGTAAGACATCCATTGTAGTATTTGTGTCATCACATTTGTAAGGTTGCTGATGGCTGCAGGTATCGTGTTGGCATTTTGTGCCCTGACTGCCATACTTTGCTGCAGGATGCTGTTTTGCCGCTGTACACTTCTTCGCAGGACACTTATTTCTCCCTGCAAGTACCGGACTTCTGCTGATGAGATGGCTGCTGCAGGTGCTGGTGCTGCTTTCGGTGGGCCTGTTGGCGGCGGTGTGGGAGCTGCTGGTGGATGCCCTGATGGCGGCTGTGTGGGTGCTGCTAGTGGTTGGGCCAATGGTGGCAGTGTTGGTGCCAGCAGTGAAGTTGATCATGGTGTCAGCGGCTCCAGTGTGGGCATAGCTGGGCTTCTGTCAAAGTGGCGTGGGGTGCTGGTTCCTGCCAACTGTTCTTCCGAATCTTGCCATTCAATTAAGGTGTAAAGATCGAGGTCAACATTAATAGTACCTCTTGAGCCTGGGGACTGCATTACATATAGGGGCTCTGATTGCTCTGCCTCCTGCTCCTTCTCCTCCTCCTCCTCCCACTGTGTCACTGCATCCATGAGTAAGGAGTATGGCTATTGGGCGGCTGGTCCCAGGAGCATCCTGGCTGCTCCCTGGGCGTTCCTGGCTGGGACCGGGATGTTCCCGCTCGAGAGCCATGGAAACAGAGAAGAGAGAAAAAAACCCATAAGTACACATGTAAGCAGTAATTGTTTTGTTTTGTTTTTTGCCATCAGAGGTGCACTTTGTTTCTTTACAAAGTGATCATCTAATGGCAAATTCTGGGGCATTTTTTACTAAAGAATTTTTGCCATTCTGGGTCAATGGGAAAAATGCCTAGTAAAAAAAACCCCTATGCTACAGCTGTTGCTGTCTGGCCATTTATGGGTGAAGTAAACTTACCGGCAGCGGCTCACGTGGCATCTAGCCGCTGAACCATGCCCTCGAACACGTCCGGTCCGAGGCCCCTCTGGATCTCTCCCCGAGGCCCCCCTGGACCACCAGATAATTTTAAAAGGTTTTGGGGGGGGTCAGGAGGGGGGGTGGTCGATTTAAAGGGTCGGGTGGGTTGTTTTTTTTTAGCGGCGCGGGCCTCCCTAAACAAAAGGGTTGGGAGGGTGGGGGAGGCTAAGGGGGGTCGATTTAAAGGGTCGGGTGGGGGGTTTTTTTTATCGGGCCATCGGCGCCATTTTAATTAGTGGCAGCCAAAATGGCGCCGATGGCCCGAGAGCGGGAGATCGTGCGGGCCCCCCCCCCCCCACTGGACCACCAAGTAACTTAACATTTTGGGGGGGTTCAGGAGGGTGGGGGAGGGTAAGGAATTGGTTTTAAAGGGTCGAGGTGGGTTTAGGGGTTGTTTTGGTGTACCGGTTTTCCCGCCCTCCCCCAAATAATTCCCATGCCCTATTTAACGATACAATACAAATGCCCCTGACGATAAATCGGGGGCATTTGTATTGTATCGTGCACTCTAACGATTTAGAACGACTTTAAAATTATCTGACGATAATTTTAATCGTTCAAAACGATTCACATCCCTACCCACTACTGTTATTCTATTCCCCTTCTCAAAACCATACACATGAAATTTTTGGCCATAAAGATTCTACAGTGCATTTTGTCTCCTGCAGAACTTTTATCCTGTTTTACTCTATGCCCTTTTTAAAATATAGCACCTCCCTTCCATCAATCTGAGCCAGCCTATCATTATGATATAATTTGTATCCTGGTATCACAGTGTCCCATTGCTTATTCACCTTCCACCAGGTCTCCAAGATGCCAATTATATCTACCTGTTCATTCAGTGCTATGTAGTCTAACTCTCCCATACAGACATTTCAAAGTATGTTTTTTGTTTGTATCAACAACCTGCTTATCAGTTGATGGGTAATTTGGAATCTTTCTGCTCTTTAGTTAAAGGCACCTGGACTACCTTAGCATTTATTGCAATATCTTTATCGGAATGCCCTTATTTCCCTGTTCTCTTAGAATCTTTTAAAGATACATCATTCCACATAATGCACTTCTGAGTGACTATTGGATTTTCTCCCTCATTTTCCATGATAGCCAGATCCTCTCCAGGACTCTCTAAAATCTTTGGCTACGATGCTTCAAATTGAAATCGGCATTTGAAAGTGAGAGGTGACTGTGACTGGTGTGTTAGGTCCACTGTCTTCACTTCAGGCAGGCAAGTTACCAAACGATTCTCATGCCTATAAGCCACCCTGCTATCTATTTTCCTAATGATCAAATCATTACAAATGGCTGTCTTAACCCTTTCTTCCTGGTCACAGACCTCTGGAGACATATCTTTGGTGTGAGAGGATAAAGGTCCAAGTTACATGAGATAGATGGCATAAAACTGAGGCAGTGTACATGCAAATCTATCCCATGCATATTCATTAGAGATATCCTGAACACCTGACCCATTTGCGTCCCTCGAGGCCTGGATGTGAATACCACTGTCTATAAAATGCCACCAGCTACTAGGGACTGCTACTTCCCCTGGAAGTTTTATCATGATGGGCAAAATTCTGCTGGATCGAGGTTCTAGAGCTTTGCATTCATGATTGTGCTTCTGTTTTTGCCCCAAGAGATTCCAGAAGCCCAACCACAGTCACCTCTCCCTTTCAAATGCCGATTTCAATTGAAGCATCATGGCCAAAGAACCCAGTCCTATGACACAGAAAGCACTAAAGAAAGCTGGCTAAAAAGCTCCGCTCCTTACAGATAGGGAAAGATGTTTCAAAGACAGGCTACTAGAAATATCAAGTAGATTTTCAACCCTGGCATCATAAAAGGTGTAGAGAAGATAGCCTCAATAGCATTATGTAATTAGGCTCTTTCTAGCTAGACTGATGCTCCCTACAATCAGGGCATCTCTGCTTTGTGTTTACATATTCTGGTGTTGGCCCACAACACGCTGGCTACATTCAACACTTTTGATTCCTGTTTGATTTCAAAGCATCCTGTGAGCTAAATATAGTAGGCATTGACTGTAGCTTTAGTATACACTACAGCATGCCATTTCAGATTTCTAAAAGAAAAAAAAATACTCTGTGAAGACAACAAGCTGGAACTGATTGAATATCAGCACTTCAAAATTGTCAGTCAAAACATCAGACAGAGTGATTTTCGCTGTCTGACCTCAAAAGACCCTCAGGCCGTTCAGTTTAAAGTAATGGAGTAGTGGTTTCTGTTGCCTCAGAAAGAGTAGAATCACTTAAATCCTCCTTCATGGATTGATTGCACTACTGTATACATACTTCTGGAAGTATATTCTCTTCTAAAATAGAACGTCTTTTGTTATCATGAGGGCAATTTTGAAAGCCATTAAATGCGGGTAAACTGTGATTTACACATGCAAACTTTTTGTCTTAAAACTGATATCCCTCCGTAGGGCTGAAAGCACATGTGGTATTCTTTCTGCAACACTTGCACTTTTAGCCTCATTTCCAGGAGGCCAGGGAAGGAACACAACGTGCACAGATTGAGCTATAAAAACTAAGATGATAACTTTAAAACCAGCGTGCGGATGCACATGTGCCCACGTTCGTCAGCCCACACCCAGGGATGTGGCTATTTTATACCTTCCACGTGTATATAAGCGCATATTACACAATAGCCTGGCAGCACGCACAAGTGTGCCAAATGTTAAGTGGGTGTGTGCAAATGCTATTTCTGCCGCGTAAATCGGGGGATTTTAAAAGGGGTGCGCGCGACACCATTTCCAATTTTACAGTTCATCCCCAGTTCACCCAGTTAAGAGATAGGTTTTCCAAATCCCCACTGGTTTGATAGCCTTCACCCGCCAATCCTGAAAACCTCACCAATCTGCCTATTTATCTTTCTTTTATAACTTACACATCATCCATAGCAGAATTAAAGTTACGCAGCAGGGAGCATCGGCATGCACCGGAGCACGGAAGTATTTCTGCACACATCTCAGCTTCACGCCCTTGTCTCACCCATACCATGCCCACACCACACCCCTTTTTTGAAAACTTCTGAGATGTGCACGCTGCGGCATTTACGTACGTGTTTATGCTGGTTTTTAAAATCCGCTCGGCACTCGTGAGCCCAACATATTCGCACATCTTCTAATTAATGTGCATGTCTGGTTTTATAATTCATCTTTGTTTTCTTTTTTTTTTTTCTTTTTTTATATAATTTTCAATCTACATTGAAAATTGTTTTTAAGAAAACAGGTTCTTATACACATATTGCTATGTTTATATACTTAATATTCAGATCCATAATTATCATCAACTGGTTACCAATTACTAAACAATTATTTGGGAGCCTATATAAGTAAGAATTTAACAAAAAGGGAAACATTACTTATACTAAATATTACAAAAGTATTACAGAATTTTATAATAACTTCCAACTTATTTTTGGTTGGGGGCTCTTTCCTCTTCTCTTTGGGCTCTCCGCTCTTCCAAGAACTTTTCTAAATGTTCAGGATCATAATATATATATTTTACTCCCTCTACTCGCATAATGAATTTACATGGAAGCCTTATAACAACTTGAATGCCAAAAGTTCTAGCTAAATTTGCCAATGTTATAAACTTTTTCCTTCTAAGTTGAATTTCTTTGGCTACATCAGGATAAATCCAGATCTTTTGTCCCAGATAGAGAGAGGTTCTATGTAACATAAAGAGTTTTAAAACTTTATCTCTATCAGAAGAGAGATAAAATTTTACCATAAGAGTACCCCTACTCTCTATCTGGGCACTATACGATAGAGATGTGTATCGTGTGATCGATCGTCTTAACGATCGATTTCGGCTGGGGAGGGAGGGAATCGAATCGTTGCGGTTTTGTTTTTTTAAATATCGTGTAAATCGTAAATCGGGGAGGGCGGGAAAACTGGCACACTAAAACATCCCTAAAACCCACCCCGACCCTTTAAAATAAATCCCCCACCCTCCCGAACCCCCCCCCCCCAAATGTCTTAAATTACCTGGGGTCCAGTGGGGGGGTCCCGTTGTGATCTTCCACTCTCGGGCCACGGGTGCGTTGATAGAAAATGGCGCCAGTGCTACCTTTGCCCTGTCATATGACAGGGCAAAGGTAGCGCCGGCGCCATTTTGGTTCCTATCCCCGACGTCACGAGCGTAGGAGATCGCTCCCGGACCCCCGCTGGACCCCCAGGGACTTTTGGCCAGCTTGGGGGGGCCTCCTGACCCCCACAAGACTTGCCAAAAGTCCAGCGGGGGTCTGGGAACGACCTCCTGCACTCGAATTGTGTTGCCGTACGGCCGGCGCCATTTTGCCGTACGGCCATATGGCCATATGGCCGTACGGCAACACGATTGCCCTGTCATATGACAGGGCAAAGGTAGCGCCGGCGCCATTTTATATCAACGCACCCTTGGCCCGAGAGTGGAAGATCACAACGGGACCACCCCACTGGACCCCAGGTAATTTAAGACATTTGGGGGGGGGTTCGGGAGGGTGGGGGATTTATTTTAAAGGGTCGGGGTGGGTTTTAGGGATGTTTTAGTGTGCCGGTTTTCCCGCCCTCCCCCTTCCCCACCCCCTTCCCCCGATTTACGATTTTTGATGATAAATCGGGGGAATTCCTATTAAATATCGACTCTAACGATTTTTGACGATTTAAAATATATCGGACGATATTTTAAATCGTCAAAAAATGATTCACATCCCTACTATACGATGTTTCTATTAATTCTGTTACATTTAATGTTGTTTCCTGTGGTTCTCGTTCTAAATTCATGCCTTAATTCTCTCACTTAAAAAATAAGCATTAGTATTCAAGGGGAGATTTTCTGGTGTTAGTAACAAAATTTCCATAAAGTAGTTTTTTAACTGTTCTCTAGGAGATACTAATTTACATCTAGGGAAGTTGACAAATCTAAGATTAGAATAGCGAACAGAATTTTCTAAATGTTCAACCTTCCTAGATAACATAGTTTCCCCCTTTATTATATTAGTCTGAACATTTTTTATCAAAGTTAAGTCTTCCTCTACTTTCACCAGTGTTGCTCCATTATTAGTAACCAAGGGATTTATGATCAGCAAAGCATTCTGCATTTCTTTTATATTTACATTTAAATTAACAATATTATTTTGTAATGATATTATAGCTTGCCACAACATTTCCAAAGAAATTTGTTTTGGATTTCCAGACTTAGCAGTAGGGGTAGAAGATAGTCAATAATTCTTCTAATTCTTGTTTAGCGTTGTTCCCAGAGAGAGGAAGACACCTTTCCTCCAAGTACTTTTGGTCTTCCATCGGTTTCCATCAACTTCTCTCCAACTCTTAGCTCCCCCAAATGGGGTCCACCAACCCTTTTGGCATTGCATCCCTTAAACCAAGATCCTCCTCACTCGGGCTCACCTCAAAAAACGCAGTCCGTATATTGGGTGGGCCAGGTTCATTGGTGGTCGCAGTGCTCTTGGGTGGAGCGAGTGTTGTTGGGGCCCCGGGACTAAGACTAACATCGCCCAACAGTAGAGATGCTTGCTCCTCGCCTACTGCTGTAACAGGACGCTCCGGGGTCAAATTTTCTGTATATGGGTAATACTCTGTTAACATTGTTTGTATAGGGGTTTGTCTCGCAGGGGTTGAGGCTTCCTGCCTGACTTTGCCCTTTCGTTTTGTATGTGGCATATTAAGTCAATCAAATAGCCAATCGAAACAAGTTAAGTGCTTTACTCACGCTTCTGTAGTCAAACCGAAATTTATATTTGGAGATTGAGAAATTCTGTGAGAATTCCACTCCAGGGGGAGAGACGAGTTTAGCCTTCCAGCATTCGCCGGCCTAAGCCGGACCAAGCCGCGCGCCCCTTACAGAGCGCGCAGCTTAGACAGCGTGCCGACAGCGGTGGTGCGCCATCTGCTGCTCGTTTTAAAGCAGCAGATGCTCCCTGATGACATCACAAAGTCGACCTCCTTCCGGGTCCAGGAAACCGGGTTCCCACTGTTGTTCCAGGGGTTTCTTTCAGGATGTTACAAATCGTTCCGACCAGGTGAGAACAGGATTTGGGTATCCCACTCTTTCTCTCCTTCCACCGGCTCCCAAAGTTCTTATGCGTCTACTGCTCATTTTAAAGCAGCAGACGCTCCCTGCTAACATCTCGAAGTTGACCTCCTTCTAGGTCCAGGAAACCGGGTCCCATTGTTGTTCCAGGGGTTTCTTTCAGGATGTTACAAATCGTTCCGACCAGGTGAGAACTGGGTTTGGGTATCCTACTCTTTCTCTCCTTCCACCGGCTCCCCTATAATTCATCTTAATGCGCATGTCAGGCTTTTAAAATTCACCTTTAAGTGCGTTATTTTCCATGACAAAAATGTAACTGCAGAAATTCAGGTGCAAATGTTCACAGTTACTTTATACCCACAGTAAGTTTCAAAGCAAAAGTGCAGGCATACTTTTCTTTAGAAAATTGGTGCACAGTTATAAGTACCCCAGCAGATATTGTTCCAATGCAGACATTTTGAAAATTGCCCCCTATATACCTATGGCCCAGCATTTCAGCACGGCTGACTCTCTTGCTCCAATATATGGATATACTGCTTTCTGATAGTAAATTTCAAACCCTGCTGGGAGTCTCCATTTGAAAATATCCTGGTGACTGGTCGCAGGGATTCTTCACTCCATGTACTCAATAGCTGCATAGAACATGGGGTAAAGAACGCACAATGAATTACTTAAGTGGCCATGGCCTTACCCCACCCATTTTCCCTATATAGATAACGGGGCAATTTTCAAAGTTTTTTTTCCACAGGTAAACATTCCTTTACTTAGGGGGAAAACCATTTGAAAAGTACCTCTTCAATTATGTAAATTCCTCGAAACGGTGAATGCTCCCTAAAGTTTATTCCCTCTTTAATCACTAATAGACTATTTATTAAAGCCTTGTTCTCCAACTGTAAGAAGATTTGATTCTCATTAGGCATCATTCTGATAACCATCAATAGCATATTAAAAAGTTCTCATGCACAGGTCTTCAAAAGCGTAACTCGTCTAGAGAAAGTAAACTACTAACAGGGAAAACTGTTTCAGGATTTTGCATTAGATACACCCACTTGTGCATAATTTAACTCAAAAATAGAAATTGTAGAATTTTAAATGAACTTGCCTGCAAATCGTTACCTAGAAACAGAGAAACTGTAGACCATATGTGTAGCTTTTATAGAATACATTTTTTATGCAATTGTATCTTTATAAAAACAAAAGTTTCTCTGTCCTCACCTTGTTGAGCCTTGCCCCAGATGCTAACCCTGCTCCATTGTCTAGGTTAGCCAGCGGTGACTTAATACCCATATTGCTATGTCCAGAGGCCTTCATAGAAGAAAGGTTAAAACCTGCTTTAAACTGCTAACCATGTATTTTTTAAGAAATGTATAATATCAATACAGTACTCATAGATGTAGACTAGCCATCATTAATATGTCTATTTGGCAATATTTAGGGCTGAAATTTCAGTTTCCTTGTACAATTAAATGATTCACTTTATGCTTGAGTCCTTGTCACTCAAAGCTTCTCTATCACTATATGAAACAAGGATATGTCAATTCGGCCCACATTATTAGTCTGTGGGGAGCCATAAATCACGCTGGCAATTGCTGTTTATATTTTTGTTACAAGAATGAACAGAACCAAAATATCCCCTGCTTTTTATTCAAATTTCTTTTTCTTTATTGGTTAGCGAACATCAGAGCCCATGAAAAGCTGCAGACTGACAGCGCTGATAAGGAAAGTCCTTTCCCAAAATCCACAGGGAAGAAAGACATCACTTGGGCAGTTGCTACAGATGAGTCCCCTTCATTGTCCTACCAATATGGGACACATATGAAGTATCACTATGTGTTTAGAGGGGAAGGATGGCAGAAGTTCTTCTGCCATACCTTGCTGTCATGAATTCAAGATCTCGCTCAGTACATCTCTTAATATACTTGCATGGCCTATGCTTTCTGTTTCTTCCCAATGCAACTATCTATGGATAGCTTTGAGCATACCAATAGCTGTTGATCCTATTTAAATATTTGGCTCACTATAAACACTGAGTAAATGGCAGAGCAGACAGCAAAGGCAGAATGTTAAAAGCTGGCACAGACTATCTATGGGGCAAGTCATCAGCTTCAGAGGCAACAGTGCCTCCTAGCACTGAGAGAGGTGCAGGCTGCAGGGCAATGGCATCAGGGGCATCAGCATCCAAAGGTATTGAGAGAGAAAGAGGGCAGCAGCAGTAGTAGCATCAATACCCCAAGAAGTTGAGGGAGGGACAGAGCAAGCAACAGAGTTATCAATACCTCAAGGCACTGAAGGCAAAAAGTATGGGTTTTGGTGTACAGTAGGGATGTGAATCGTTTTAGGATGATTAAAATTATCGTCCGATAATTTTAATATCGTCTTAAACCGTTATGGAACACAATACAATAGAGATTCTAACGATTTATCATTATAAATCGTTAGAATCGTGAGCCGGCACACTAAAACCCCCTAAAACCCACCCCCGACCCTTTAAATTAAATCCCCCACCCTCCCGAACCCCCCCCAAATGAGTTAAATAACCTGCGGGTCCAGCGGCAGTCCGGAACGGCAGCGGTCCGGAACGGGCTCCTGCTCCTGAATCTTGTTGTCTTCAGCCGGCGCCATTTTCCAAAATGGCGCCGAAAAAATGGCGGCGGCCATAGACGAACACGATTGGACGGCAGGAGGTCCTTCCAGACCCCCGCTGGACTTTTGGCAAGTCTCGTGGGGGTCAGGAGGCCCCCCACAAGCTGGCCAAAAGTTCCTGGAGGTCCAGCGGGGGTCAGGGAGCGATTTCCCGCCGCGAATCGTTTTCGTACGGAAAATGGCGCCGGCAGGAGATCGACTGCAGGAGGTCGTTCAGCGAGGCGCCGGAACCCTCGCTGAACGACCTCCTGCAGTCGATCTCCTGCCGGCGCCATTTTCCGTACGAAAACGATTCACGGCGGGAAATCGCTCCCTGACCCCCGCTGGACCTCCAGGAACTTTTGGCCAGCTTGTGGGGGGCCTCCTGACCCCCACGAGACTTGCCAAAAGTCCAGCGGGGGTCCGGAAGGACCTCCTGCCGTCCAATCATGTTCGTCTATGGCCGCCGCCATTTTTCGGCGCCATTTTGGAAAATGGCGCCGGCTGAAGACAACAAGATTCAGGAGCAGGAGCCCGTTCCGGACCGCTGCCGTTCCGGACCGCCGCTGGACCCGCAGGTTATTTAACTCATTTGGGGGGGGTTCGGGAGGGTGGGGGATTTAATTTAAAGGGTCGGGGGTGGGTTTTAGGGGGTTTTAATGTGCCGGTTTTGCGATTTTTAGATTTTTAGATTTTTCACGATTTTTCACGATATTTTACCCCCCCAAACGGCAACAATACGATTCCCTCCCCCTCCCAGCCGAAATCGATCGTTAAGACAATCGAGGACACGATTCACATCCCTAGTGTACAGTGGGGGTGAACTCCCAAACTTATGGACATTAATGATCAGTGAGCAAGAAATACAAAAAATGTGAAATAGTGCCACATGCGCGGTCTTCCAGGCACGCATAAGGGGAATTCTGGGAAACTGAGAAAAGGGAAGTTTATCTTAATGAAGACCAAGTGTTCTACCAACTCTGGTGCCAGCCAAGAATGAAGTGGACTCACTAGGTCCCCATCATTGAGAAAATCCATTCCCTAGACATTCTGGTTAGTAGACAGGAAAGAAAATGCTGGGTGACCTTGGCAAGATCTGACCAGACCTTGGTCATGTGTATCTAGTATGCTAAGGGGTTTGTGGCCATGACCTTGATGGGCTTAGTATGGTATTGCTTGACCAAAGTTTCTATAGGAGTCTACTCTGGGGGTGTTGACCAAGGTTTCTGCTACCAACTGTGGAAGCAATGACCTTTGTCAGGACAGCTTGTACTGTAGTGGTGAGGGGATGGAGTGGCCCAAGGATAGAAATGGTATTTAATAAGGAACTGCTGATGCTAATAGTGCTGCAAGGGGAGCCCACTTTTTCTTCTGCATTGCCTTTCTGCCTCTTTTGCTCACATTTCTGCACTTTAGCACCAATGTCTCCTTCCAGAAACAGAAAATGTTGTACTGGAAGGTGATGCTCCTTTTGACCACCATTTAACAATGCAGTTGGATGAGGGGTTTAAACCAATTTTGGAGTTGCGATTGCAAGCACTTTCCTAGCAATAACACCTCATTTATCATTGCCTGCTCCTGCCAGAAGCCTTCCTTCTTTAGGAGATTGACTACAAGGATGACAAGTTGGCCATGTCCAAACTCTGTGGCATTCTTGCCTCTCTCTCTCTCTCTCTCTCTCTCTCTCTCTCTCTGAGTTTTTATATTTCTCTAAGCTCCTGCAAAATATAAACACCCAGGGAAAGCCTTGTATATTGTCTGTATTAGGTTAAAATCAAAAGGCAAGCCAGGGGTGGTAGATTCAAGCTATTATGGACCAGATTCATTAAGGCTTTTCTCCCATTTTTTGTCTATGGGAAAAACCCTTAGGGGTAGATTTTTAAAGCAGCGCATGGGGTACATTTGTGCGTGCTACCCGGCGCGCACAAATGTATTCCCGATTTTATAACATGCGTGCACTACTGCACACATGTTATAAAATCCGGGGTCGGCCCGCGCAAGGGGGTGCACACTTGTGCACCTTGCATACGCCGAGCCCTAGGGAAGCCCCGATGGCTTTCCCCGTTCCCTCCAAAGAAATCAGAGCGGCCTTGGAAGGAACTTTTCTTCTGCTCCCCACACCTTCCCCTCCCTTCCCCTATCTAACCCACCCCCCAGCCCTACCTAAATCCCCCCTACCTTATTTCAATTATTCACGCCTGCCTCTGGCAGGTGTATCTTGCGCGCCGGCCAGCTGCCAGCGCGCCATCCCCCGGCACAGTCACTGTGCCGGGGGATGGCGCGCTGGCAGCTGGCCAGCGTAATTTACGCACGTAACCCCGTGCCGGAGGCCTCGGTCCTGCCCCTGAAGCGGCACCATGCCCACGCCCCCGCACCCTTCCCGCCCCTTTTTCAAAGCCCTGGGACATACGCCCGTCCCAGGGCTTGGGCGCCCCACCGAGCCTATGCAAAATAGGCTCGGTGCACGCAGGAGCAGGTTTTCGGGGTTACGTGCGTAAATTACGCGCGTAACCCTTTGAAAATCTGCCCCCCAGTGAATCAGATACCATGCTTGCTAATGATTGGTCCTGGCTTCTTCTCCCCTCCCTTCCTCCTGCTGGCTCAACTAAAACAGTAAAAACAACAACAACACAGCTCTGAGAAGTGAAAGTGAAGCAGCACTGTGTTGTTTCGGATGGCAAATGTCACAAAATGACTTGCAATGCTTTGAACGCATTTTGGAACTGATGGATCCTCCACACGTGAAAGCAACGTTGGAAATTTTGCAGAAGTTAAGTAACCCGTTTGTTGACTGGCATGGGCATCAAATTTAGAATTAAGCTTTTTGTAGTAGGGTGAAGTAATTTTTCTTTAAAAGTGATATTGTCTAATAAGTGACGCTTTTTCAGAAGTTTTTCAAACATTTTTTGTATATGTAATTATTTCACTTTTTTAAAATGGAAAATAAAATAGAGACTATCATAATGCCTCTGTATCGTTCCATGAGGCAACTTCATCTTGAGCATTATGTTCAGTTCTGGTCACCGCATCTCAAGAAAGATATAGCAAAATTAGAAAAGGTACAGAGAAGGGCGACAAAGATGATAAAGGGATGCAATAATTCCCTTCTGAAGAAAGGCTAAAGAGGTTAGGACTCTTCAGCTTGGAGAAGAGATGGCTGAGGGGAGGTCCATAAAATAATGAGTGGAATGGAACGAGAAAACGCTAATCAGTTGTTTATTCTTTTGAAAAGTACAGGGGACACACATTGAAGTTGCTGGATAATACATTTAAAACTAATAAGAGAAAATATTTTTTTACTCAACGCATAATTTGTTGCCAGAGGATGTGGTGAAAGCTATTAGTATAGCTGCATTTAAAAAAAGGTTTGGACAAGTCCATTAACAATTATTAAGGTAGAGTTGCAGAAACCTACTGCTTGTTCTTCAGATAAGCAGCTTGGAATCTATCTACCCCTTGGGATGCCAGGTACTTGTGACCTGGCTTGGCCACTTTGGAAACAGGATATTGGGCTTGATGGAGCCTTGGTCTGACCCAGTATGGCATGCCTTATGTTTTTATGTTCTTATGTAAAAGCACACAATTACAAAAGACTGGCATATGATGACATGGATTGGTGTCTTTCACTTAAGAATTTCAGGGTGAAGCTCCAGGTTTGATGCCTTTATATATATAAGAAATGTTTAATAAAAATGTTTGTGCTTAAAATTAAATGTGATTAGTTTTAGCACTGTCATTTTTTTAATGGCTAAATGTGAATCTCTTATTTACTCTTTCGGATAATAGGACTAGGGGGCACTCCATGAAGTTAGCACGTGGCACATTTAAGACTAATCGGAGAAAATTCTTTTTCACTCAACGCACAATAAAGCTCTGGAATTTGTTGCCAGAGGATGTGGTTAGTGCAGTTAGTGTAGCTGTGTTTAAAAAAGGATTGGATAAGTTCTTGGAGGAAAAGTCCATTACTTGCTATTAATTAAGTTGACTTAGAAAATAGCCACTGTTATTACTAGCAACAGTAACATGGAATAGACTTAGGGGGTCATTCACTAATGCTATCGCACGCGATAGTTAGCTCAGGGTGGCGTCGGGATGGAGTTGGCCCCGGAAGAGGAGGAGTCGGGGCAGCACCGGGGGCCGACGCTGCGGACACATTGCTGGCGGCGAAAGGTAAGATTCCTTATCACTGCAGAGGTGCGATTGCTTCTGGCTATCGCAGGACTGCCCCCCGCTTTGCCCCCCACTCCTCGTTTCTGCCGGATTCTCTAAAGTCAGGCCTTAGATTTTGGGTACTTGCCAGGTTCTTATGGCCTGGATTGCCCACTGTTGGAAACAGGATGCTGGGCTTGATGGACCCTTGGTCTGACCCAGTATGGCATGTTCTTATGTTCATTCATATTACTCAGTGTGGTTTCTCCTTTATTCTTGACAAAAAAACATAGTATATATCACTGATATTTTCATGTCATTTAAAATGACAGCACATCCATAGCATTTAATGCATTCGTATTTTCAAATCTTCTTTCGAGAGATATTTCATAAAAAATGTATTGTGTAAGAAACATGCTTTGCCTGAAAATAGATTTATGAGACATTGTTACATTTTCAGTGTGACCTATTAATCAACGGATAATTTCACATTTTATCACTAGTGACTCATTTATCTGACCCATTAATAAAGTACTTTTTGGTTTCAGTAAAAAGAAACACATATGCTGTATGTGTTAAAACAAGCCAGCAGTGCTGTATCATTAGGGATGTTCATACAAAATATTTTTGTTTCAATTTTTTTCAGTCATTTTCAGCCCATATTAGTATGGAAGGGGGTCATTTTAATCATATTTTTCAGTTTGGAAAATAGTGCACACTATTTATAAATAGCATGTGCTATTTACCAAAATGAAAAATAAAAATGCTGTTTTTTCAAAGGCATTTTCAATTTGTTTTGGATTTAACAAAAATGGCTTCATTTAGTTCAGAATGCACATTCATTTTAAATGTACTCATCCCTACATATCATCATAGATATTGATTCTGGCAATAATTAGCTTGTGAATAACGTTCCCACTGCATCTATGATATTTCTGTGAAAATATTTTTTAAAATTTTCAATTGAAAGGATGATTCATAGACATTCAGCACAGAATGTGAAATTCACATACCGTAATACAAACAAACAGATGTCTGGAGATTGATGCATTTTCTATGTATTGTATGAGAAACTGTTATAAGATTTTCTTTTGCAAATAATGTCCTACCATCGATTAACCTTCTATATACAAGGGAAGCTCTTTAGATTCAGCCATTACTCCATTTTTAGCTTTCAGAATCAGCATTGCTGCATTGACTGGCATCATGACATAGTTCATCAGCAGTACATCTATGGCTATAAAGGGATCATTAAAAGAAAAAAAAAGCAATTAGAGACTGGCTCAGTGGCAAGGATTGTACATTCAGTAGAACCACTATCATTGACACTCAATTTGTATTTGAGATGGGGATCAGTTATCGCACATGATATTATTGAAAATCCCCGCCACTCTAATAACAACCCCTTTGGCGACACACTGCTAGTATGACCTTCATAATAGGCATCATTGTGCGGCAACACGTACCATTTATCACTCTGCCTTATTTTTAATCATTGGTCAGTCCCATTTTTTTCTGAATTTTTTGTGCTTAAATCATAAGTGCTCCGTGTTTTTAAAACTATTTTCTTGCCACGTATATCTATTTCTGCATTATATTCAAATTCAATGTGGGAATGTTAGAATCACTTAGCTTATAAATCCAGTATACATGAATATTATTGCCCAAATTTCTTCACATCCGATGATATAGCAATGCGATCTTGCTTCACACTGCCATACTGTGTCCGTGCCCAACACTGTACAATGTTTCGGACGTTGTTGTCCTTCCTCAAGGGCCAAATTCTGCGCCATGAATAAAACAATCATTACCTTACATATTATCTTATTTCACATGGAGACATTATTCTAACGTGCATAGCTACTTACTCAGCATTCCACCATTATACCTCTCCGCATTGAGGAAATAAAATTACCTCCTTGCTACAACCTAAATCGTGAACAAACAGCGGCGTTACACAGTTTGAAAAATGATGATAGAATTGTCATTAAAAAGGCTGATAAAGGAGGCTCAGTGGTTATTTTAGATCGGGCAAAATATGTGGCGATGGTCACTGAACATGTACAAGACGCTACCACGTATGAAATATTACCACAAGATCCGACTGAACAACTCCAATCCAAAATTGAGCAGTTAACTGAAGATGCCTTTGCAGAAGGCTATTTGACCAACAGAGAAGTTAAATTCTTACGGGTAAAATTCCCGACCTCTCCAACCTTGTATATGGTTCCAAAAGTGCACAAAGATTTGTACAATCCTCCGGGACACCCCATTATAACTACCATAGGTTCCCTCCTAGAACCACTCTCTACTTTGATATATTTGATTATACATCCCATGGTGGTAGATGCAGCATCTTATTGTAAAGATACAAAACATATGTTGTCAAAATTACAGCAAATACAGGTAGAAGAACCAGTAGTACTGGTGACTTTAGACATTAAATCGCTGTATACATCGATACCGCAGGAAGACACTTTACTAATTTTGGAAAAATTTTTGGATAAAAGAGAACGGCCACATCGCATTCCAACATCCTTCTTAATGGCCATAGCGCGATTAGCGCTATGTGAGAATTGCTTTACTTTTTTGAATATCTGGTTCAAGCAAATCAGTGGCACCGCCATGGGGGCGACAATGGCCCCTAGTTTGGCTAACTTATATGTACGCCAATTTGAAGAAGACAAACTGTATTCGCAGGCAGAGTTTAGTCCAGTGTCAGATTGGACGCGGTATATAGATGATGTTTTTTTCATTTGGCATGCAGATATAAATACATTACAGCAGTTTCTACGATGGATAAACACATTAGATGGGCACCTACAGTTCACCAGTACCTATCATCGAACAGATATTAACTATTTGGATATTGCTATTAAATTAGTCGATGGTCGATGCACAACTACGTTGTTCCGGAAAGAATGTGAGAGGAATACCCTCTTACATTATACCAGTTTCCATCCACAACAGTTACGCAATAATTTGCCGATAGAGCAGTTTCTTCGCATACGGCGAATTTGTAGCACACGAGCTGAATTCGTGCATCAAGCAGACTTTCTTAAAACAAGATTACTTGAACGAGGCTATCCGGCGAAATATATAAAAAGGGCTTACAAGAGAGCGTATAATGCCGAGCGCCAATGGTTGCTCCTTGATAAATCAACTGATAGTGGAGAATCACGGATAGTTTGCACTATACCATATTCAAATTTGTCACGAAAAGTTGCCATGCTAATACATGATCACTGGTCAGTTTTAAAGATTCATGATATCTTTAAGGATCCGCCAATTATAGCATACAGTAGAGGGAAGAATGTGGGGGACCTAGTGACACACTCCTTCATGCCTATAACAACTACAAGTAGTACGGATGAGAAGATTGGGCATTGGCCATGCACACATTGCTCAGTGTGTAGTCAGGTCATAGAGGGTGAAACTTGGACCGATAAATATGGGAAAATTCATAAAGCACGGCAATACTCCTCCTGTGATACATCTAGAGTGATTTATATTATCGTTTGCCCGTGTGATCTGTATTACATAGGTCGCACAAAACGGCAGATACGAGTGCGACTAATTGAACATTGCAGCTGCATAGTTACGGGCAAAACCATGGCCCCAATGGTGACACACTGCCAAGAACAACAGCATGATTTCCAACAGTTACGATGGCGAGTGTTGGAGGTAGTCACAATGAATAAACGGGGCGGCGATCCCAATGTGTTGTTAAATCTGAAGGAGCAACAATGGATCTTTTGGATGCACACAGTGAGCCCAACCGGTTTGAATAACATGATAGAGTGGTATTCTTTGTAACACCAGAAGTGACGTGGTTGGTACGTCACGTCAGACAGGGGTTTAAAAGTGGTGGCGGGAAATAGGAAACCGGAAGAGAAGGTTAAAAAACGTGGAGAGGTATAATGGTGGAATGCTGAGTAAGTAGCTATGCACGTTAGAATAATGTCTCCATGTGAAATAAGATAATATGTAAGGTAATGATTGTTTTATTCATGGCGCAGAATTTGGCCCTTGAGGAAGGACAACAACGTCCGAAACATTGTACAGTGTTGGGCACGGACACAGTATGGCAGTGTGAAGCAAGATCGCATTGCTATATCATCGGATGTGAAGAAATTTGGGCAATAATATTCATGTATACTGGATTTATAAGCTAAGTGATTCTAACATTCCCACATTGAATTTGAATATAATGCAGAAATAGATATACGTGGCAAGAAAATAGTTTTAAAAACACGGAGCACTTATGATTTAAGCACAAAAAATTCAGAAAAAAATGGGACTGACCAATGATTAAAAATAAGGCAGAGTGATAAATGGTACGTGTTGCCGCACAATGATGCCTATTATGAAGGTCATACTAGCAGTGTGTCGCCAAAGGGGTTGTTATTAGAGTGGCGGGGATTTTCAATAATATCATGTGCAAGGATTGTACATTGCCATGTGGAAGGACTAGGTTTGATACCCAGTCCTGGTTTTTTTATTTCTGAGCTGATCGGGCTTTAGGATTACACAGTTTATGATGGAAGGAGAGGGGATTGTGGACTCTGCTCAATGGCAACATGAACTGGCTAGAATTCAGGTTCTCATTAGCCGAGTTCCAGAAGGGCCACAGGTTGCGGCCCTTGCCAAGGACTTTTGCTTTTACTTTTGACTAGTTTTTGTATATGCCTTTTCATTGTAAATCTCTTTCACTTTGCTAAAGAAATGTGATCTCTCAAGTAAAATAAACTAACTAAACTAACTAATTACTAATGACTGGGATAAGTTAGTAGGGGAATATAAAAATATGGAGTTGGTGCAAAGAATGTTTATGGCAGGTTGACCCAACTGAGTCCAGTTCTAATTGAGCTGAAAGCACAAAGGAGTAGGAGAAAACAAGTTTGCAGATTCATCAAACTTAAAGATAAAAAAAAATTAGTGCAGACTCACTGAATCAGTGGTGAAATTGTGTCTGATTCCCTAATGTTATTTAATATGCCCTGTTTTAGTTATCACATCATATTATAAGATGCATTGCTAATATTTACACTATGGGCCTCATTTTCTAATGCTAGCGCACGCTTGCGCTATCAGCGCAAGCATGCGCTATCAGCGCAAGCCTGCGTTGCTAGCGCAAACGTGCGCTAGCATCATCGGGGCGGAGTCGGCCCCGGAAGAGGAGGAGTCGGGGCGTCACCGGGACCGACCCTGATAAGAAGGCGCAGACAGCGAAAAAATAATGAGCCTTTTCGCTGCATATTTTGCGCCCAATAATAACTACACCTTTTATGTTGTAGTTATTGGGCACGATGCCAGCAGCCATCACACCGCAGAGGTGCAATCACTGCCGGCTAGCGCAGGACGGCCCCCCCGTTTCAGGCCCCAGTCCCTCATTACTGCATTTTTCTAAAGTACCGCAGGCCTGCGATACTTTTCAAAATGAGGCCCTATGTTTGCTGTTTTTAATTTGCAAACTGCCTTGGTATGAGAAAGGTGGAATATTAAGTCTAAATCTAAAGTAAACTAAAATCTACCTAAAGAGGGTACATAAGAACATAAGAACATGCCACACTGGGTCAGACCAAGAGTCCATAAAGCCCAGCATCCTGTTTCCAACAGTGGCCAATCCAGACCATAAGAACCTGACAATATCCAAAAACTAACTCTATTTCATGTTACCGTTGCTAGTAATAGCAGTGGTTATTATCTAAGTCAACTTAATTAATAGCAGGTAATAGACTTCTCCTCCAAGAACTTATCCAATCCTTTTTTAAACGCAACTACACTTAGGGGCGGATTTTAAAAGGCGCGCGAATAGCCTACTTTTGTTTGCGCTCCAGGCGCAAACAAAAGTACGCTGGATTTTTGTAGATATGCGCGGAGCCGCGCGTATCCACTAAAATCCTGGATCGGCGCGCGCAAGGCTATGGATTTTGTATAGCCGGCGCGCGCCGAGCCGCGCAGCCTACCCCCGTTCCCTCCAAGGCCGCTCCGAAATCGGAGCGGCCTCGGAGGGAACTTTCCTTTGCCCTCCCCTCACCTTCCCCTCCCTTCCCCTACCTAACCCACCCGCCCGGCCCTGTCTAAACCCCCCCCTTACCTTTGTCGGGGGATTTACGCCTCCCAGAGGGAGGCGTAAATCCCCGCGCGCCAGCGGGCCTCCTGCGCGCCGGGCCGCGACCTGGGGGCGGGTACGGAGGGCGCGGCCATGCCCCCGGGCCGTAGCCATGCCCCCGTACCCGCCCCCAAAATGCTGCCGACACGCCCCACGTCCCGGGGTTCTCCGAGGGGGGCATGTCGGGGGGCCCGCCCCCCGACATGCCCCCCTCGGAGAACCCCGGGACTTACGCGAGTCCCGGGGCTCTGCGCGCGCCGGGAGGCCTATGTAAAATAGGCTTCCCAGCGCGCAGGGCCCTGCTCACGTAAATCCGCCCGGTTTTGGGCGGATTTACGCGAGCAGGGCTCTGAAAATCCGCCCCTAACTGCACTAACCACATCCTCTGGCAACAAATTCCAGAATTTAATTGTGCGTTGAGTGAAAAAGAATTTTCTCCAATTAGTTTTAAATGAGCCACATGCTAACTTCATGACGTGCCCCCTAATCTTTCTATTATCTGAAAGAGTAAATAACCGATTCACATCTACCCGTTCTAGACCTCTCATGATTTTAAACACCTCTATCATATCCCCCCTTAGCCTTGTCTTCTCCAAGCTGAAAAGTCCTAACCTCTTTAGTCTTTCCTCATAGCGGAGCTGTTCCATTCCCCTTATCATTTTGGTCGCCCTTCTCTGTACCTTCTCCAACGCAACTATATATTTTTTTAGATGCGACAACCAGAATTGTACACTATTCAAGGTGCGGTCTCACCATGGAGCGATACAGAGGCAATATGACATTTTCCGGTTTATTCAATTTTCAAACAGCTAGCATAGCGGTAAAGTCTACTGAGTTAATTTTTCAGAGCAGTTACATATGTAAAGTTAGCATATATGTGCATAAATAGCTTGTACTTATGTATATGCTATTTTAGATACACCAAAGGTACACGCATATTTTCAGTTTCATGCTCATATTTACATGTAGAAATAAGAGGTGGCCTAAGGTCATTCCAAGACAGGGCCAAGAGTAATGTATATAAATTGCTATTTTATAAGTCTCTTATGTGAGTAAGTTTGGGAAATTATTTGTGCAATTTTACACCAGCTAATTAAATCGTCTATTGTCTGCTACTGGTTGAGTGGGAGATCTACGAGAACTGAAGGGAGTTCAGGGTGAAGAACTATTAGAGTCTCGATGATCAGAAGAAGGATGAAGAACTGGTGGAAGTATTGGTGAACTGGTGATTTCAATTACGCATACATGTTTCAAAATATACCGACTTCTGCATATAAATCAGGGTTTTACGCAAGTAAGTTATATGTTTTCATGCATAAAACATATGCACATATGATTATAAAATAGTTAAAGTACATAATTTCAATGCATTGCAGGTATGCGAACGTTACCAAACATATGCACTGAAAGGTGAATTTTAAAAGCCCAGTGCGCACCTAAACTGGGAGATACACGCACAAGTCGGACCCACACGTGCCGAGCGGATTTGAAAAGCCGACCACATATGCGCATACTTGCCACTATACGCACAAAAAGAAGTTACGGAAAAGGGGCGGGGTCTGGGCGGGGCATGGGCATTCCTGGATTTCGCAGATTTGATCTAGATTCCCACGAATTTGTTCAAATCTGGTAAAATTTTCCAAAGTCTGAAATTCACATGGTTTGAATTTGACCTCCGATTGTGCACTCAGAGATGTCACATGATCTGATTATTGATAAGAGGGAGTCAGACCCGGAATTTGGAGGTTCGAGTAGCACAGCTCTGAACACCAGTCACTACTCATGTGATTTTTAGCAATATCCAAGAGACATGGGGTGTAAGCTGTTTTTCTGATCACAATACAAGTTTGGGGTAGTGGCCCTTCATAACTTTTAAACCAAGTCATCTCATGACAAGGCATTCCCTTTTTACAAGGAGATTTCTGTTTGTTTTTTTAATAGCATTATATTTTGTCTAAAACTCACCAAAGAATCCCCCCAAAATTTAGATGGCAAACAAAAAAAACAAAAAACAGTTGAAACCCATATTGCACAGATCCAGCTATTTCTAACTGTTAGATTGCCATGCAATTCCTTATTTGTATAGCTTATGGGCAAGTTTTCACTAGCTTTCCTTTTTTTAAAAGAAAATCTATAGGAAAAAAAAAACATTTCTAGGCTAACAAGTCTGAATAAACACATATCCACCATGTTCCCTAGTGTACCCCATAAATAAATAATTCACTTACAAACAGTAATACTAACTACTTGTATCTCCTTTCTCTACAGCAGTAACTGACCCGTGTTAGCCTGGCTACTCAACACCGCGTCTTTGGTTTTATCTTTCCGTCACAATAGACGCACATGGTCAGACCTTTTCTTTTTTCCTTTCTATTCAATCCCTGGGCCATTTGGGAGAATGGAAACATTAATTGATTTTTTTTCCTCTCTCAGAGCAGATCAAGTTCACCATGGACAGCAGCTGCAGATTAATTTGTGAGTGTGAAGCTGGAAATTCTGCACTTACCGAATTACAGAACTTGGGCTATCCAACTGGCACCCAGCCTGCATGAACAAGGGACTGAGATACATGCATGGCTCAGAGTTTTATTGGTGGTGTGCTGATTGTTCTAGTCCTCTGGTGATGCTGAACATTGCACGATCGGGCAGTTTCAGGACCATGGGGGCAGTCCCCTATTCTTATGCCTTTGGGGTTCTGTTTTCATCAAGGAAGCAGAACTTTTGGGGAGTTTTTTTGAGAGCCTTCTTCAAAATTGGATATGATGGGTGGTCTCAAAATCTCATGTCCAACATGACAACCTTATTCAATAATTCTTATAGTGGTGTTCAGAGGAAAAATATTCATTTTGGTTCATTTATTCATTTTGTAGGGATCTCCATTCGGTTCATTACAAAAAAATGTTTCAGTTATTCATATTGGGGCAGATTTTCAAAGGGTTACGCGCGTAACCCCAAAAACCTGCTCCTGCATGCGCCGAGCCTATTTTGCATAGGCTCGGCGATGCGCCCAAGCCCCGGGTCGCGCGTATGTCCCGGGGCTTTGAAAAAGGGGCGGGAAGGGGCAGGGGCGGGGTGCCAGTCCGGGGGCAGTCTGGGGGCAGTCCAGGGGTGGTCCAGGGGTGGTACCGAGTCCCTACGACCTCGGACCAACCTCAGTGCTCCTATATGATGGATGTCCATGCTCCGCAGCAGGCCTTCCCACGCAGTCCGTAGGGAGATGCCACCGTCCCATGCCACACCCCTCCCTAGGCGTGCGCACATCTCCTCTTCCTTTAAAGGGACCACGGTGGGAAACTAACCCATGGCCCTGGATTATGACATCACTAGGTCCTGGTAAATAAGGCCAGGCCCAGCCTCAGTTGCCTTTGCAATATGTCTCAACTCTGATCATGTACTTCGTTGCTTCCCCTGGTGATTCCGTCATGTTCCTGGTTCCTGTCTTGTTCATGTTCCTGATCTTAGTTCCGATATTCTCCTTGTTCCTGTGTTCCTGGATTACTCTACTTGTTCCACGGATTGACCTTCTGGATCCAACTTCTGCTTTGCCCGACCACACTACTGATTATCTCCTGGACCCGACCTCTGCTTTGCCTGACCACGCTACCGACTAATCTCCTGGACCCAACCTCTGCTTTGCCTGACCACACTACTGACTATCTCCTGGACCCGACCTCTGCTTTGCCTGACCACGCTACTGATTATCTCCTGGACCCATCCTCTGCTTTGCCTGACCATGCTACTGATTATCTCCTGGACCTGACCTCTGCTTTACCTGACTATGTTACTGATTATCTCCTGGACCTGACTTGTGCTTTGACTGATCACTCTACTAATTATTTCCCTGGACCCGACCTCTGCTTTGCCCGACCACGCTACTGATTATCTCCTGGACTTGACAATTGCCTTGCCTCACCGCTCTACCTTGTCTGCCTCCTGCCCTGACTCCAGATTTTTCAGCGACGTCTCTGCTATACTCATTCTGGACTTGGCTTTTCAGGCTTCAGCCTGTTCTTACTAGGGCGCCCCCTGTCTGCCTCATGTTCCATTTGGTGCCCGGGTCTCTAGGACTCTGCCTCATCCAGAGCAGACCTGCTACTCTTACCACTGCTGGTCCCTGGCTGACCTCCTCCTCATCCATCAGAAGACCTCAGATGGAGGCCCACCTAACTCCAGCTGGCCCCGGTATCCAAGGGCTCAACCTGCGGGGAATGAGGGCTGGTATTGGCGAAGCTTCAGCCGGCCTCCGTCAGCCAGCTCTGCCTACCCTGTGGATAGCATCGACTCCACCTCAGCTCAAAGGTCCACCTTCTGTGCAACAGAGTGCAACATTTGTTGATTTTCTCATGTTGCATTAGTTCTTTCTTCCTACTGAAACTTTTACCACATTCAGAACATATAAAGGTCTCTTCTGTGCATATTTTCTGTTGTGCCTGAATTTCTTCCTTTTGTCTGAGGGATTTTTGGGACAACACACCACAGTATAACCAAGAAAGAAGAAGGGTGGGAGACTAGGCTTTGGTCATAGAGATGTACAACAAAATAGGAAGATATAGAACCAGAAAATAAATTGGTAAGATAAGAAACTTGTATTTTTTTTCTTTTTTCAATTTTTTTTCTGGGGACAAATCACCCCAGTATAACCAACAATGGAACAGGGTAGGAGAACTAGGCTGGAATTGTAGAGGGGTACAGCAAAATGAAGAACAATAAAAGAGATGAGTTGGGAGGAGAAGCTTGAATAATTTTTCTTTTTTCACATTTTTTTCTGGAGACAAAAAAACTCAATATAACAAACAAACAGGATGGGAGAAATAGGCTGAGATCTGAACAGTAAATAACCAAAATAGTAAATAACCAATAACAGTAAATAATCACAATTTCCATGCTGGAACACAATAAGGATGGCAAGTAGTCAGAACAGTAGTATTAAGAGCTCTAAGATAGTACATCTGGGACATGGCAGGTAGGCATGTGGCAGAATGTCCCCTAATGTGGTACATCTGAAGTAAGGCAAGCAGGCAGAGTGGTAGCAGCAGAACCCCAAAAGTGGTACACTGGGGCATTGCAGGTAGGCATCTTGCAACAAGACCACTAAGGTGGTACATAAGGAGCATAGCAGGTAGGCATATAGCAGCAAGAACTCTAAAGTAGTAGGGGTGTGCATTCGGATTGACCGCATTAGTAAAACGCAACTCATATTTTTTTTTTACTTAAAAAATTGATTCGACATAAACGATCGGATTTCCCACATATCGAACATAGATATGTTCGATATGTGGGAAATCGCGATTGTTGAGCCAAAATAAAAATATAAACCCCCTCACCCTCCTTAATCCCCCCCCCCCCCGACTTACCACAACTCCCTGGTGATGGAGCGAGGAGTGAGGACGCCATTTCTGCAATCCTTGGCGAGAAGCATGTGACGTCGGCGGCACGTCGAGTGACGCCGGCGTCACGTGATTCCCGGCTCGTTCGCGCCGGACGGCTCGTTCGGCCCAAAAAGAACTTTTGGCCAGCTTGGGGGGGTCAGGAGGCCCCCCCAAGCTGGCCAAAAGTTCTTTTTGGGCCGAACGAGCCGTCCGGCGCGAACGAGCCGGGAATCACGTGACGCCGCGTCACTCGACGTGCCGCCGACGTCACATGCTTCTCGCCAAGGATTGCAGAAATGACGTCCTCACTCCTCGCTCGATCACCAGGGAGTTGTGGTAAGTCTGGGGGGGGGGATTAAGGAGGGTGAGGGGGTTTTAAATTTTTTTTTTGCACATATGTACATATACCCAACTCATTGGATTTTTTTTATGTCCATATTGGCCGCAAGTGGGACCCCCTTTCGGACATAAAAAATATGAACATAAAATTTTGCTCTGCACATCCCTATAAAGTAGTACACCTGGGGCATGGCAGATAAGCAGAGCAGCAGGAAGGCCTTCAAGGTGCTTTCTGTCATCTTGTCTCTCACATGGACATTTCAGAAACCTAAGCAAAGGCAGATTGATTTTCAAAAAGACTAGATTTTCCATCCATCCTGAGTGATGTGGGGAAATGAAATCCCCTGCCATTGAGAAGGAACTTTCACTAGGCATACTGATTGGTGGTCAGGAAAGATAGTGCTGAGCTACCTTGGCTAAGTCTGGTCAGACTGATTTCTTGTGTGCCAAAATATGCCAGTGCCTTTGTGTTCCTGTCCTTGATAAGCTCTGCAAGATAATGTGTCACAGAAATTTGTACTAGAGTATCCTTTGCTGGAGTGGGCCCAAGATCTCTTGCCAGCTGCTTTAGCTATGATCTGTGTCAGGAGAGATAATTTTTTTGCAAGCAACATGGTTTTCATGTATTAAGGTAGGCGAGGGTGTGTTAGCCGATAGGGTGCTGCTGCTGCTGCTGCTGCTGCTAATGCTTGCACTACTCTCTGAGCTGGCCACTCTTTCCTGTGCTACATCCCTTCTGTGCCTCTGCCTCTGGCACTCCTGTTCACACACCTTAGCTATTAGCATCTCCTTCATGAATGTGAGATGCTGGGACTGGACAGCAAGACTTTCCTTTCACCCATGGATCACAAAATGTAGCAAGCATGTATGTATTGTTTTCTGTAAGAGGTTTCAGTTTCTTTTGCACCTGCTGCTGCAAGGAGTCCAGAAACTGCAATGCCTCTGATCCATTCCCTCCTGCTCATGGAAGCCCTCTAACTATTCCTCCAGGTTGGTGCTTCTGAAATTCAGGTCCACTGTGGCATTCTTGAAGGGCTTCAGAATTTGTACCAGCTGCCTCATCACTACCCAGTTAGGACGCCCCAAGGATAAATGGACACTATCTCTGTTTCCAGAGACAGATCATAAAAGGTTATCTGCTGCTTTACTAACCTCTACAGCATCATTATAGGTGGAATTTCAGCAGGTGCTGACATTTTGAATCAGATTCTTGTAAGGTATCCCAAATTTTTCCTGCTTCTCACTGAGAAGCTGCCCCACCTTCACTCTTATATGGAAATGTTCTGCTATTTTCCTGCACCTCTCTTTCAGGTTCTTCAGGAATGGATTCCAATCATTGTTGGGCCCCAGCCCCTGGTCATCCCTCACTGCCAGGTGCAGCACGTGTGCAAAGCAATAGATAGCCTGCAAGCCCCCATCTTCTATTTCTTTTACCATATTTGCACCACAGACAGTCACAAAGAATCCTGCCTAAAGATTCCTCCTTCTCTGGTTTAGCTGCCAACACTCCAGCATCTTCATTATGGTTGATTGAATATTTCATGAAGCATAGAGCCTTTGCATCAACTGGTTGGGCAGCTTAGCCCATCTGAACCTTGATACTCCATCCCCACTACAGCCGCTGCCAGCCCATATCTCAGCCAGGTCCCTCCAGTGCGCCATCAGAGAGAGGTAAAAGTGCACAGCATTCATGCTGGTCCATATATTGTTGGTAAAATACACACTACTCCTCTCTGCCTTAGCCCAGCTGTACCTGTATGTGACTACAGCACTGTGGTTGTACAGGGTGGAGATGACCTTCTTATTAAATGTAGGTCTGGCTGGTAGAGATGTGAATCGTGTGATCGATCATCTTAACGATCGATTTCGGCTGGGAGGGGGAGGGAATCGGATCGTCGCCGTTTGGGTTTTTTAAATATCGTGAAAATCAAAAACCTGCACACTAAAACATCCCTAAAACCCACCCCGACCCTTTAAAATAAATCCCCCACCCTCCCGAACCCCCCCCCAAAATGCCTTAAATTACCTGGGGTCCAGTGGGGGGGAGGGCGGGAAAACCGGCACACTAAAACAATCCTAAAACCCACCCCGACCATTTAAAATAAATCCCCCACCCTCCCGAACCCCCCCCCAAAAAATACCTTAAATTACCTGGGGTCCAGAGGAAGGGTCCCGCTGTGATCTTCCACTCTCGGACCTCCGGTGCTTGTAGAAATGGTGCCGGCGCTACCTTTGGTTTTTCCATACGGAAAACAATTCACGGCAGGAGATCACTCCCGGGCCCCCGCTGGACCCCCAGGGACTTTTGGCCAGCTTGGGGGGGCCTCCTGACCCCCACAAGACTTGCCAAAAGTCCAGCGGGGGTCCGGAACGACCTCCTGCAGTCGAGTCGTGTTGTCTACGGCCGGCGCCATTTTGCGCCGCCATTTTGCGCAAAATGGCGCCGGCCGTATTATCCAAAAAGAGTAAATAACTATTTCTCATTTACCCATTCAAGACTATTCATGATTTTGTAGAATTCTATCATATCCCCCCTCAGCCATCTCTTCTGCAAGCTGAACAGCCCTAGCCTCTTTTGCCTTTACTCATAGTGAAGTCATTCCATGCTCTTTATCATTTTGGTTATCTTTCTCTATACTTTCTCCAGTGCAACTATATCTTTTCTGAGATTGGCATCCAGAATTGCACCCAGTATTCTAGGTGTGGTCTCACCATGGAGGGATACAGAGGCATTATGGCATCTTCTATTTTATTTGCTATTCCCTTCCTAATAATTGTCAGTATAATCTCCCTCCCCTACTACTGAACTGGAGGCGAAGACTCTTCTTCCCAGTGTCTCATTCCTATTAGCTCTTCTATATCTTCGGATTCAGAAAATTTCAGAAAATATTCTTCCTCTAAATCAATTATTGCAAATACTGCCTTCACTGTCTCGGAAGTGGGAACCAAAGAGGAGTACACTTCTGATGTTAAGTGTTGCACTTCTGCTACCTAGACCTGCTAATGCCAATCTTGAATGACTCCCACATCTTTTCCCTCTGCTCCAAAACTAGAGAGAGAGCAACAGATCATAGTGGCACATGCTCTCCATACTTCAATTTCTTCTGCATTGAGCTGCATTCCTTTCCTGAAATTCTAGACCTAAAAAAGTCCCTCTTTAATTTAATTGTAGACTGCCTTTTTTTATTGCTGCCTCTGTCAAAGCTGCCAATCCTGCTAAGATCCCCTCCTCTTTCTTTTCCTGACATGATAGACACAGACAAAAAAAGACTGTCAGCCTGGTAAGACTCTTCTTTCCAGTCTCTGAGGGGGGCTGATGCAATAAAGTATGCCAAGTCTAGCACACAGATTTACACGTCATTGGGTGCATGGTTTTGGATGTGATAGACTTGTGCCCGATGCAGTAAGATGATTAGTGTGTCCAAAACACACGCCTAGACAAATGATTACCTGATAGCGCCCATCAGATGTAAATTCTATGTAAATGAGGGCATTAGCTATTATCTCCCTATGCAGGAAAGCACTGGATGCCCAACACACACTTTTTAATGTGTAAAATTTAACTCCAGCCACAGAAGTGGAGTAAAGTCAACTCACAGTCAAGGACTCACAAAAATAATTTAAAAATAGAGTTCTCTGTGTTGTGATAAGTGTATCCTCCTCCTTAGTATCATTGTAACACTTTATTTACTGCCTGTGGTGGAGAAAAATAAATGTATATTTTGACTTGATTAAAAGAAATTCACTTTTCTTATGGTCACACAATTTAGATGTCCATAGCAAGGGGTACCTAATATTTTGCTGAGGTTGCTGTAGTGTATTATAACAAAAAAAGAAGCAGGATGAAAATGGATCCTAGTACTGAACAGTGAACACCCATTAGGCCTAATAGGCACCTGATGCAATTACCTATTGAGCACTACAGTTGCACAGTTCTCCTTTACTGTCCCCGTTTTAACTGTTTCTCATTTAAATATTGCATCGGATGCCCAGGGAATGTGGCTGCATGCACATTAAGACAATGGTCGCTCAATACTAGCACCCGTTTGCAGTGCATGTTTTACTGCATCAGCCCCTGAGTGTGCTGTGCTCACCTCTCTGTCCAGAGACAAAAAATCAATAGCATCTCCACAATTGCAATATTTACAGTGTCTTCCACCCTGACCCTCCACAAATGAAGAGAAAATCAGCAGCAGTGCACTGCCTTTCTTCCTGGTACAGTGAGTAAGTCCACTGCAGCACAGAGAATATTAGAAGCGGCCCTTTACCAGTGCCTAATCCAAAAGTTAACCTTTTTTTAAAAAAACTCTCAGAGTTCTCCTAGCATATTCTTGTCTGCAAAGTAATAGATAGGAAATACAGATTGTTTCTTGCACATGCTCAGACGTTATAGTGGGAGGACCTCAGTATTACCTGATCCAGATAGCAGCTATAGGCTAGTTAAACAAAGTTGCTGCTTTTTGATTTATCCTCTGGCTAGTCTCCTTGCCAAATTGTTCTGCCTTGGCTCTGACAAGGTGGTGAGGTCACACAGGCAAGAGCTGGTTGCTATAGTTGCCAATTGTTTTTTCTCAGCAGTACAATTGGCCATTGAAATGAATAGGAAATATAAACCAATGGGATG
This sequence comes from Rhinatrema bivittatum, assembly GCF_901001135.1. Lineage (NCBI taxonomy): Eukaryota > Metazoa > Chordata > Amphibia > Gymnophiona > Rhinatrematidae > Rhinatrema > Rhinatrema bivittatum. Next base: position 178,309,401 of record NC_042618.1, read on the forward strand.
AATAATATGTTTCATTTGTGGGACACCTTCATTTGTTTTGAGGGGGCATGAATGAAAGGAATATGGGCTCATTTGTTATGTTTTGCCATTTATTTCAAACAAATCTACATCACTAAATTCTTATGTTGGACCAATATAAGCTTTGATAACCTGCAAGAAAGTTTATTTATTTATTTGATTGTTTTGTATGCCATCATTCTGGTGGGCAATCACGGTGGTTCAAAAAAGATACATAATTAGAACAATACAATATGGGGCGGATTTTCAGACTCCGCGAATAGGCCTACTTTTGTTTGCGCTCCAGGCGCAAACAAAAGTACGCTGGATTTTAGTAGATACGCGCGGAGCCGCGCGTACCTGCTAAAAACCTGGATCGGCGCGCGTAAGGCTATCGATTTTGTATAGCCGGCATGCGCCGAGCCGCGCAGCCTACCCCCGTTCCCTCCAAGGCCGCTCCGAAATCGGAGCGGCCTTGGAGGGAATCCTCTAACGCCCTCCCCTCACCTTCCCCTCCCTTCCTCTACCTAACCCACCCGCCCGGCCCTGTCTACACCCCCCCCCCTTACCTTTCTCCGGGGATTTACGCCTCCCGGAGGGAGAAGTAAATCCCCGCGCGCGAGCGGGCCTCCTGTGCGCCGGGCCTCGACCTGGGGGCGGGTACGGAGGGCGCGGCCACGCCCCCGGACCGCCCCGGGCCGTAGCCACGCCCCCGTACCCGCCCCCAAAACGCCGCCGACACGCCCCCGAAACGCCGCGATGACCGGGCCCGCCCCCCGACATGCCCCCGACACGCCCCCCTCGGAGAACCCCAGGACTTACGCGAGTCCCAGGGCTCTGCGCGCGCCGGTAGGCCTATGTAAAATAGGCTCACCAGCGCGCAGGGCCCTGCTCGCCTAAATCCACCCGGTTTTGGGCGGATTTAGGTGGGCAGGGCTCTGAAAATCCGCCCCTATATGCATAGTTAAATACAAATATTTGATCAGTATTGCACTCTCCCTTAATCTTTAGCAGTTTTTTCTATACAAGATTTCTCCCTCCTTTCTGCTAGCATATTTAATCATTCTAAAAGGCTATTTTAAATAGACATGTTTTTATTTCTTTCTTAAAGAATTTAAAATTATTCTGTAATAGTAAATCTTCCGGCATTATATTCCATAATTTTGGGCCAGCAATCGAAAAGGCTCGATCTCTCACTTTGATTAAATTGGCACTTTGTACCAATAGAATACTCAGCAAACCCTTATTAGCTGATCTTAAATATCTCTGTAGGGTGTGAAAGTGCAATGCCGCTCCCAGCTAGATTGTTTATTTTAGACGTGCATTTGTTTATAACGAATGTGGTTGTGGTTTGGGGGGATCTGAACCACGAAACGGATTTTCCCTGAGCTTCGGGGAAAATTTGTTTTTCGGGTTAGTGCTGGGGGAGGGGCACATTTATTAAAAAAAAAAAAACAACCCACCCCAACCCTTCAATTTTACTTTCTTACATACCCCCACCATCCCGATCCCTCCCCAAGACTTACTAAAAGTCCCTGTGGTCCAGCGGGGTCCCGCGAGCGATCTCTCCCTCCATGCCATCGGACTGTCGGGCCTGCTATGACTCAAAATGGCACGGATAGCCTTGCCCTTACGATATCACAGGGGCTACCGGTGCCATTGGTCAGTTTTCCGATTCACTTTTTTTTTTCCGATTCGTGGGGGGGGGGGGGGGGTAATTCATTTTTCTGGTTTCGGGTTTTGGTTCCAGTTTCGTTTTTGGCCAAAAATGATTCGTGGGAAAACGAGTTTTCCCACGAAGCGCCCAAACCGAAACCCGACCCGAGCCAGAAAACGGAGCTCATCTCTAGTTTATTTGTTATTTATTATTTTGTGGATGATACTTAAGACTTGATAGTCAATATTTATTTAATGGATATCCAATGTAATGATTTCAAAATAGGGATAATAGGGTCATGTCTTTTACTTCCCATCAGACCTCTTGCTGCAGCAATCTGCAGCATCTGCAACATCTGCACTTTTCTCTAGGACCAATATAGCTCCTCATAATATTACCCTTAGGGGTCGAGTTTAAAAGGAGTACACAGTCGTCCATGTGTGCGCAGTGGCGCCTGCATGTTATAAAATCCGAAGACCGTGCGCATGTGCAGGTGGCACACACTGGGGTGGTGAGTTTTCCGTGAATACGTGCAGCGACGCAATCGGGCCTCCCCAGTTCCCTCCCAGTCCGCTCCAATTAAGGAACGGACTGAGAGGGAACTTCCCTTCCCCCCCCCCCCCCTCGGCCTAACATTCCTACCCTTTCCCCTCTCCTCCCTGACCCCTACCCCTACGTAACTCTCACTTTTTTTTTGTTTGCTATCTTGCTGCTCCTCTAGAGCATACAATGGTGCTGTCCCGGTCTGCCCCTGCCCCACCCCTCCCCTCCCAGATCTCGCCCCCGGCCCACCCCTTGTTCACGGCCCTGGCACTTGTGCGTGTACCGAGGTTTATGCGCATGGCCGGACCTGTTATAAAATGTGCGCAGCACGCACGAGGCCTGACCACATGAGTAAACCCCGGGTTTTACGCGTGTAGGCTTTTGAAAATTGGGCCTATAAGCATTGCAAACTCACTTAGATATCCAATGAAAAATAAAACTTCTTGCACTAGCTTTGCAAATTATTTACCATCTTGGGCCTAGTGAGTGTGATAAGATATCTGCCTTTTTGTTTGGCAATGCATCTGCTGTGCTTTGTAGGGGATCATGGGCAAAGCCCTTTCTGATTCACTGTTGGTTTCTTACACAGCCCGAATTGCCATAGTGCTCAGTCTAATTTGCATACTTCAAAAAGTTTCAAGTGCTTTTCAAAGTTCTATTTAATTGAACTGTCATTTAAAATGCAATTAGGCTGCCTGTAACTGTGTTTCAAATGAACATTTCTAATTAGAAAGATGTTATTATCCCTCAGCTGGCCCAGTTCCAGCACTTGAAACTGAAAAAAAAAATGTTTTCTCCTTTATTTTTTGGTTCTGATTTTTTAACCTAAACTTACATGTTTCTTGTTTTTTATTTTGCCAAATGTTTTTTACTTCAATATTAACAAATATATTGCAGTTAATTATTTTTAAAATGCACATACCTACTTTGGGTTGTGCTATGTCACTGTTACGTATACCTTTGCTGAGTGCTGATGACCCCTCGACCTTTGGATTCTCAGACACACCTGAATTCGACAAATAAGACTTTTGAGGAAAGAATATAGTAACATCAGAAATGATGGAAGGTAAAGCCCCAAATGGGCCATCTAGTCTGCCCAGCAATAGTTTTATTTTTTTTTTTTAGGATGGTAACTGCCGCTCCATGTAGGTTACCCTCCCCCCCCCCCAAGCATTACAAATCATATCTCCCAAAAACATCTACTCCCCCCCCCCAACATCCCAATATCCAAACCCACCTATAACCATTGAACAAAAGCTCTCTAATAAAGAAAACTCGTATATGCATAGAAGGTCTGTCTGTGTAATAACCAATAAGATCTGAAACCAAACAATGCACAAAGCATGCTGTGCACAAGTGTTCCCAAATCTTTTCCTTCAGACCCTCAGACAGGCTTCGTTTTTAGGATAGTCACCATTGAGATATATTTTCATGCATTTGTACTAAAAAAGGGCACATTTTTATTGCCCTCAAATCCAGAGTTATTTAGGGGTGGGGTTCTAGGACTAGGGTCAGAGTTGGCAAGACGCATGATTCTTCAATGTCCGTTCTTATGACGTGCTTTCAGATTTTTGTTTAGATGGGGCCATTTGGAAAAATAAGCCATTTCTTCTTATTGCTAGTACCAAAATAGTCCTGAATTAATATATGGTAATGATTACTATAATTAACAAAGCCAAAACCTTTCAGCAGTATTCACTGCAATTTTAACATTTTGGCACTGTGTGTGTGTACTGATGAGCATATGCATGTTGCTTGCCATGACTGTGCACTGCCTACATCATTAGAGGAATATTTTTCCTGTGTTGATAACATTCACCTAGTAAAGATTCTAAAGGCAGGATGTCAGCCATGGCAAGCCCTCATCCAGGTCTGCGAAGGATTGTAAGAGATAGTGTAACATTATTTTGTATAATAGTTATTATAAGGTAACCAGATGGTACCATGTCACAAGGGACAGTTTGAGCCTGCCCTGATATTAACCCCACCTCCCCCTCCCCCTCCACCATTCCATCAATGGATTTGTAATCCTGCTATTCATATAGGCATGCACTAGGGTAAAATCAGGAGTGGGTCTGCCTGCCCCCTATGACACAGCGCTATCTCGTCACCCTACGTTACTGGGTTGCAACGCTCTGAAACCCGTATGCTGTCGGGCTGGAGAAACATTGTGCCACTAAAGCAAGCCAGAGCTCTAGAACTATGACTCCAAACCAGGCTGGAGCGGCAAATGCCATCCCCAGGTGGTTAATTTGTTCTGTAAGCATTTCTCTGAGGCCCGAGCATTTTCTTTATAGCTTGCACATGACAAATATTCCCTGAGAGGCTGAATGGGAGAGGATCACAAGACACTCCATTTGCCTGAGGCAAATCTTCAGCTGGCCATGAGCAGCAGGGAAGAGATGTGAGGTGGAAGGAAGAAGGACACTGCAAGACTGCATGGGGGCCCATCTATAGAAAATATTTGGGCAGTTATCCATATGAAGTACCATTAAGGAAATATTTATGGTCATGGTTGTGGAAGTGGAAGGATAATTGAATTGTATCAAAGTTTTGCTCTAGTGAAAATACTGCTCTGATTTTTGCCTGGCATTTTTCCCTTTGAAAACGATGGTGTATTTTCACTGATAAATCTGGAGCAAATTCTGCATGAGAGTAAAACCTTTATGCATACTGTATACATTATAGGGTCAATAATCAAACTGCCTGCATTGGTGCAAACCTGATGGGTACTTTTTACCTGCAAGGTTTGCACCAGTAATCAAAGGTAATTTTGCTTTGATTACTGCTGCTGCAAAACTTACGTGTAGCAATTTTGCCTGCTTTTTACTGCAGCTAATTTTTCCGGCCAAAGCAAGCACATTATTGCCTCCCTGACTTAAGAGACTGGCTGTCCCCCTTCAAACTCACCCACAGGCTTAAGATCCGAATTAGGGGCTCTTCGACTCCCTGATCCCAAAGACCTAGGCTCTCCTGAATTCACAAGTCCCCTGGGCCTTTCTTCCTCCCTGAGCTCTGCAGTTCTCTCCCAGCAGAGGGCAAATGCACAATTAATATATTGCCCTACTCTTCTAACCCATCCTTATGCATGCTACATAAATGTGATATATCATTTGCACAACATAGCATACATATTATATGTAATTTATTGTATAATTATACTGTATACATGCACCATATTGTACTCCATGCTGTTCTGTTTTATATCTAATTATTCTGATTTGTATTATATAGAACTTTTATCATACATATGTATACCACCTGATAACCATGTACCTCTCTCTGACTAGCCTCCAGGTTGGTTCTCTGCTGGTACAAAACCTCTGATTGTATGGACTCTGCCACTTCATCTTCCTAGGAGGTCTGCTGCTTTAATCTCACATCGCTTCAGGGTACAGATCCTGACTTTGTTTTGATTATTGATATTGTTAAGATTGTTTGGCCTAGAGCCTTGACTACTATTTTTACAGCCTAAATATTTACAGCTATAGATATTTTTTTTCTCTTCTCTGTCAACAATCTTTCGAAAGTGTTCAGTTTATAGTAAATCTTATAGACTTGAGCATGTGTTTATTACAAAACACTTCACACTCAGTGATATGTGCTTTTCACAGCAGAGTGTTACCAATGATAGTCAGTGATTCAGAGGCAGGACTATAGCGACTCCTCCTATCCATGTTTTAACAATAAACATTCTCAGAAGTGACTAACTTTATCAGACGTATCTACTACTACTACTACTACTACTACTACCACTTACATTCCTATTGTGCTACTAAACGTACTCATAAGCTCCATGGAACTTGCATGCTAGTCAGGACACACAGATAAGACAAGTAGCAAGCTTCAGGAAAATGTATTTAGTATAGTAAACATGGTTAAGATTGCCAAGACAATGATTAAGATTTAAAAGCAAATTAAAAAAAAGATAGGATTTTTAGGAACAACATGAATATGTCCAGTGAAGCTGTTCCGGGAACAACACAAACTAATACACTGCTAAATTGCTATCACCTCAACCAGATCCCAAAATGAAAATACAGTTGCCTTGTATTTGCCCAAGCAATTAATTCCTATTTGAATGTCATGTTGACAGGGCCAATGCAAGAGCATTTGGCGCCCTAGGTAAGCCTTCAGTTATGCACCCTCCTCTCCCAACTTGCCTACTGGCAGCAGCTACAGCATCGCATTTCATTCTTTGGCAGTATGGAATCTGGCACAGAACTCCTCTGTGCCTCGTGCTGTCAAGATTTTGCCGCCCCCCCCCCCCCCCCCAAATTTTGATGCTCTAAGCCACAACCTAGTTTGTCTAATGGAAGCATCAGCCCTGCTTGTTGAGGCTTAATTTGTCTGAAGAACAAAGGGTCATACCATAAAGATTTAAACTAGTCTGCTTGGCCAGGGAATCTCCTCCCCTGCTAAAATGGTAAGTGCTGGCTGTAAAACCTAGGATAGACAAGATCAAATCCCCAAGATGGAAACTGAGATTGGGAAGTAGAGAGCGCCAAGTTTGGTGGCAGTAATGAGGAATGAGATTGTTGGCCTGTGGTGGACATACGTGCATCTATATGAATCTAAATCTGACCCTCGATGTGCAGTACCTGAAATTTCGTAAAAGCAACTTCCTTTTGTGAAAGAGGTCTGAATAATAGAATGACATAATAATGGACACAAATCAGCAGCCAGCATACAGCAATGACACACATTTCATTAGGGGTAGACTCAATACTGGAACTACATCAGGAATTTTTTCACAGAAAGGGTGGTGGATGTAGAGGATCCCTAGTGGCAAGAGGGTGGAAATAAAGAAATGGGGCAACCCTTGGTAACTTTTCTGTATGGGGGTAATCTGCTCGGCATGGAAGTTGCAACCATAAACAAGGCATGGGGATAACCTGCATGGAGTAGCAATTCCAACCCTAGAAAGCGAGTGGGTAATCTACATAGAGCAGCAGTTACATACCTAAACAGAAGGTGAAGGGAATAACCTGCACAGAGCGGCAATTACAACCCTAAACTTGCTGGACAGACTGGATGGACCATTTTGGTCTTTGCTAGCCCAGCTAAGGCAAGATTGAGTACTGCGCATTGTAACACTTTTTAATTGCATTGAATCTGTTGTATGGAAAAAAAAAAAAAAAAGCAAATCTTCTGATGATGCCAGCCTGGTGTATTTAGTAAAAATAAATTCAACAGAACATTAAACATAATCTGGATTTTATTGGTTTTTATACCCTAAATATTCTCAGCTGCTCTCCATATTTATTTTGTATATACGTATGCAGGACAACGGGAAATAACTTTTAAAAGGATAATAGGAGGTGGTAGAGATGGATTTGTCTGGCAAAGAAGAAAATGAATTATCAGAAACCCCCAAATGGAATTAATTTAAGTTAGGGTCATCATTTTCTTTTGAATACGCCAGACAAACCAGAGGGCAAGATTTTCACAAGTGCTATTATTGCCTTTAAATGGGCACTTTGCAGCAAGCTGGGATTGCAGCATGAGGGCTGGCAATTAAAACACTATCAAACTCTATCACAGGATGCAAAAAAAAATGTATATATATATATATATATATATATATCAAAATAACACTCCTTCTGGAGTGGGATACAAGCATATATCACTATTAAAGTACTCTCTTTTCAATGTGAATAATTTTTATTCCCTTAGAAAAATTCATCAACATAGAAAGAATGTATATCTCGCAAGCATTAATTATACAATTTGCAAAATTGTGTGTTTAATATATCTAAATAACTCAATTAAAAAACATTTCTTCACTCATACTACCCACACATACACAATCATACTCAACACGCTCATAAAATTCTTCTTCAGAAATATTCAGTGCAACATGTGCATATTAATTCTCCATTTAGCTTTCCTGTTTCAGTGTTAATATTAACCAATGATGTCTACTTTCCCAATCTTTAATACCCCAAATGCATTCCATTCATTGCTCCTTAAACTCCCAAAACAGTTTCTAATACCCTCTCAATGAATCCTGTTGCCATTAATATTTGTCCAAATTAATTGTTGAAATTATTCAAGTGGTGGAATAAAAATTATTCACATTAAAAAGAGAGTACTTTAATAGTGATATGTGTTTGCATCCCACTCCGGAAGGAGTGTTATTTTGATATTTAGCGTTAAGTACTGTTTAGGGAGTGATATTGCCTGAATTTTGGGATATATATATATATATTGCATGGCAACAGCTGTTGAGTTTGTGCTTTGGCTAGGGCCGGGAGGCTAATGGAGATTCCAGTTACACACTTGTCTCATAGCAACAAGCCCATTAGTACAAAAAGCTGGCATCCATGGCAGCTCCCATCACAGCGCACATCTCTGGAAATGGTAGACTTTAGCTTTGTGAAAGGTAACTCCGTCTCCTACCTTGGTCTGGCTAAATAGATGATCCTTTATGTTTTAAGACTCCGGTATTCTGTTCTTTTTTGATGATACTTATATTTTTCCATCTGCCTTTTTAATGTCTCCCCTTCTGCCTCTGCGGGTCCACCAGGGCTAAGTCCTAGGACCCCCTTTTTTTTTTTTTCTTGCATTCTCTAAGATTTCTTGGGTGATTCGTGAGTGGGCCCTGTGGTTGGAACTGTGTGGTTGAATTGGATTCCTAATCCTAAAGCGGGAGCAGTACATTTCAGGCCACTTTTCAGTTTAGCTAAGAGTGCTTCAGTCTAGGGGGATAGTGGAATTTTAGAGCTGGAATTTTGTGTATTGTGGCGGAAGCAGTTGGGAGATGCTTTGACTGCCAGGCAGTGGAAGAAGCCCTAAAAAGAGGCCAGAAGAGGTTAATAGAGGAGCAGAAGAAAAAAGAGACCTTGATTTTTAATCAATGAAGGATCCCAGTGAGAGGGCCAGCCAAAGTTGACTGAGTTGAGAGGCAGAGAGTTTGCTTATCCAGGAAGGAATATAAGGAGTCAGCTGACACCAATATGATTAACATATGAAAACTTTCTGAAGATGCTATTGGATAGAAGTAATCAGAGTGCTAAACCAGATGTATACTGGCAGTGCCTTAAGTGAGATCCAGCGGAGACTCAAACTCCCCAGTCAACCTCAAACTACTGTGATTTGAGAGAGAGTGAAGCTATGTAAAATATTTCACCAGTGTGCTATTCGCAGTGATTCGATTTAAGTGGTGGAATTGATAGGCTCTGGCTAGAAAGACTTTACAGAGAAAAAAAGGCTTATCAACTTGAGTAGTACTATCTGTGATGCTACCTATTATGCCCTATCCATGTATTATATAGGGGTGTGCATTCGTTTCCAACATATTGGTAATCCGCAACGTATAGGGCCATATTTGTTGTATTTATGGGGAAGCGAAACATATCGCGATTCCCCACGAATACAACGAATCTTCACCGAATTATTTGGCTGTCTAAAGGAGTGAATTTAAACAAACCCCCCACCCTCCTGACCCCCCCAAGACTTACCAAAACTCCCTGGTGGTCCAGTGGGGTGTCCAGGAGCCATCTCCTGCACTCACGCTGTCGGCTGCCGGTATTCAAAATGGTGCCGATAGTCTTTGCCCTTACTATGTCACAGGGGCTACCGGTGCCATTGGTCAGCCCCTGTGACATAGTGAGGGCAAAGGTTATCGGCGCCATTTTGATTACTGGCAGCCGACGGCCCGAGTGCAGGAGATGGCTCCCGGACCCCCGCTGGACCACCAGGGAGTTTTGGTAAGTCTTGGGAGGGGTCAGGAGGGGTGCGGGGTTGTAGTTAATACAATTTTAGCTGGGAAATGAATAAGAATGAACGCATGAACGTATCGGGGGCCCCCCTTGCCGAATGCAAGGTATCTGCCTCCCGACGAATACGAATACCGAATGCAAGTATGCCGTCCCTCTGTACATCCCAGTATAGTACCTTCTTGAGTTTTATCAGAGTGGATAGTGTGATGATTTACTCAGGCTCCACATATAACATTCAAGGTGAATAATGGAGGTATATCCAGAGCCCTCTATTCACCAGCATGGGGAGTAGAACAATTATTCAGCTATAATTAGCTGAATAACTCATCTGGATTATTCAACATAGTGTTATCAATTAGGAACTCCACTGATTACATCTGGATAAAGTTTTAGGCCTGGATTTATCAAAATGCAGTAAATATTGCATGTGATGGGAAAAGGAGAGTGTTTTATGGTAATAGGGAGTTTATTGCAATTTGGACTAATACCTATACAAAAAGTCATGTTACCACAAATTTCAATTGCTTTGAGAGCACCTGAATGTGGTATTTCCTACATACAACCACTAGAGGGAGGGGGAAAGAGAGAGAGAACAAACCTAACCATTAACACCCTTACTCTAGATAGGTATTTATATCCCTATGGGAATCCCACCTAGTAACTCAAGGTGAGTTTTAGGTATTAGTATAGGGAGTTAGGGACCACTTTGACATTCAATGTGAGACGTACGAACAGAACAGTGCACTTTTTTTGAACATTTGATGACCCTCGGAGTGAGGAAACTCACCCAAAGATGAGATTTGTGCCGTGTTCTCTCAACCTAGCTTGATGTACTCTCTACCTGGGTAACATCAAGCTAGGATGAGAGAACACGGCACAAATCTCATCTTTGGGTGAGTTTCCTTACTCCAAAGGTCATCAAATGTTCAAATGAAAGCACTGTTCTGTTCGTACGTCTCACATTGAATGTCAAAGTGGCCCCTAACCCCCTACACTAATACCTAAACCTCACCTCGAGTTACTAGGTGGGCCTCCCATAGAGATATAAATATGTATCTAGGGTGATAACATCACAGCTAGTCTCTCTCTCTCTCTCTCTTCCTAGGTGGCTGGTCTGGGAACTTCAAAAGTTGTAGTTAAAGCCATGCAATAGGGCTTCATAAAACAGTAAGCCCTCCTCTTTTTCAGATTTGCATCACACCATGTGATATGGTGCTATCACATGTGTTAACAGGGCTTTTCACATGCCTTAACACATTTTGATAAATGAGGGGGTTAGTTAGCTAGATAAATAACTAACTTTAGGACTGCTCTCTGACATCACCAGGCTTAGCCAGATAAGCTTTCTGGTGAATTCTGAATATCAATTAGTCAAAATGTATCTAGCTAACTTAAATCTACCCTGGAACACCCCTGGACTCCCTTCAAATTATCCAGATAAGTTTTATCTGGCTAACTACTTAGCTGGATAACTTGGAGGTGGCCAGAATGTGGGAATGTTAAAAGCTTGTAGTTTGTCCGGCTAAGTCTGAATATAGCCAGACAAACCATTTATATATTGACTGAAAGTTAGTATAACTGAAGTATCTGCAGTGAAAATATTGTGTATCATGTAGAAGAATTTTGGAAACCTGCCTGAAAAGTTATTCTAAAATAAATTTATCAGATCTACCTTATTCACTTAGTAATGTCCTTGAAAACAAACACTGGTGCATGGCATTGCAGTTATTAAATTGTAGTAGAAATGAATAGAGAAATATTCTCCCTTTACCAGAGAGTCTAAATCAATGTTTAAAGTTTATGTGCCCTGTGGACATTCAGACTCTTACCTGTAAAACAGTGGCTACACCATGTAGCTCCCAAAGCACACAAACCCCAAATTATTTGATTTGATTGACTGATTCAGGCCTCACTAACACAAGAATCTCTATGTGGAACCCAAGACAGGAAGCCTTAATGTCTCCAGTATTTTTAAAGATGATCTGCCTCTTATTTAGGTGTACTGTACTGTATCGTAAGGCAGTAGTAACATGACTGCAATCAGACTGCAATCAGGTTGCTATTACATGCCAGTTGCAAGATTTTCTATTAAACTTTAATATCCATTCAGCCAGTAGTATGCGGAAACATTTATTTTACGGTCTTAATAACAATTATGCCTGTAAAACTGGGGCTACACATGTAATTCCCAAATTATTTAATGTGATTGCATCACTTTATTAGAAGTCTATGAAAATTACCCATGAATTTAGTTTTATTGTATTATTGCATTGCCTCAACAACCCACAGTTAAAGACAAGATCTAAAACTTATTCACACTGTGGAATAACAAGCCTATTCTTAGCCACATTGAAGAAGGACAATTTCAGATTGCCGATTAATGCAGATAAAATGTATAGCCATGTATATCACATTGAAAACTGCCCTCCCAATTGCTAAATTATTGATTACCATGCACTTCTGCAACTGATACATTTTGAAATGCAATCATTCATTAATATGATACATACGTTCAGAATAAAATAACTGTCAATCTATATGGTGCCAAATTAACAGGGTTATTTATCAAATTGCATTAAGGCGTTTTCGCATGCGATAAGCACCATAATGCATGGTGCGAATCAAATTTTTAAAAGGGGAGGGATTGGGGGAGGGATTTCCATAAAAGTGGCTTCACACTTTGCGAAGCCATAACACAAGATATCGCACAGTTTTAACGCTGAAAATAACTACACCTTTTTCAATTGCATTAAGCTTTGTGATGTGCCCATAACACAATTTGTGATTTTTTCACAAATTCCATTTTGGGCATTTTTGGGCTGGGGAAGGGCCTAAGATGAGAGGGTGGGGAGAGAGAAAGAGAGAGGCCTCTGGGGGTGGCCCCATAGTAAGCAGCTATTTATGCTACTATAGGAGGCCCACCTAGTAACTCGAGGTGAGGGTTAGGTAGTAGTTTAGGAGTTAGGGGCCACTTTTACATGCAGAGTGAGATGTACGATCAGATCAGGGCACTTTTGTGAAGATTTGATGTCCTTCGGAGTGAGGAAACTCACACAACGATGAGATTTGTACAATGTTCCCTCAACCTAGCTTGATGTTACCCAGGTACAACCCAAGGTTGTACATTAGGGGTATAGCAGCAAGGAAGAGTGGCAGCACAAACCCTAAGTGTAGTGTCAGGGGCATGGCAACTAGACTGAGTGGCAGCAAAGTCACCCAAGTATAGTATTAGTAGCAGGGCAGAGTGGCATCAATATGTGGAGTCTGGGGTATGGAAGCAAGGCTGAGTAATAGCAAGATCCCTAAGGGGTATTGTCAGGAGCAGGGCAGTTTCATCTTCATTGGTCCTATCCTCTTATTTTGTGTCAGTTCTGTCCTGGCTACTACCTCACTCAGAAATTTCTTGGTTGCTATATGTATTAGTCTCACTGTAGCACCTTTCATTGGGCCATAGGCTTGAATAGGAAACATGAATGAATAGCAACAAAAAATTTAATTTCATTTGTGGGCACCTTCCATTTGTTTTGGGAATCCATGAATGAAACAATAATGGTCTAATTCTTTGCATTTTACCCATTCATTTTTGATGAACGCATATCCCTATTGAGCAGAAATCTCAACTGCAGCACTGGATATGCTGACTTAATGACTTCAGAATCTTGATTCCAAAAGATATCAGTTTTTTGACTTAAATGTACTTGCACTTTTGTTCTTAAATGTAACTGTATAGCACAGAAAGATCCTGCCAGTGCTCAGTTCCTGTTTCGTGATACAAAAGAGGCTGGAAAAAAAAAAAAGGTTTCTTCTGGTCTGTGCCAACCTAGTAATATCATTGTCTCCAAGAGTATCATTGTATCCAAGAGTATCATTGTATCCAATCTATCAAAGGGAGATACTGGAAGAGATAAGAGTGCACATACATCTGTTACACCTGAATTATTATACAATCCAGACCAAGCCAAAAGATACACTCTCATCTCAATGTAAGGATGCATTTTATTCTGAGATGATGTACAGCAGAACAAAGAGGTCACACAATCAGTAGTGATAATAAAAATATCCTTTTTGCAAAACAGTCTGTGAATAGCCTAAATCTGAAAGGTATCTAGTAAAGATGGGAGAATTGGTTCTGATAGAATTTGTAATTATATCCCATTACCCCAAGATCAGAAAGGTTCAGATGGTCTGGTAGAGCCAAATCCTCTCTAATTCTTTTCCAGATTGAATATATAAACCTTGGTGACAAGATTGGTACTGTGGCCAGTAAAATTCTAGAAGCTGTTATTGATCCTGATGAAAACTTAAATCTTCATAGCTTGTGATGTCTTGTATTAGTCCGACAAAAAAAAGACACTGTAGCACATAAGCTTCTGAGAACAAATATATGTGGTCTCGAAAGCTCTTGCACAACAATGCCCTGCTTGTTGGTTCAATATCATAACGTAGAAAGATTCCACATTTCAATGGCATAATCAAAATTTAAGAAAACTCCTAAAATTTATCAGACTATGAGGTCAAAGAAGGTCAAACTGTTGTTTGTCTTTCTTGTACATGGCATAAACTTTGACATTGCCCTGTTATGTAAATTATGCCTGGGAAATCTGGAGAAGAACATTTGGTGAAATGTTAGCATAACTAGAGTTAAAGTTTATCTTGAAATGGTGAAAGCTACCATTGACCAAGCAATGAAGAATTCCATGTCCTGAAGATCACTGCAGCACGTACCTGGTCTAACATGTATTTTCCATTATGTACAGTATTTGACAGTCCCCCATGAGAGGCTTCTAAGAAAATTAAAAGAGGTAAGGTACTTGTGCGGATTGCAAACTGGTTAAAAGACAGGAAACAGAGAGTAGGATTAACTGGAGAGAGGTAAACAGTGGAGTGCCTCATGGATCTTTACTTGCACCGGTGCTTTTTAATATATTTATAAATTAGGGATGTGAATCGTTTTTTGACGATTTAAAATATCGTCCGATATATTTTAAATCGTCAAAAATCGTTAGGGCCACGATACAATACCAATTCCCCCGATGTATCATCAAAAAATCGTAAATCGGGGGAAGGGGGAGGGCAGGAAAACCGGCACACTAAAACACCCTAAAACCCACCCCCGACCCTTTAAATTAAATCCCCCACCCTCCCGAACCCCCCCCCCCCAAATGCCTTAACTTACCTGGGGGTCCAGCGGCACACTAAAACACGGCACACTAAAACCCCCTAAAACCCACCCCGACCCTTTAAATTAAATCCCCCCCTCCCGAACCCCCCCCCAAATGCCTTAAATTACCTGGGGGTCCGTAGCGGTGGTCCATAGCTTAAATTACCTCCGTAGCGGCGGTCCGTAGCTAAATCGGGGGAAGGGGGAGAGCAGGAAAACCGGCACACTAAACCGTGTAGTCTTCAGCCGGCGTCATTTTGCAAAATGGCCGCCGCAAAATGGCGGCGGCCATAGACCAAAACGATTCGACGCAGGAGGTCGTTCTGGACCCCCGCTGGACTTTTGGCAAGTCTTGTGGGGGTCAGGAGGCCCCCCCAAGCTGGCCAAAAGTTCCTGGGGGTCCAGCGGGGGTCAAGGAGCGATTTCCTGCCGCGAATCGTTTTCCGTACGGAAAATGGCGCCGGCAGGAGATCGACTGCAGGAGGTCGTTCAGCGAGGGTTCCTGACCCCCGCTGAACGACCTCCTGCAGCTCAGTGTGCTGTGGCATTTAAAAAAAGCAAACAGAAATTTAGGAATTATTAGGAAGCAAATGGCGAATAAAATGGAGAATGTCATAATGCCTCTGTATTGCTCCATGGTGAGACCGCACCTTGAGCACTGTGTTCAGTTCTGGTTGCCACATCTCAAAAAAAGATATTGATACAGTGAAGAAGGTACAGAGAAGGGCAACCAAAATCAAAAAGGGGATGGAACGACTCCCGTATGAGGAAAGGCTAAAGAGTTTAGGGCTGTTCAACTTAGAGAACAGATGGCTGAGGGGAGTTTTGAGGGAGGTCTATGAAATCATGAGAGGACTAGAATGGGTTAATGTAAATTGGTTGTTTACTCTTTCAGATAATACAAGAACTAGGGGGCACTCTATGAAGTTAGCAAGCAGCACATTTAAAACAAATTGAAGAAAATTATTTTTCACTCAGTGCATAATTAAGCTATGGAATTCATTGCCAGAGGATGTGATTAAGGCAGTTAGCTTATCTGAGTTTAAAAAAAGATTTGGACAAGTTCCTGGAGGAAAAGTCCATAAACTGCTATTAGTCAAGCTGACTTAGGAAATAGCCAATATTTATTACCAGCATTAGAAGCATGGAATCTATTTAACATTTGGGTACTTGGAAGGTACTTGTATTCTGGATTGGCCACTGCTGAAAATAGGATACGGGGCTTGATGGACCCTCAGGCTGACCCAGTATGGCAACTTCATATGTTCTTATGTATTAATGTACATGGCAAATTTTTATTCATTTTCCAGGAATCACTTTGTAAAGCCAATGCATTGAAAACTTTGATTCTGCCAATATTTTCCAGTTGCAACTTCCTCGTTAGCCTTTAGATCCAAGTGAAGGGGCCAAAGACTGCTCTTCTACTTATTAGCAGTTGTAAGGTACTATGTACACTGATAGCATTCTATAAATAATGGAAAGTAGACACAGGAACAGTAACTTTAAAATGAGTGTGTGTGCACCCACATATGCGTGTATGAATGTGTGAGTCCACATATTCTGGAATTTTAAATCATCCACGCATGCATATGATTTAAAATGTACCTAATACACATATGTGTGCTCCTAATTTTAAGTGGTTACATGAGCAAATGTTATTCACATATCTTTCTTAGGAATTTGTCGGCTTTAATGCATGCAGCAAAGCACCACTAGTTTGCCCAGTCTATCTCTAGGTCAACCAGACCCTTCTGGTTCTTCAGCCTGCATTCCCCCATTTTACCCAGACCCCTTATAAGTCTAAAACAAGTTTTTTTCAGACTTACACCTCATTAAGGCATGATTTCTAGCGTGTGCACATGGACGAGGCTATTTTATAACATGCACACATCAGCGCACACATGTGTGCTGATGTGTGCATGTTATAAAATAGCCTCTCCTCCCCCAATCCCATGTTATAAAATAGCTTCTTCTCCCCCAATCCCTAAACCTACCCTAGCTATCCACAATTTTTTTGCTTTTATACTTACTGCTCCTCCGGGGCAGAAGTAAACTCTGCATGCCATCTGGCTGTCGGCGTGCGCTGTCCCGACCCCCCCCCCCCCCCGTCCTGCCCCTCCCCACACAGACCCCCCACCCCCAGCCCGCCCCTTTCTTCAGGCCTGGCATTTCTGCGCGCATGGGGAATTATGCAGATGGCCAGGCCCTTTCTAAAATGTGCTCGGCGCGCACAGGGCCCAGCCATGCGCGTGACCCCAGATTGTATGCGCACCAGCGATTTAAAATTCGGGCTTAAGAGTAGAAGTAAATTAGTGTGGGTAACAGCCTGATGCATGCTGTGGTGTGGGATTTAATTAATGCGTGTAAATATTTGCCCCGCCCTGGAACATCCCTGACATGCCCCAACTTGTCCCTTTTTCCATGCGATGGGGTGCTTGCGCATGCCCAATTGTATGCATAATATGATAACATATTTCTTAAAAAAAAAAAAAAATGCTACTGCTCTTAACCCTCTTGCATTTGAAACTTTGCAAGAAGTGATGGAAGACAAAAAGAGCAATGGAATTCAAGAAAGCATGAGGTAAGCAAAGAAGATCCCTAGCTGTGGAGAAATAAAGAGAAAGCTAGAGATTAGCTGCAATATACGGCACTGAACCAGAGAGAATTTTGGGTAGGCTAGGTCATTATCTGTCATCCTATACTATGTTTCTAAGATACAGTCAGTGCCTAGAAGTAATACTTTTTTAGAATGTGAATAAATGCATTTTTATACAATCTATGCTATTTGGTTGCAATCCCATACATCTGTGATTTGGACACATTGTAAAGGATAAATACACTTTCTGCCTCCCACGTTTCACAGTATTTTCACTTATTGGTAACATGATCTGATAAAGTAAGCTTGGGAACATTCCATGCACAGAACCAACTGCTGACCAGGGCACAATGAGATCTCCCTCGTATTTCTTTCTGATATGTGTTTTTATTGTGACAGCAAAGTCATGTAAGTGCAGTACCTTGAAATTTCTAACCAAGTGCCTCTGGATCAGAGAAGTAATGCATGACTTGATCTCATACAAATATTTATACTTTTTTTTTTTTAGTAGAAATCACTTTTCACAAGAGGACAAATTCTCTTTATGAAAAACTAGAATCATTTGTGCTTGTATGAGTTTATAATTTTTTTTTCTTTGACTCTGCTTTTTCTGCCTTGTTGCTCCATATGACGGAACAGTTGGTGCATCATTCTCTCTCTCTCTGGCCATATTCAAATTCCACCTAAAACCCATCTTTCTGAGACTGAGGGCCCCTTTAAAAATTACCCAGACCTCTGCAGGGAAAAGAGACAGCATTGGGGCCATGGCCAGGGCAGGCCCGAGAAAGCAAGAGTAGGGATTTCATTTTCAAATATCCATACCTGCTTTTAATGATTTTAACCTGCTGACTTTGCAATTGCACCTAGAAAGTATATGGGTTTAGAGAATTCCCTGCCGGCATTGGCCTTCCACAGATTTCCCAAGTGAAATTTAGCTTGCAGGCCCATGGGCTGAAATTGGGCGTGCTTAATCTTAAACCCCTCTCTCTCCCTGATCATAGCCCTGTCGATTTTAGTCATGCATTTTACAGTACACCAATTTCCTCAAACCTGTTTTTCTTGTCTGTGTGTCTTGAATAGACTGTAAGCTCCACAGAGTAAGGACTGTCTGCTATGTGTATCTGTACAGCAATTTGTACACTCTAGCATTATATATAAGTGGTGGTAGTAGTAGCCACAACACATGTAGAGAACTTTTGGAGATATACAAATATCATCTGAAATATTTCCTTAAAAACTGGTCCTAAAATGTGTCTTCAGTTACCAAAGACTATAGATAGAGGAAGCACAATGCAAATGCAAGTTACACTTTAGAAAATACAGACCCTAATAAATAATAAAATACATTTCACAGTTGATAAATTTCATCCAAAAATAAGGTGCATACTGCTAAAATGCAATAACAATAATCAAAAATCATACCCTGCAGTTAAGTCTTCTCACTGGGATCAGACAAGTTGTATCATACAGATACCATTTATACTACAAAAATACAATAAATATAATTACTAAAATAACATCATAAGAACATAAGAAAATGCCATACTGGGTCAGACCAAGGGTCCATCAAGCCCAGCATCCTGTTTCCAACAGTGGCCAATCCAGGCCATAAGAACCTGGCAAGTACCCAAAAACTAAGTCTATTCCATGTTACCATTGCTAATGGCAGTGGCTAGTCACTAAGTGAACTTAATAGCAGGTAATGGATTTCTCCTCCAAGATCTTATCCAATCCTTTTTTAAACACAGCTATACTAACTGCACTAACCACATTCTCTGGCAACAAATTCCAGAGTCTAATTGTGCATTGAGTAAAAAAGAACTTTCTCCGATTAGTTTTAAATGTGCCCCATGCTAACTTCATGGAGTGCCCCCTAGTCTTTCTACTATCCGAAAGAGTAAATAACCGATTCACATTTACCCGTTCTAGACCTCTCATTATTTTAAACATCTCTATCATATCCCCCCTCAGTCGTCTCTTCTCCAAGCTGAAAAGTCCTAACCTCTTTAGTCTTTCCTCATAGGGGAGTTGTTCCATTCCCCTTATCATTTTGGTAGCCCTTCTCTGTACCTTCTCCATCGCATTATATCTTTTTTGAGATGCAGTGACCAGAATTGTACACAGTATTCAAGGTGTGGTCTCAGAGGCATTATGACATGGAGCGATACAGAGGCATTATGACATTTTCCGTTTTATTCACCATTCCCTTTCTAATAATTCCCAACATTCTGTTTGCACACTGAACCGACGATTTCAATGTGTTATCCACTGTGACACCTAGATCTCTTTCTTGGGTTGTAGCACCTAATATGGAACCCAATATTGTGTAATTATAGCATGGGTTATTTTTCCCTATATTCATCACCTTGCACTTATCCACATTAAATTTCATCTGCCATTTGGATGCCCAATTTTCCAGTCTCACAAGGTCTTCCTGCAATTTATCACAATCTGCTTGTGATTTAACTACTCTGAACAATTTTGTGTCATCTGCAAATCTGATTATCTCACTCGTCGTATTTCTTTCCAGATCATTTATAAATATATTGAAAAGTAAGGGTCCCAATACAGATCCCTGAGGCACTCCACTGTCCACTCCTTCCACTGAGAAAATTGTCCATTTAATCCTACTCTCTGTTTCCTGTCTTTTAGCCAGTTTGCAATCCACGAAAGATCATCGTCACCTATGTTTACTTTTCCTAGAAGCCTCTCATGAGGAACTTTGTCAAACGCCTTCTGAAAATCCAAGTATACTATATCTACTGGTTCACCTTTATCCACATGTTTATTAACTCCTTCAAAAAAGTGAAGCAGATTTGTGAGGCAAGACTTGCCCTGGGTAAAGCCATGCTGACTTTGTTCCATTAAACCATGTCTTTCTATATGTTCTGTGATTTTGATGTTTAGAACACTTTCCACTATTTTTCCTGGCACTGAAGTCAGGCTAACTGGTCTGTAGTTTCCCGGATCGCCCCTGGAGCCCTTTTTAAATATTGGGGTTACATTTGCTATCCTCCAGTCTTCAGGTACAATGGATGATTTTAATGATAAGTTACAAATTTTTACTAATAGGTCTGAAATTTCATTTTTTAGTTCCTTCAGAACTCTGGAGTGTATACCATCTGGTCCAGGTGATTTACTACTCTTCAGTTTGTCAATCAGGCCTACCACATCTTCTAGGTTCACCGTGATTTGATTCAGTCCATCTGAATCATTACCCATGAAAACCTTCTCCATTACGGGTACTTCCCCAACATCCTCTTCAGTAAACACCAAAGCAAAGAAATCATTTAATCTTTCTGCAATGGCCTTATCTTCTCTAAGTGCCCCTTTAACCCCTCGATCATCTAACGGTCCAACTGACTCCCTCACAGTCTTTCTGCTTCGGATATATTTTAAAAAGTTTTTACTGTGAGTTTTTGCCTCTACAGCCAACTTCTTTTCAAATTCTCTCTTAGCCTGTCTTATCAATGTCTTACATTTAACTTGCCAACATTTATGCTTTATCCTATTTTCTTCTGTTGGATCCTTCTTCCAATTTTTGAACTTCCAGCCTTGTCTTACAGCATTATTGTAATGTTCATATTGCATCAGTTATATGTTTCAAGTTGTTTTCTAAGTTGATCTTAGTTGTTTCATAATAGATTTTACTTTGATTATTATCCGTTCATTATATTCGATATGTTCCATGTAAACCGCCTCCCCGGCGATAGTTATTTCTGTTAAATGTGAACCGGAGTGATATGTATTGTATACAGGAACTTCCGGTATATAAAAACCAAAAAATAAATAAATAAAATAAATAAGATCTTTTGGCTAAAATAGCTTCTTTCACCTCCCCTTTTAACCATGCCGGTAATCGTTTTGCCTTCTTTCCACCTTTCTTAATGTGTGGAATACATCTGGACTGTGCTTCTAGAATGGTATTTTTTAACAATGACCTTGCCTCTTGGACATTTTTTACTTTTGTAGCTGCTCCTTTCAGTTTTTTTCTAACAATTTTTCTCATTTTATCAAAGTTTCCCTTTTGAAAGTTTAGCACGAGAGCCTTGGATTTGCACACTGTTCCTCTTCCAGTCATTAAATCAAATTTGATCATATTATGATCACTATTGCCAAGCGGCCCCACCACCATTACCTCTCTCACCAAGTCCTGTGCTCCACTGAGAATTAGATCTAAAATTGCTCCCTCTCTCGTCGGTTCCTGAACCAATTGCTCCATAAAGCTATCATTTATTCCATCCAGGAACATTATTTCTCTAGCGTGACCCGATGATACATTTACCCAGTCAATATTGGGGTAATTGAATCTCCCATTATTACTGTACTACCAATTTGGTTAGCTTCCCTAATTTCTCTTAGCATTTCACTGTCCGTCTCACCATCTTGACCAGATGGACAGTAGTATACCCCTATGACTATAGTCTTCCCCGACACACAAGGGATTTCTACCCATAAAGAATCAATTTTGTATTTAGTCTCATGCAGGATGTTTATCCTGTTGGACTCTATGCCATCCCGGACATAAAACGCCACACCTCCTCCCGAGTGCTCCTTTCTGTCATTGCGATATAATTTGTACCCCGGTATAGCACTGTCCCATTGGTTATCCTCTTTCCACCATGTCTCTGAGATGCCGATTAAGTCTATGTCATCATTCACTGCTATACATTCTAATTCTCCCATCTTACTTCTTAGACTTCTGGCATTAGCATACAAACATTTCAAAGTTTGTTTTTTGTTTGTATTTTCATTCTGCTTTTTAATTGATAGGGATAAGTTAGAATTTTTTAGCTCAGGTGAGCTTTTAGTTACAGGCCAATTAGTACCAGGATGTAAGATTCATCATTGTTAAATCCCCATAGTATGGGGTCCATTACGTATATGAATAAGGTCTTGGTTGAGCGATTTTTTCTGAACCATTGGTTTGGATGAAGAATGCGATGGTCATCTAGATAGTCTTCTAGTTGTGATAATACTGCTTTTTCAAGAACTTTTGAGAGGAAGGGCAGATTGGATATTGGTCAATAATTCTCCCAATTGTCAGAACTGCTGGAATAATTTTTTAGTATAGGTTTTATCACTGCTTGTTTCACCCTATCTGGGACTAAACCTTCCGAGAATGATTGATTGATTAAGGATGTGATTGTTGGAGTGATAATGCTGTGTATTACTTTTAAGGAGCTAGCTGGAATGGGGTCATGTGGGTGATTTGCAGGTTTTATTTTAGTAATGATTTGAAGTTTAGTTTCTCTGTCGAAGGTGGTCCATTTAGCTGGTTAATATTTTTCTTCATGTTCTATTGTCAGTGAGCATGTAGAGAGTTGAATTTTCAACCTATTTATTTTTTCTAACAAATGGTTGGCGTATTCAATTCATTGCAAGCATTCTTTGAGAAGCAGTTATTGATCAAGATTGAGGAAGATGTGTCCTTGATTAGGTGTTTAATGACATCAAAGAGTAATTTAGAGCTAAAAATTACCCCATGAATCTGTTTAGCACAGTATTATTTTTTCGCTTTGTTGATTAACACTCGATATCGAGAAGAAGTGATAGGTATTTTCCAAGAGATTCTAAAGTTGGGCATTTCCGCCAAGGTTTCTCAGATTTTTTCAATGATTGTTTAGATCATCTTAATTCTTCATTGTACCAAGGTTTCTTTTGTTTAGGGGTACGTTTTTCAAATTGGCTTGTTTTTTACTGGATAGGGCTTAGGTTGTCAGTTATTTCTTTGACCATTTTATTCTCTGTGGCTGAACCATGTAGCCCATCTAGTCGGCCCATATATATTCATAGTGGATATCCTGAAAACTTGACTAGCTTTGGGCATCACCAAGACAGGTTTGGGAAATCCTATCATAGCAAGTTAAGCTAACATGCTCCTTCTGTAAAGAAATCTATAATATTATGTATGTTGTTAATTATTATTATTTTACTATTTTTTTCTTTGTAAAAGCAGTCTAGCAATGTAAATTAAAGTAACATAACAAACATTATTCAATGCATAAAATGGGGCAGATTTTCAAAGGGTTACACGCGTAACCCCCGAAAAGCTGCTCCTTCCACCCCCTGCATGTGCCGAGCCTATCTTGCATAGGCTTGGCAGCATGTGCAAGCCTCGGGACGCGCGTAAGTCCCGGGGCTTTCCTGGGGGGGGGGGGTGTCACGGTGGTGCGTCATCGGGGGGTGCTCTGGGGGTGGGGTCGCGGGCATGGTTCTGGCCCAGGGGCGTTCCGTGGGCATGGCCGCAGCCTCTGGACCAGCCCCCAGACCGGAACATGGCACGCCGGCAGCCTGCCAGCGCGCGCAAGTTATGCCTGCCTCAGGCAGGCGTAAATTGTAAAATAAAGGTAGGGAGGGGAATTAGTTAGGGCTGGGGGTGGGTTAGATAGGGGAAGGGAGGGGAAGGTGGGGTTGGGCCGGAAGGAAAGTTCCCTCCGAGGCTGCTCTGATTTCGGAGCGGCATTGGAGGGAATGGAGGATGGCTGCTCGGCTCGGCGCGTGCAGGCTGCCGATTTTGTGCAACCTTGCGCACGTCGATCCTGTATTCTTTAACATGCACATGGCAGCGCGCACATGTTATAAAATCGGGAGTAGATTTGTTCGCTCTGGGTTGCGTGAACAAATCTACTCCCGCGCGCACCTTTTAAAATCTACCCCTATGTGAAGTTACATTAGTAAGCAGACCAGACATTAAATGCAAGAATCAGCACACACAGACACAAAATCAAACACTACAGAGATGACCAAAATTACATCTGCATGGGGGACACTTTTTGGAACCAGAGCACTGCATCAATGAATTTATGATTGGGATAATTAACGGAAATTTTTTTAAAAATCCAGGAACAAAAAAAGTTTGAAGTTAAAATGATCAGATAACTTTGGAACTGATAAAAAAAAAAAAAAAAAAGGACTTGGCAAAGTCTTAGAGTTCTTAACCCATTATAAGCCATAAAATTATTCTGCCTGTAATCTTCCAATCACCCATCAACTATCTCCCACCCACTCCCACCAACCCCTTCTCCCTTTTACAGTATCATTGTAATGTATTTTATGATTCACCTATATTTTCTAATAAATGTTACCTTTTGCCCATTCTTGGATTGATTTTCAAAATGACTTTTGAACTTGAAACCTTGTCTTGTGCATGTAAATGGTGCTATGAAAATCAACCAGGGAGTTGTGTGTGTGTGTAAAATTATGCACAAAGCATGATTTCAAGTGTAATTTTACTCGCACTTATGGTAGGCATTCCAGGAGATGGAGTTGGGGTAGAGAAAGCATTTAAATGCATACTTTAGATTTTCATATGCATGTAAAACTATGGGGGTCATTTATCAAAATGTGATAGCAGCATATTGTATGGTGTGATGTGAATTCAGAAATGGGAGTTAGGGGCTGGGTTAGCCTGTCTGCAAAGAGCTATCACACAGCTGTAATGTGGATTTTAACTACACCTCTTTGAAGAGAGAGAGAGAGAGAGACTGGCTGTAATATCATGGCCCATAGGTAGGTATTTGTATCCCTATAGTAGGCCCACCTAGTAACTGGAGGTGGGGTTTAGGTAAGAGTGTAGGAGGTTAGGGGCCACTTTGACATGCTACGTGACACCTACGAACAGAACAGTGGTCTCTTGTGAAGATTTGATGGCCTTCGGAGTGAGGAAACTCACTCCAAGATGAGATTTGGGCAAGGTTCTCTCAACCTAGCTTGATGAACTCTCTACCTGGGTAACATCAAGCTAGGTTCACAATAGACCACTGTTCTGTTCATAGGTGTCACGTAGAATGTCAAAGTGGCCCCTAACCTCCTACACTCTTACCTAAACCCCACCTCGAGTTACTAGGTGGGCCTACTATAGGGATACAAATACCTAGCTATGGGCCATGATATTACAGCCAGTCTCTCTCTCTCTCTCTCTCTCTCTCTCTCTCTCTCTCTCTCTCTCTCTCTCTCTCTGTCTGCTATATTAGCATAAAACATGCCCCTTTTGCTATCGCATGCGGTACTTACCTCATTTTGATAAATCCACCCCTATGCCTGCTCGGGAGCAGCTGTAACTTTCTCCATGTAAATCCATACATGTAGCTGGACAACCTGCAAATTTATGCAAAAGTCCATTTAAAAAAAAATCAAGCTGTTGGAAAATGACCCTCTCTATTCTGACCTGAAGAAGGGTGTAATAACTCCCCAAAGTTAGTCAAGAAATGTATTGTTAGTCCAATAAAAGGTATCACCTTATTTTTTTTTTTGGAGGGGAGGGGGGTTGTTAGCCTTTATTTCTGTGCAAATTAAGCTGAGCATACTAGATCTAAATTTTTTCTAGCAACCTAGTTTTTGTCCTTACTAAGTGATCTTGAATGGGCTATGGTAATTTGCTTACATTTAAGATTACTCAATCAGTCTAAATGTCATCTGGGAACCTGATCATATTCTAGTTTTAGCACCACTGAAATGGCAATAATCAAATGGACTGTAACATGAATCTGGAGAATGTCTCTCAACAAATTTCTGACCTTGTGTTCTACTTGCAGAACCTGCTGGCCAAGACACTGGATAATTATATGTATGAAAAGCTATTCAGAACTTGCAGATTGGGAGAAGCTACTGTAGTGAAAAAATTGTATTCAGAATAAAATCAAATGTTCACCGACAAAGCAGCCCCCCTCCCTGGGAATGTGGATATCTTAGGTTAGATAATGTATTAGTGACGCCCAAGGTCTATGAGACTCCTTCTGATCTATGCCGCCGTGATCATGACATTTTGTGACGGTACATGTCAAATGAATGCAGTGTCTGTCCTGCATTCATTTGATGTTAGCCTGGGCAAGGCTTGTCCCAGCTCCAAGTTCCAGGTGCAAGAGAAATAAGCCAGTTCATTGTCTGCAAACCAGAGTGTATGGCAATGCCTTCATGTCTGAAAATTAACTCACAGCCAATGATTGACATTTCTGGACGAAATATCTCTCCATAAAGTAGTCAAAATGTTCAACAAGAGCGTATTGACGTAATGCCTTTTCTTGCAAAGGGTTCAATGAGTCTGTAACCTCCAAGGTATTCAGTTTTATAGAGATGTTTTGAGCAATTGAATGAGAATCAAAACAATCGCTTGCAGTCCTGCTGTGTCTATATCCTGGTTTGTGGTTTATCGTTCTTTTTCTTTGTTTGCACAATGCTTTTGCATTTCCTTGTTCCCACATTCTGTGTGGTTTTCCCTTGATATAAAATCGCTTTCTGTTGTCTGTTATCACACGTCCAATGAAGATGAGGACATCTCAATGCCTGAACTCCAACTGTGCTGGGTAGACTAGTAGGGGCATAGCCAAAACTGAATTCTATTTTTGGGTGGCCCAAGGTTAGCAGGGGTGGGCACTATGGCCGGTCTCCCTCCTCAACCCATCCCCAGTTCCTTACACCATCCTATGTAGATCTTCAAGGCAATGGCTACAAAACCCTTTTAATTTCTGGAAACACTCTATTCACTTGCTCCCTACCCTTTTTTCTGTAGTTTCTCACTCTCCCTCTGTTGTTGTTAAGGCAGCTCATTTATACCTGGGTTAATGTTGCAGAATGCTGAACAGCAATTATGTAAATAGGGCTTCTACCCAGCCCAGGCATTCCAGAACTTTTAAGGTGCTGAAGGGGGGGTGGGGTGGAATAAATAATTACCTGTCAAAAGTAAGCAGAAAGATTATGATGGCCTCAAACTTTTGCATATCTAGCCCAAGAACAGAGGAGTTTGCCATTCACGTTAGCCCCCCCTTAAAGGCACAGAGAATAGTGATTTGGTGGTGATTCCAATGCCTCCGGTCCCTTTAAATTCTGCACATGTAGGGGGCTGATTCAAAGGGGACATCTCCCTGCTTCTAAGGGTATGGGCCTGCGCCAACAGTGAAGGGATACAGCGCGCACCCCCCCCCCCCCCCTGCATCGTAGGGGCTCCATGCAAACTTTTGGAGCTGGCACACATCAAGGGGTAAAGCACAAACTGGAAAAATACAAATCTAATTGGTCAGTTCCACATTAGGTTTGTAGTTCTTCATTGTGTGGGAGTTATGTGCAAGGTCTGAGTCGCGCTGAATCAAGCAGCTAAGATGTATACTTTGACATCATATGCTAAGCTGTTTTTTTTTTTCACTAGACACAAAGTACAATGCAATCTTGTGCTTCGGCACTCACCATAAAAAAAAAAAAAAAACCCACAAAAATTAAACTTGCAAAAAAATAAGTAAAAAATGTAAATGGACTTTAATTGCAGTATTACCTAGAATGCTCAACATATTAACTTGTTTGTTTCTTGGTTTTCTCATTTCTTCAGGTCTTATTTCTAAATTGCCTTTTAATTTTGGGGGTCATTTTAAAAGCTATTTATGTGCATAAAACTCAGGGTTTATGTGCATACATAGCTTGTCATGAAACAGCGCTGGGGGAGTTTTGCACATAAAAGTGTACTTTTATGCATACAAAAGGCAAGCATTTTGAGGAGCGAATTCGGGATAGAGCTTGGATGTACACACATTTTTTTATTTTAAAAACTATGCACATAAAATAACATGCACATGTTATATCCTTGCGCGAGTGAGTTTGTTTGCATTATGAATTTGCTTTCAAAAATGATGTCACTTTTGTGTTTTGGCAACACATAAGTTATACAGACTGTTTTAAAATTAACCTACTTATTGCAATTTAGCTAATTTTTAAGAAAACTCTTTTGGGGGGAATAAAACATATGCACTTTTTTTGCACCTCTTTCACTGTAATTATTCCTTACTTCCTCCTGCTTCATTTAGTTTTTATGTGTAGCAGTGTGATGTGCTTCTGATTGCAATCAGCACAGCAGCACCTCACTTGGCTTGAAGTTATTGTAGTGTTGTGTGGCTCAAGTTGTCACAACTTTAACATCTGCCTTTCACCCCCACCCCCTATCCCAGGAATGAAATATGTAAACCCGGGGAATGAAGAATCTTAGCCATTAATCATTGTTTTAACTGCCAATTTCAATTACCCTCACATTTTTTGGGGTTGATTTTGTTTCTTCTGCTGCTTTGAAGGTAGATGTATCCATCGTAGCTCCAGGGATTCAGTCTTGGAAGGTGAAGACTTCCACACATCTCACTGTAGGAGCATCCTCTCTCTCTCTCGCTCTCTCTCTCTCTCACATTTTACCCAGAAGTCAAGATGAACCTCCAATCCCACCGTTTTATTTTAAATGAAAACAACAGATTTTGGAAGTCAAATTACTCCACTCCTTGAAACAACTGAAATCCCTGCACTCCCCGCCCCTGATTCCCCAAGCCACCACTGGTGTGCTCCCTGTACCTCTCTTTCTGGGTCCTGCGCACAATCTTGCATTCTGTGCAATACTGTGACCTCATTTAGAACTCAACGAGAAAACATTTCCTTTATCCATTAGCTTTGCTTTGTTTCTTGCCAGAATTCTTGTTGAGAATGTTTTTGAATCTTCCACGGATGAAATAAAAAGATTTCTTCAGCCTTCGTTGTCTACATTCAGCCAATTTCTGCTTCTTTTTTTTTAATTCCTTTCAAGTCATTTTGGTTCTTTCACTCCCTTTCTTGCCTGCTTTTTCTTACTTTGGTTTCACTTCCTCTGTTTCCTTTCCTCTCTCTTTCTCTCTGTTTTGCGACCCTATACTCTCCCAATCTCCAGCATTTTGCTGGTCTCTGACATTTTCAGCATTCCCAGACCATTCCCTCTTTCCCTCTCACTCTCTCTTCCCAGCGCCCCCAACTCCCGTGCCATTCGCAATAACCTAAAAGAATGAGGGTTCTGTATTTTCTATGCACTGATATTTCTATAAGCTGGGCACAGTTTTTAGTTCATTCCTACAGCACTGTCGCTGGCACTTGAGTCAACCTCGTCTGGAAAGCTCTTTCTCATGGATCACCTAGATTGAAAAGAATAGAAAGAAGTCCAGGGCAAAGTCTCAGGTAGCAGCTGAGTGCAGGAAAACAACATGGTAACAGTAAACAGACTGGCTTCTACCAGACTCTAGTGTGTGCTCTCCTGCTAACTACAATTACCTTCCAGCATTGCTCGAAGGTAGCAATCTACCAGTGCACCCTGGGCTCTCAGGGAGCACAACTTCACTTTGTCGACCAAGGGACCTCAGGAGGTGTAAGGTCAGTCCTCCGGCTTCAAGCCAGGACTCTGCCACTGAGATGAAGGGGTAGCTGATTCGGCTCCCTTTTTCTTTATGACCTTTTCTTTTCTTTATGACCTGGTTATAATAGATCAAGCATCTGTCTCCAGAGTGTGTTTTGCACCTTATTTGCACATATAATGTTCAATGTTATTATATCAAACTTCATGGGTCTATAAGCTACAAATTGGCCTGTTTTGGATTAAGGCAATGATCAGCTGGGAAAGACCTTAATTTACAATGAAACGCTGCCAGTGAATTATCATCTGATAGTATGAACACACACTTCTCCTACCTTAGTCCAGAGTGCTTCAGGAATCAACCCTTCTGCATTTTCATGCAACCTGCATGCTCAGGGTAAAGCAGACTAGAAGTCCTAAAAACAGAACACCCAATCTTCCCCTGCCCAAATTACACCACATTTCTTATTTTGAAATGCTCAAAAGTTTCAAATTTCTGCTAATTCATCCACTTTTTGTGTTTATTTTTAAACGAACAACAGACTGCCTGGGACCTGTAGTTTCCCTGGGGGCAGTGAGTGATAATTACTGCAACTGGGGTGTAAAATTAACAATAGTACAATTCAAAGCAATCCTCATGTCTATGACATGAATAAGAGATTTTATGTAATCTGTTCTGTATGACATATGATGCAGTCAGCATTGTGTCTTAATTATGTGTATATGGTTTCAGGAATCTGGCAGAAACATCCCCAGGCTTATGTGTCTGCTCCCTGAAATTTCATGCAAAGGTACTCAGTGATGCAACTCTATCCAGAGTGTGATTTTTTGAAGCCTGTGTGGGGCAAATCCATGTTAGCAGATTAGAAGCTTTATGTCTTCCTGAAGTCTAGTTTAAAGCAACTGTTCGTGCTGACCAGAACATTTTAACTTCTTGGCAAACTGGAAGTGCATTGTAGCATCGAATGTCGTGCACTTTAAAAGCAAAGGGACTTTTAAAACAAATTACTGATTTCGCTTAGTTATTGGATACAAATGCAGATGGTCTCCTGGGTGGTGGACTGGACTCGGATTGCTTTTCCAAATATATTACAGCCAGTATGTTAAGAACCACTATGCACTGTTGAATATGTTGAATATTTGGGCAGCCCTCCTAATATGAAAAAAATATTTTTTGCTCATATTAAGAAAAATGCTTTGTTTTCAGTTGGGTCCCAGAGAAATAAAGTAAAACTTGCCAAAGTCACAGAAAAAGTCAGTGGTGAATCTTGAACTCACAACCTCATGGTGAAAATAATGATCAACATATTTCAGCAGAATGAGTCCAGAGTGCTTCAGGAATCAACCCGTCTGCATTTTCATGCAGCCTGAATATACAGGGTAAAGCAAACTAGAAGTCCTTAAAACAGAACACCCAATCTTCCCTGCCCAAATTACACCATGTTTCTTATTTTGTAATGCTCACTACTGCCCTTCTACACCCGCAGCCCTACTCTAACCCCCAAAAAGTTTTATCATACCTTTTGCGCCTGCCTGGAGGCAGCAGGAGCAGGTTGCACGTGCCAGCAGCCTGCCGGCATGCGATCCTCCAACACAGCGACAACGACCGCTGTGTCGGAGGCATCAGGCCAGGCCCCGCCCCTCCCCCAGACCGCCCCATCCCGCCCATGTCCTGCCCCGCCCCGCCCCTTTTAGTAAAGCCCTGGGACTTACATGTGTCCCAGGGCTTTGCACGCGTCGCTGGGCCTTTTTAAAATAGAGAAGTAAGGAATTCCAGAGGATGGAGCAGAAGATAAAAAAGGAATGTTCATGTGTCTCGGACAACCTGGCAGTCTTTGGAGAGGGAATATCAAGAAAGAATTGGGAAGAAATGCGAAGAGTATGGATGGGTGTGCGAATGCATAGTGTTGAGCTGATCCAATAAGAGGAAATGCTATTTAAAAGGTTGTGCATTATTAGGGCTGTCTTTTATTGAATGCAAAAAAGGTACTACTAACTAGTGTAAGGATTTAAGCACGGGTGTAATGTGTTACCTAAGATGAGTCCCAGTCAATTGTCAATAGTCATGCTGCTGAATGTTGTGTTAATTGTAACAGGCGTAGAGTGTTCTGTGGTTTGAAGTAATATCGGAATACAGAATATTACAATAAGAACATAAGAACATGCCATACTGGGTCAGACCAAGGGTCCATCAAGCCCAGCATCCTGTTTCCAACAGTGGCCAATCCAGGTCATAAGAATCTGGCAAGTACCCAAAAACTAAGTCTATTCCATGTTACCGTTGCTAGTAATAGCAGTGGCTATTCTCTAAGTCAACTTAATTAATAGCAGGTAATAGACTTCTCCTCCAAGAACTTATCCAATCCTTTTTTAAACTCAGCTATACTAACTGCACTAACCACATCCTCTGGCAACAAATTCCAGAGTTTAATTGTGCATTGAGTAAAAAAGAACTTTCTCTGATTAGTTTTAAATGTGCCACAAAGCTAACTTCATGGAGTGCCCCCTAGTCTTTCCATTATCTGAAAGACTAAATAACCAATTCACATCTACATGTTCTAGACCTCTCATGATTTTAAACACCTCTATCATATCCCCCCTCAGCCATCTCTTCTCCAAGCTGAACAGTCCTGACCTCTTTAGTCTTCCCTCATAGGGGAGCTGTTCCATTCCCCTTATCATTTTGGTAGCCATTCTCTGTACCTTCTCCATCGCAATTATATCTTTTTTGAGATGCGGCGACCAGAATTGTACACAGTATTCAAGTTGCGGTCTCACCATGGAGCGATACAGAGGCATTATGACATTTTCCGTTTTATTCACCATTCCCTTTCTAATAATTCCCAACATTCTGTTTGCTTTTTTGACTGCCGCAGCACACTGAACTGACGATTTCAATGTGTTATCCACTATGATGCCTAGATCTCTTTCTTGGGTGGTAGCACCTAATATGGAACCTAACATTGTGTAACTATAGCATGGGTTATTTTTCCCTGTATTGTAGGCCCTGGAGAACCAGGGCCTGCAATACAGTATGGAAACTGGTTGGATACAAAAGGGGTATTAGATGACATAATAGTTTCAATCTGAAGAAAGAGCTTTGTACAACAGTTTTAATTTGTGGAATCATTGATAATCTAGGGTCAAAAATGATACCTGATTCCCTAGCCTTCTGGGACAGCAGAATAGTATTGCTATAAAGAAACACAATGTAGCCTATAAGACCCCTATTTTGAAATGTTTTTGTGAGTAGATATTTTCATTCGGGTGTTATCATTTATTCTTTGAGAAATCTGCAGGTGGTTACAACTTTTCTGGCATTCTCAGTTATCAGCTGTGTTTTTACAACACAATATTTTATTCCTGTGAGCAAAAGAACATTTGAGTGATACGTCAATCTTAGCTGAGTCATCTAGCCCTTAGAATAAAGAAAGAAAGTGAGATATCTGCAGCTGAAGACAGTTTGAAAGCATTTATTTATTCTAGGGTTTCAGTATACCATGGTTGTCTGAGTGCTAGTAAGAAGAAAGAAAACATTTCACCAGGGGATGAAGGATTCAAATTTATATCATATTTTATAATGATGGATAGCAAAAGATGCTAGACCATCTGGACTTTAAAATACTGATGATGGAAGGAGGAAACAGAAGTAGAATAATATTTTAAAATCTA
Source organism: Rhinatrema bivittatum (assembly GCF_901001135.1). NCBI lineage: Eukaryota > Metazoa > Chordata > Amphibia > Gymnophiona > Rhinatrematidae > Rhinatrema > Rhinatrema bivittatum. Next base: position 178,342,875 of record NC_042618.1, read on the forward strand.
TGTACATAAGCTGTTTGCCACCATCAGTCTGGTCTGCTAACATCACTGGTAGCTAAAATGCCCTCCCTGTAAGGTGCAAACAGATCTGAAACCTCCAAAATATTAAATACCTCAAATTGTTTCCAAAGAAATCCAAAGTAATACCTTAATAATTCTTTTAAGGCCTGATTTTCAAAACCATTTCTGCACAAAAAAACGCAGTTTCATGCGCATGAATGGCTATTCTGAAATTCATCTGGGCTCCATGCACATAAAAATAGATGCCTAACTCGGTTTTGCACGATTTGGAGAAATGCATTCTGGGGTGAGGGGGACAGAGTTGGAACCTATACACTTAAAGGTGAATTTTAAAAGGCTGGCGTGCGCCAAAACCGGGAGATATGTGCACAAGTTGGGCTTGCAAGTGCTGAGTGGATATTATAATCTGCCGGGATATGCTTGTACATGTCACTGCATGCACACAGAAAAATTATCCAAAATGGGGCAGGGCATGGGCACGGTTTGAGTGGTCCATGGGCGATCCAAACTTGAAATTTACACATACATACGTATGCGCACTGCTGCGCACCAGGGTGCCCTGCCGTGTAACTATACTTCTACTATGGATGGCGTGGAAATGGTAAAGCAAAAAATCTGACACATCTGCGGAGTTTTAAGGATCGTGGCTAACAGGGAGGAAGAGAGGCTATTAAACTAGGGAGTTTTGGAAGTCCTAAACCATAACTGGGCAAACTGGGAACAAACTGGGAAAACTATCAATGGCATCGGTGCACATCCCTTGTAAAATTTCCCCACTTACGCGGTAGAAGCAGGATTTGCACGCACATGCGCGCCTCCATTTAAAATTGAACGCACATGTACGCATGTCGAAGCAGTTTTATAACATGCGTGCATATATGCGCATATGTTATAAAATGACCGCGTTCCTGGGTGCGGAACGACAAACAAGTGCACATGTGCGCCCGCATGCCTGTTTAAAAGTTACCATCCTTCATTTTTATTTTAAAATGTACACATGTAAGTTTAGCTGCCCAAATTATGCCTGCGATAGAGCAGGTATAACTTTGTGCTGGTGAATTGTGCACACACCAAGCACATAGGCACAAATTTCCAAAGCAAAGTTATGCACGTACGTCTGCTTTGAAAATCTGTAAAAGCAGACTTTACCTCACTGCGCATGCTTATAAAAGTACCCTCTCTCTCATATGGGTGTGATATATGTGGCTTAAGTCCTTTCCTATATAGACGCTGAATGGAAGAAAAGCCTTTATTGGATCAGGCCCTTTATTTTGCATTCAGTGCTCCATTGTATTTTTGTAACCAAAGATTTCAATTTACTTTTGTAAATTGCTTTAATAATATATAAGTTGATCTCTTTTGAAGCCACTTGGAGAGTTATTTTGGACAGTCCTCCGTTGCAGAAAGCTACTCCTTTGTGATGTAAGTGAATTAAGGTTGCACAACTCTGTTGAAGCTCAACACAAGGTACTTTGCACAGGTGGTTTTTCACCCCTTTTTCAAACCTTGGTCTAAGAAAGTTAACAGGTCATTTTGTTAGCCCACCAAAAACAGAATAGGCCCGATTTTAAAAGGGCTGCGTGCGTAAACAATGGGGGTTAAGCGTGTGGCCGGGCCTTACACGTGTCACGCTCATTTTTGGAAGGGCCCGGCCACGCGCGTAATCCCGTTACGCACCAAAATGCCAGGCCCTGCAAAAAGGGTGAGGAGGGGCATGGTCTGAGTGGGGAGGGGTGGGGCTGGGATGGGCCGAGACAGCGCCATTAGCCTTAATTGGAGCAGACTGGGAGGGAACTGGGTGAGGCCCGATTGCGTCGCCGCCCATCTTTTGCTAAAATTCCCCTCCCCGCGCATGCGAGTCTCAGGCCGCCCACACATGCACGTACTGTCATCAGATTTCAGAATATGTGCGCACCGGCGCACGCATGTTATAAAAATGGTACATCTATGTGCGCGAGCCGAGAACTGTGAGTACTTAAAATCGACCCCAATTTGCTAAGAGAAAACCAAGCATGATGCATAAAAGAAACATGCAAAAGAAAACCATGATGTTAATTGTAAAGCCAAATTAGTTGAGTGGATGGGCAGACAAGATAGGCCTTATGGTCTTTTTCTGCTTTCACGTTTCTGTGTTTCCATATTAATTGTGATGACATTTACTTCTGCCTAACCAATTTGTAAATATTTCTAAGTGCAAGATGAATTTCCCAGAATAGTCAAATATATATTCGATCTCAAGTTTCATTTGGTTTTGCAAGTACTTGATGAACACCAGGGGACATGAGATAGAAATGCTTTTATAACGCAATTTCTAAACTGTCTGAAAGATCAACTATATGTGAAAGTCTGTACTTCAACCTACTGTAGGTAGCACAAATAGTAGGTTAAATGCTCACTCTGGTGGCTACAGCTAAAACAGAGTGATATAGGCCCTTAGAGAAATTAATACCAAAAAATTTATTTTTTTGTCTTTAATTCTGAGGCTTTCTTTCGACATTGCATCCCGGCTGAATCCTCACCCCAACTATGCTCAGCCAATCAGAAAACTGCTTTGGGAGTACAGGCTATCTGATAGGCCAGCAAGGGGCAAGAGCACTTTTTAACATTACTGGTACACACCAAAATCCCACAGGGAGGAGGAAAAAAAATTACTTTAAATGAATCAGCTTGAAAAGATGATTTCTCCTTCCAAGGAGGCATAACACTATATTATAGTACTATACGTCTCACAGAGAATTTTACTTCAGCCTTTAGAAAAATAATAAAATTGTGTATATTTCCAATGGATGCACTTATGAGAAAATGAAAGTGACAATAAAGATTTAAAAAAGTAGCAAGCCAAGTGCATTAGGCCCTAGACTTAACCAAAACACACCTCGAACGAGACAGTCATGGAAAGAAATGAGGCCAGAGGAATGTGGCTATACAGGTCATCGCAGCCCTTGTTATGCTGCATGCCTAGCCTCACTGTGTTACACAGAACCGAGTTACATGATTCCACCAAGTACAACACAGGGCCAAAATAGAAGTATGCGGATTTGTCCTACTGTCCTGTACTTTTTTCTTTTCTTTTATCCATGCCCCATACAAAACAAGACTTTGTAGAAAAAGCACGTTCAAGGAATGCAGCTGTTTCTATATCCCTCGTGTCCCCCCCACATACACACACACACATACACACAGTCAGGGAGCCGGTCACTGGCGGATCCAGATTACAAGAGGCGAAGGGTCAGTTAAGAAAAGGTGGAAACTGAAGCAAAGTGAGAAGAAAGCGCTGATGCCTGCCAGGAGAAAATATCCAAGGTGTGGTATGTGAAAATTTTTTCTCCATGACTTTATACTGTGGAGAGCATCTCTGGGTACAGCCATCTCAAAACTGCTCTGACCCAAACAAAAGAAAAAAAAAATCACCTTTCCTGATGAGCACTACAAACAAACAAATAATAATAAAAAAACCCAAAACCATAGAGTACACTAAAGAAGGCGGTACTGGGATACACTCTGACATTCCTCTAAATAATTTCAACTAGTCTTGATGAAGGAGATGAGCAAATTAGGCCAGGAATGTAAAGAGATTCCATAATCCATCTTTAGCACACAGGCGTCTTTTAAATAAACTTGTCAGCTTTGGGGCCCAATGCTTGGCCTCAGGTGTACTGTTTCCTTGAGACTATCGGGTCTTCGTTCCAGAAACAGGAAACCAGAACAGAATATCAACTGGGACTGTTTTACAGTATCTTCTTCACAAGCCTCTGCCAGCAGAGTTACGTCTTTCAATCAAAAAAGGGACAAGAGCAAGTGCAATCACTGCAAGCTACAGGGCCTGAAGGTAAATCCACTCTGAAGTGTCACGAAAGGCTGAGTATAAATAAATATGAACAAGAAAAAAAGAGCATGGAAAGGTTTCCGAGGTGTGTAGTATTTCAATATGATATGCCTTGAATATCCTATTACTTGTTAATAGTAATGTGCATGGTGGTGCGGGAGTAAGGTAAAAACTATGTACAGGGAAACCTAAATTAATATTCTGATGGAAATGCCTCTTGTTGATTGATTAGAGCAGGATTTAGCAGTCAGGAAATAAACCTGTGAAGGGTGGCGGGTTTGTGAACCCTTTGTGCTGCGGCGTAGTTGACGAAGCCTTGAGGGCGAACTCATGAGGCCTACGCCGACAGCTGGTGAGCACAGCCTGTAGTGGGCCGGTCTGGAGCTTCACCTTTACCAGATGCCTCCCCTGCAGGTTGAGTCCTTGGGTTCTGGCAACCGGGCAGGTCCCTAGGGCGGCGAAGGTAACTAAAGTCCAAAGGCATACCAAAGGAGTCAGGGCAGGCGGCAAACTAACAAGAGTCAGGGATAGGCCCAAGTTCAGGGCAGTCAGGTCCAGGCAAGGGGCTCAGGTCCAGGTGGCAGGCAATCATGGTCAGATCTAAACCAGGGGGGGTCAAGATCTGAAGAGTCAAGCCAAGGGTGGATGAAGACACACCGAAGACACTGTACAAGACGAGTAGGACAAGGCAAGGCTGTTCGAGGTGGGCTGGAGAATGCAAAGCAAGAGAAGGCAAGGCTGGATGAGGCAAAGTACAGGAACCAGGAGCACAGACAGGAATCAGGAACCAATATGCAGGAGCAGCGCGCACTACTTCAGGAGTGCAAGACCCGTTTCTGAGGTGAGGAACTGCTGCGGGGGCCTTAACTTATATAGGCCAAGAGGCTAATATCATCTGGAGGTGCCGCTCAGGGTTTCCCGCCACAGCACACATATTATGTGTGCACATGTGTGTGCGCGCACAGCTATGGGAAGGCAGCGGCCTGTCTGGGGTGGTAATGTCAGCAATGTTGGCGACATTCAGTGATGGCAAGATGCCGCCACAATGGGAAAACTCTGGTAGCATCGGGCAGCGGCAGGAGTAAGTGCGACAGCATGCGGGGACCATCCCATGAGCTGCCAAACATAACAAAACCATCTGTTTTCTTGCAGTATTCAATATAAGATACAAAACAGGTACAACCCAGATTATATGAAACATTATCATGAGCGGCTCAAGGTAATCTGCTGCCTGAGGTGAGGGATGAGATGACATAGCACTCCCATGCATCACCCACCTCACCTCACCCTTCTCCCCCCCCCCTCCCCCTTCCAGGCACAGCACAAGTCAAATCATCAAGAGGATCAAGGGAGTGGGGGGGGGCCTTTTTGCAGTCGGCCCTTTTGGTGATTTGATATGCTGCAGAAGGAGGAAAATGGGATCAGAGTTTCCAGAGAAGTAGCAGATAATAGAGTGTCAGGGATAATATTTCCAGGAAGCTGGAAACCCTGCCACCCTCCCAAGACCTGCCTCCCGCTTTTCGCCAGCATTTGTTCCCTGGAGAAGTAGGAGATGGGTGAATGGTGGGGGACGGGGGTGTCTGTGTGTGTGATGCACTCTCTCCGGGTACTGGGTGCTGGCAGTTGGTGCTGTTTTGGTATGGGAGGTTTACTATATTATAATTGTAATAAGTTTACTCATGGCTTTATGAGGGCCAAGCCCATACTCAAATGCACTTTATAATATTCCTAATACCATATGGATTCCAAGCGAACCTTGCAATCTTGTGCCTCCCTCCGGCCCTCACCACACATAATAACAGGTTTAACATGAAAAAGGACATTCAAAGAATAGTCTTCTGAAGTAAAAATATCACAGCCTGGATATATTTGCATTGCTTTGATAATTTTATATGCACTTGGAATCAAATAAAAGCAAAAAAAAGCAAAAAAAAAAGAAAAAGGTAGGGGGGAAAGAGCGGGGGAGGTAGGGGAAGGGGAAAGGAAGGTGGGGGGGGGGAGGTAGGGAAGTTCCCTACCCCCCCCCACCCCACCGAGATGCCGAGACGTGCTGCCTTCCCCTTCCTGGGAGGGCAAGGGGAAGGCAGCACGTCTCGTTGCGCGCAAGGTTTTAAAATCTACCCCTATACGTAGTGCAACAATAAAAAAAGACAAACATCACCATTCCTCATAGAACAATAATAAAATCAAGAAATATATCAATCATAATAGTAAAACCATTATAGGTGATATATTCAATTTAATAAATAATAATTATAATAATAAAAAGAAGAAATATTTCAAAACAACTGGCAAATGGAGCATCATTCAATAATTAAACTAAAAATGTTTAACTAGTTTTCAAAAACCAATAAAATACTTCAAGACAGCAGAAACATCAAAAACCACCCAACAATTAAAACTAATGGTTGTAAGGGAAGTGGATTCTTCTGCTGTGGCATGGTCTAAGGCTGAGCTGAGGTCAGGGCAGGAAGCATTGTGACAAGGTGAGGCGGCTGGGGCATGTTTTGTAGCGCCAAAATTTTGTTACCTGAGGCAGCCGCCTGCCTAATGATGGAATCGCTCCTGGACATTATTGCATATTCAAAGAAAAAATAGAATGAATAAAGACACTGGTTCAGCAAGCTCAATCTTCTGTACTCACTAATATTCCTAGTAGCTGAGAATGCAGTGTGTAGACTGCTAGCAAATCACAGATATCAGAGAAAATCTGGGGCTAGCTTCCATCATAAATGCCAAGAGTGACATAATTGCTTTGTTACAGCAGGTTTCCGAGTGAAAAGGGTGGAAGGAGTAAACGAAAAGTAATCAGAAGTGGTTCACTCTTTTACTTCCTATGTCCTTTGCCTACTCATTCCTTTGCATTTTTCCACTCCTTCTTGCAAGCCTGTTTGGCATCTTAGTACAGTATTCCCCAACCTTTTCAAACTAAGGTGCACCTGTATTAACAAAAATGTGTGCTACACCAGTCTCCATGGGGCTAACAATGTGGGCCTACTATATAAGTGCTCTCCATGACCTGCCCCATGGAGACTGATGTACCACCATATGTCAAAACACGAGCTAGGGAGGCACTGAAAGCCCCATCAATCCCTTCCAAAGGGAGAGAGGGGGGTAGAGATGCACATGAACCTGTCACAATGGACCAGCCACCATACCAAGAGGAGGGAGAGGAGGAAGTGATGTCACTTCCCATGCTGGCTGCTTCATAGCGGAGCTCTCTGTCTTCGGAGCGCTTTTTACCAAAAACACTGTGTAAACCCACCCAAATCGCAGCGTTTCTTTGTGCTCTGCTAGCGGATAGCAACAGGACCATGGCGCAAAAAAAAGAAACCCGTGGATTTTGCTAAATTCTCCTACATGAAAGGGGGAGATTAGAGATGTGAATCGTTTTCCATATCGTCTTAACGATAGAAATCGTGTGGCAGGAGAAGAAAATCGTGTTTGGCACGATTATTTCGTTGAAAAATCGTTAAAAATCGTTTTTTCCGATTAGTGCGCACTAACTCGAGTTAGTGCGCACTAACTCGAGTTAGTGCGCACTAACTCAAAATGATACAAATAGACACTTTCCAGGTCACTGAAGGTCAGTTAGGAATGAATATGTGTTCCTATTGGCTGGCAGCCCTCTTATCTATTGATGTTACCAAGGTTACCACTGAGGTGATGGTTGGGGGGATGGGAAATGGAACTGGAAACTCATGAACACCAACAGAAAATGAAACAAAGTGTTCACACTTCCCAGGTCAGTAAAGGTCACTTAGGAATGAATATGTATTCCTATTGGCTGGCTGTGCTCTTATCTATTGATGTTACCAAGGTTACCACTGAGGTAATGGTTGGGGGGATGTGAAATGGAAACAGTTGGAAGCTTGACAAAAAAAGTAATGTGATGATCAGCACTCACGTGACTAGAACTTCTTTGTTTATTATTTTTGTTAGCAGACACGTGCATGTTGAATTTGCCAATCACTGTGCATTTTAGAAAGGTGGTCCTGGCTGGAACTGTACACAGTTCAAATATATGTAATTGATTGTTGGTAAGTGTATTTTTTAAGTAGCCACACTGGCACAAGTATGTTTACTTTTCCTCCTACTTAACTCACTAGCTCAGCTTTGTAAGAAGGGCTTCTCTGCTTGAGTGAGGGTCAGGCAGCTCCCCCTGTCTGTGAAGCCAGCCTCTCACTAGTAATGCAGGGAGGGAGCTGTCTCAGACTTCACCATCCTCCTCCCCCCCCCCCCACCCACACACCATTCACTAGCTGGGACATGGGGGAAGTCAGGAGTGAGGGTCAGGCAGCTCCCCCCTGTCTGTGAAGCCAGCCTCTCACTAGTAATGCAGGGAGGGCGCTGTCTCAGACTTCACCATCCTCCCCCCCCCCTCACCCACACACCATTCACTAGCTGGGACATGGGGGAAGTCAGGAGTGAGGGTCAGGCAGCTCCCCCCTGTCTGTGAAGCCAGCCTCTCACTAGTAATGCAGGGAGGGAGCTGTCTCAGACTTCACCATCCTCCCCCCCCCCTCACCCACACACCATTCACTAGCTGGGACATGGGGGAAGTCAGGAGTGAGGGTCAGGCAGCTCCCCCCCTGTCTGTGAAGCCAGCCTCTCACTAGTAATGCAGGGAGGGAGCTGTCTCAGACTTCACCATCCTCCTCCCCCCCCCCCCCCTCACCCACACACCATTCACTAGCTGGGACATGGGGGAAGTCAGGAGTGAGGGTCAGGCAGCTCCCCCCTGTCTGTGAAGCCAGCCTCTCACTAGTAATGCAGGGAGGGAGCTGTCTCAGACTTCACCATCCTCCCCCCCCCCCCTCACCCACACACCATTCACTAGCTGGGACATGGGGGAAGTCAGGAGTGAGGGTCAGGCAGCTCCCCCCTGTCTGTGAAGCCAGCCTCTCACTAGTAATGCAGGGACTGAGCTGTCTCAGACTTCACCATCCTCCCCCCCCCCCCCTCACCCACACACCATTCACTAGCTGGGACATGGGGGAAGTCAGGAGTGAGGGTCAGGCAGCTCCCCCCTGTCTGTGAAGCCAGCCTCTCACTAGTAATGCAGGGAGGGAGCTGTCTCAGACTTCACCATCCTCCCCCCCCCCTCACCCACACACCATTCACTAGCTGGGACATGGGGGAAGTCAGGAGTGAGGATCAGGCAGCTCCCCCCTGTCTGTGAAGCCAACCTCTCACTAGTAATGCAGGGAGGGAGCTGTCTCAGACTTCACCATCCTCCCCCCCCCCCCTCACCCACACACCATTCACTAGCTGGGACATGGGGGAAGTCAGGAGTGAGGGTCAGGCAGCTCCCCCCTGTCTGTGAAGCCAGCCTCTCACTAGTAATGCAGGGAGGGAGCTGTCTCAGACTTCACCATCCTCCTCCCCCCCCCCTCACCCACACACCATTCACTAGCTGGGACATGGGGGAAGTCAGGAGTGAGGGTCAGGCAGCTCCCCCCTGTCTGTGAAGCCAGCCTCTCACTAGTAATGCAGGGAGGGAGCTGTCTCAGACTTCACCATCCTCCCCCCCCCCCCTCACCCACACACCATTCACTAGCTGGGACATGGGGGAAGTCAGGAGTGAGGGTCAGGCAGCTCCCCCCTGTCTGTGAAGCCAGCCTCTCACTAGTAATGCAGGGAGGGAGCTGTCTCAGACTTCACCATCCTCCCCCCCCCCCCTCACCCACACACCATTCACTAGCTGGGACATGGGGGAAGTCAGGAGTGAGGGTCAGGCAGCTCCCCCCTGTCTGTGAAGCCAGCCTCTCACTAGTAATGCAGGGAGGGAGCTGTCTCAGACTTCACCATCCTCCTCCCCCCCCCCCTCACCCACACACCATTCACTAGCTGGGACATGGGGGAAGTCAGGAGTGAGGGTCAGGCAGCTCCCCCCTGTCTGTGAAGCCAGCCTCTCACTAGTAATGCAGGGAGGGAGCTGTCTCAGACTGGTATCAGGGTTAGGGCACTGTGTGCAGGAAGATCACAACACTCCTGGTATTAATAGGGATAGGGCACTGTAAGAGATGACTGTAGTAGATTGAATAAAGATCTGATGTTTCTGCTCTCCTCACACCAAACAAAAACAACACACAAGCAGAGAAGCCCTTCTTACAAAGCTGAGCTAGTGAGTTAAGTAGGAGGAAAAGTAAACATACTTGTGCCAGTGTGGCTACTTAAAAAATACACTTACCAACAATCAATTACATATATTTGAACTGTGTACAGTTCCAGCCAGGACCACCTTTCTAAAATGCACAGTGATTGGCAAATTCAACATGCACTAGCATTTCAGGTGCCTGCTAACAAAAATAATAAACAAACAAGTTCTAGTCACGTGAGTGCTGATCATTACATTACTTTTTTTGTCAAGCTTCCAACTGTTTCCATTTCACATCCCCCCAACCATTACCTCAGTGTTAGCCTTGGTAACATCAATAGATAAGAGCACAGCCAGCCAATAGGAATACATACATACATATTCATTCCTAAGTGACCTTTACTGACCTGGGAAGTGTGAACACTTTGTTTCATTTTCTGTTGGTGTTCGTTAGTTTCCAGTTCCATTTCCCATCCCCCCAACCATCACCTCAGTGGTAACCTTGGTAACATCAATAGATAAGAGGGCAGCCAGCCAATAGGAACACATATTCATTCCTAACTGACCTTCAGTGACCTGGAAAGTGTTTATTTGTATCATTTTCAGTTAGTGCGCACTAAATCGAGTTAGTGCACACTAACGGGGAGTTAGTGCGCACTAACTCGATTTAGTGCGCACTAACACGATTTAACGATTTTTAACGATAAATCGTTAGAATTTCTATTGTATCGTGTTCTATAACGATTTAAGACGATATTAACATTATCGGACGATAATTTTAATCGTTGAAAAACGATTCACATCCCTAGGGGAGATGCATCGGAGCTCCAGGGCCCTAAAATGGCGGCGGCCGCCGCAATGGAGGACGCGGAGCATGTGGATTCAGATCCGGATTTCCCGGACTCAGAGCGTCCCCTTCGCTCTGAGATGCGATCGTGGTTTATGGAGCTGCGCCGTGATATTAAAGGGTTCAAAACAGAGATCGCAGAAACGCTACAGGAAATGAGGGAGGATAACGCGGCCCTGGGCCGCAGAGTGGACGAAGCAGACCTTCGCTTGGATGAACACGAGGAGCGCTGGCGGCAGCAACAGCAGGAGGTCAAAGCCTTAAAATTAACACAAACAGAATTGGAGGACAAACTTGAAGATCCGGAGAACAGATCCAGACGCTGTAACTTAAGATTTAAGGGCATTCCCGAAACAGAGGAATATCAGGACTGTACATCTATTATTCAAAAAATCTGTCTTTGGATTCTGGGGACTCCGGAGAGTGGACTTGGGGACACTACATCTGACCCTGGGATAGAGCGTGCCCATCGGTCACTGGGACCCAAACCTGGCAATAGGGCACGTGACATTGTCGTCTGCTTTCATTCCTATGCTTATAAGGAAAAGCTTGCAGCTGCGGCTAGGAAGCAGCGGGTCTGGAGTTGGGAAGGGAATGAAGTTTCCATCTATGCAGACTTAGCTTCCAGCACTCTACGCAAGCGAATGACTCTTCGACCGGTTACCTCTGCTTTGGCTCAGGCATCCATTCGCTATAGATGGCTGTTTCCTTTCAGCCTCTGGTTCCAAGTGGAGGGGAAATCTTCCAAGGTCCGCAGTTTGGATACAGCGGTGCAAGCCCTGAAAGCCGTGGGCATCACAGCGGACATCCCTGTGCCAAAAGAGGTGGCTCCTTCTAGTTCCAGACCAGCGGCGCCACGCTGGCAACGTGTCACCAAAGGAGGCCGCAGACTTCGACGGAATGCCAGCGACATCGGGGAGGCGGAGACTCTCACCTGATCTAACTAGACAGTTTGTTTGTTGGGGATCTCCATGACTGTTTCAAAACTGGCTGCTTATTCAGTTTTGCTTTAGCATATATGGTCAGTTATACCATATGGTGGGTACATTCAGTTATAGTTACGGTTGCTATTGTTATCGGATCATTTAATGACCGCTCCGGGGGAGGGTAGAATCTGCTCCCCGGCATGGTTTCTTCCTTCATATTCCTCTCTGGAGGGAGAGAAACCCTTCAGGAAACTTGGTGGGAGGGGGGGAGTGGGAGGGGGGAGTTGGGCTTCACACTGAACGGTTTCGCACATATATGGAGAGTTGTTAGGCAGGCAGTATGGTTTAGGGTTCCCCTTATATTGGATGGATTTAAGAGCCTTTTTATGGCACCGCAGGGTTTGAATTTTCTTTATTGGCACAGAATATGCTGGCCTCTTTGGTTCCTGGCATTGGGATATGGGTTGGGAAGAGGGGAGGAGATGGGATACTAAGACTATGGCCACTAGGGATGTGAATCGTTTTTTGACGATTTAAAATATCGTCCGATATATTTTAAATCGTCAAAAAATCGTTAGGGCCACGATACAATACCAATTCCCCCGATTTATCATTAAAAAATCGTAAATTGGGGGAAGGGGGAGGGCAGGAAAACCGGCACACTAAAACCCCCTAAAACCCATCCCCGACCCTTTAAATTAAATCCCCCACCCTCCCGAACCCCCCCCCCCAAATGCTTTAAATTACCTGGGGATCCGGCGGTGGTCCAGAACGGCGGCGGTCCGGAACGGTCCCCTCAATAGAATCGTGTTGTCTTCAGCCGGCGCCATTTTTCAAAATGGCCGCCGCAAAATGGCGGCGACCATAGACAAAAACGATTCGACGGAGGAGGTCGTTCCGGACCCCCGCTGGACTTTTGGCAAGTCTTGTGGGGGTCAGGAGGCCCCCCCAAGCTGGCCAAAAGTTTCCTGGGAGTCCAGCGGGGTTCTGGGAGCAATTTCTTGCCGCGAATCGTTTTCGTACGGAAAATGTCGCCGGCAGGAGATCGACTGCAGGAGGTCGTTCAGCGGGGGTTCCGGACCGCCGCTGAACGACCTCCTGCATAACCTCTCATTTTAGTGTCAATGGCAGAAGCACTGGCGCTCCACAGCCATGCTAAAAATCCTCCCATGTGATTCTTCCTTTTTGTTTTTTCTTGACTGTGTTGAAGTACTGCTGTAAGAAATGCCCCATCCCAATCACAGCTACGGAATAGGTGAGGTAATAGATTTGTGGGTACTGGTGCACTGCACTGGCTGTATCAATGGAAGTTACACCCCCGACCAACTGGTTATTTTTGTTTATAATAAAACTGCACCCCAATGTGTGCTATTAAATATTTTGATAGGGCTAATAGCACAGTAACATAGTGGACGGTGGCAGATATGGATCAATTGGCTCATCCAGCCTACCCAGTTCTCATCCTTTTTGTTTCTCTACCGCTTTGCCTAGATAAGCACACAAATTCCTATCCCCCTTTGAGACCTCTAACACATACCTGGTTTCCATGCAAATTGGTACATTACATTATATTTTTATTTTCAGTTTTGAAGCTACTTTTCCTTTTGTCCTGAATACCTGGCCTCACAACACTGGATCAGATTAGTCCACATCAATGCCCTAAGTGAGAGATGCAGCACAAACCAATGAGGTGCAATCAGTGTGATGTACTCAATGACACTGCTTCAGACATGACTGCAGCCAGGGGTTCACAAGAACTAGAAAGACAGCTTGAATGTGAAACTGATAGGGGTTAAGTGTCATATCATGCCATATGGACTTTTGGTGAAGGAAATGGACAGAAATTGGGTCAAAGACATCCAAAAGTTGGGAATGAAGAGGGATGTGTAGTTGCTGGGATATTGTAACCTGCTAAATGTGGAATGGAGTTATCCTGTCTGTAGTATCAGTCAGAACTGGATTCCCTTCAAGGGGTTCTCCTTAAATAAATGGTAATGAAACTGACAGGAAAAGAGCAATGCTGGATCCGACCTGGTACCTACGAACAGAGAAAGCATTTCTAATCTCCAAGGAAGAGCCTACCTGAGCACCTGTGATCGTCAGACAGTATGGTTTGAGGTAACAGTCAAGGAAGAGAGGAGTCAAACTAAGGTCTGAGTCCTGGATTTCAATTATACCAACCTTGGTAAGATGGGAAGTACCTTAAAGCGATGCTGGCAGGGTGGGAGAGGATGTAGGTTAAGAAGAAGAACCATGAGACAAGCTAATAGGATCCATAGAAAGAGCAAAAACATATTCATGTTAAGAAAGTAAATCAAAATAAGAGAAAAAGAAAGAGACCAATATGATTTTTCAAAAAAGGTGGAAAACAAATTATCATTCAAATCCTGGAAATGATCTGAGAAAGAGTAGCACAGGGAAGAATAACTAGTAACTCTGAAAGAGGCAGGGAAAATAGTGATATTGAGAAAGGCATGAGTGAAAGAAGAGAGAGAGAGAAGTAAAGAAAAGTGAAGACTTTTTCGGGTATCTCAATGCAAGAAGGAAGGGCAGATAAGACTGAGAAAGGGAAAAGGTGAAAAATGTGGCTGCGGACATAGAAAAAGCAGAAATACTAAACAAATACTTCTGCTCGGCACTCACTTGGGTCAGGTCCCAGGGTAGGGCCTGGGCCCCAGCTCAATTTTTTTCCCTTTATATCGAAGTCAATGGGGCCTTCTAAGTAAAATTTAAAAAAAAGCGAATGAAAGGAAAACACAAATTTTTTGTTTTTGTTTCAAATGAACCCGATGAATAACTGAGCTACAAAATGAATGGTTGAACTGAAATGATTTTTTTTTCACTCCGCACATCCCTCATTAGTTATGTTGACGGTTGCAGTGGCTGTAGTAGTTAGACGTGGGAAGGGAAGGGTGCTGGGCAGGAACCGATTGGGGGATTGTGTAATGTGTATGCATTGCCCACCTGCCAAAAATGAGGAAGATGACACAAACTGTCCTGGATATAGGAGAGATATCTTACAAGTGGTCGCACTCCAAATCTGGCAGCTGGGGTTTATCCTTAACACAGTGTAGAGTTGTAGACAAGAAATACTGGGCAGGCTGGAGAGACCAATTGGTGGTTTTTATGAAATTATGCCCGGTCTATGGGGTAGGCATGGAATTTGTTTTATAAGTTTAAATAATAATAATAATAATAATAATACATAAGACCATTTATAATAACCATTTAAGTATAAAAGCTGAAGTCCTATTCACCAAAGCATGTTCTTGCTTGGTATCTGCTCAGTCACCTTCTCCCATAGAAAACCCTCCTTATAACAAAAATGCCTGCTGACTCCCCAGCTGGTTAAGACCTCATGACAACAGTAAGAACAACCGGAATGAGGAAAATAATCCTAATCATGTTCAGAATATCTCTCTCTCTCTCTCTCTCTCTCACACACACACACACACACACACCTTGCTTACCTACAGATAAATTGCTCATTAGAGTAATCACTCTGGAACAGAGAGAGAGGAGTACAAATCGTCCTTATGCTGTAAGTTTCACAGGTACAGTAGATGTCTTTAAAAAAAAGAGGATTTTTTTAAAGCATTTCCGGCTAAGTCATCAGGTTGACATAAAGCCTGAGAGCAAAAGTGTGCATGCAGTTGTGATCATTCTGTGCACTTCGGTAGTGAACGTCAGACTGCAGGGAGGTGGGGGGAAGGGGGGGGGGGGGGAGACTGTCATTACATAACCGGAACAAAGTGGGCTCTGCTTCTCACTTGCTTTCACTCTGTTGTACAATGTACATGGAGCGGGGGAGTATGTGGTAGGTGGGGGCGAGTGTGGAGGGAGCGTGTAAGCAAACCGTCTCATTCTGGGCACCTCTCTAGAACCGGCGACATAAGCCATGAGCGAAAGAAGGCGTTCAGGCATTTATTGCATTTCATCTCTAGCTCATGTTCTAGTTTTCTTAGAATTTTATTGTCCTAAATTGTTCTAATCATTGCTAAATGATTCCTTTTATCACCATTTATCAGATTTGGCTGCAACTCTCCACTTTTCCCCAGGAGGTTGTCGCTAGGTCAGCAGGAAAGAGCAGATGGGTGGAACAGGTGGCACCTCCCCTCCCCCTCCCCAGGACATTCGGAGATAATTCCCTGCTTAGATGACCGCTTTAGGGTTTGATGTGCTTCCTCTACTATGGCATTTGAGTTCTGCTGACAGCAGCTGTGTCCAGATGCAGCTGAGAATCCTTCCGTGGTATTTCATTCCCCCACTCCTTTTGGGGTTGTTTTTTTTTCTTATGACAAATAAAGTTTTTAACTCCCTTTCCGTGACTCCATACAGCAGACTTGTGTGATACGCTTTAATGTTTTAATGAGTAAAAATGGTCTTCAAATTCCACAGAGTAACAACTGATAAAACAAAAAAGCTCACATTTTCAGTCAGACTAGCAAGCTAAATCACATATTTTCCTCTTCCCTCCACCCCAGAATCCCCAAGATATAACAAGGAGTTATTATTTCATAACACCTCCATTTTTCCCTTAATCTCTTACTGGCGCCAGGATGAAAAATGTTTTCTTTTTCCAAAAGGAAAGGTTGGGATTGTTTCAACACCAATAACGCAGATTATGTTAAGGAATGAGCCACAGCTCCCACCCATTCCTCCTCTCCCTCCCCCTCCCAAACACACAGACTGAGTCTTTAGAATGAAAATGAGATTACATTTTTAAAAGGTGAAAAAAAATACACTTAACCAACCACAAGCATATAATGTTGGGAATAGGTCGAGTATTTCTAGAAAGTGGGATTCTATGGCTTATTTATTGATGATCCTTTCTGAACCAGAACAAACCAGACCTCCAGCTCTCTTGGTTCCAGCAAAAGGCAACAGTGATACCAACGCAGAGTGTTATCCGCAGGGAGAATTTTTATGAGCTAGGCTAGGGAATATGTAAAGCCCATGCTATAAATTCTCCTTTGTGGCTTACGACACATTTTCTCTCTTCCCCTGGGTTCTTCACAGTTGTGACAGCTTTACATTGGACCAACATAGCAAGCAATCAACCAATGACGGGCATTGTACATGACCTTTCGAGACCACCATGGTCCTTCCATCAGAGGTCGGCAGCAATATACACACTATCCTTCAGACATTAAAACAAAAACAAAACAAAAAAAACCCCAAGATTTTCTCTTTTTTTTTTTATTTAGAAATAATAAAATAAGACATAATATATTTATTTTTTTATATATATATATATATATATATAAAATTCTGTACAATCCATGATCTGTGCAGTACATTTAGGAAGACTTCATACAAAAAGGCTGAAAACAGGACAACAGTAATGTACATAAATTGTCAAACTGCGAGATTGTTCACTGTCAAGAACAGCCAGCCAAAGTTATAAAGACAGATTCTGATTGGCTATGGGACGGTGACTACACAGCACTCTCTGACCTTAAAACGGCCAAGAGCAACATCCGTTTAGAGACATTACAGTACTTCTCGTGATTATTTTGTTATCCCAAATTTAAAAGAAAAAAAAAAAAATAAGAACATTAGAAAAACATTTGAACCCTTTGTCTTTACTCACCAGTAGACACATGAAAGGGACGAATTAGCCAAGGTTTGAAGTTTGTGAACAGTAGCGCCAGTTGTCTAGGCTTCAACACCAACAACTGGCACAACTACTCTCAAGTTTCAAGCCTGTGCCAACTCAACCGCTTTTAGTGCATTTTACCATATGGCCAATATACATGTACTATTTTTCTCAGAGTTAGAAATTCCTTAGATCAATCAACAATGATTGAAAAAAAAATATCAAATATTATAGAAGCTACTATTTAGTGCTATGTTTGTTTTTAGCTAGGTAAGGAGCCTCTTACCGATGTCATGGAAATAATTAGTGCAGTACTTTATCAAGATTTTTGTTAAATTTATGCAAAAGCTTTCTTTGCCCCTCCTTTACCAAAGAAGCAATAGGAGAAGCAATACTCAGGAAGTCAAGTCAGCCCATTTCAGAGATGCCTCCACGTGCACAGTGTTTCTCTTGTTCTGTCCAAGACATCCTTCAAGTAATTTTTTGTTTAGGAAGGACAGCAGTCTCTTGGTAATTAATCTAGCTCCCTTCCCACCCCAGTATAACACAGCCACATTTTTCTGTCCATGAGTCGGCATCAGAAGAAACAACAATAACAAAAAGAGCCATTTCCCATAACCTGCACTTATATTTCCAGGTGCTCTTGCTGAAACAGAAAAAAAAACCCAAAAACCTAGGAATCTGTACTTATAGAAAGACCCAATTGATATGACTGTAACTGGTGTACCAGTCATCTGAATATACTTTATATATCTACTGGGCAACTGTTCTTGGGATCTATACAATGCAGGCCAGGCAATGGTTTGCAGGTACCCTGTACTCCTATCCATTTCACCGAATGCAGTGAAGCCAGCTGCACGTGTCTGAACCATTTACATGGATAAAACTCTACCAGAACACTGGATGCTTTAAAAGATTGAAATTTCATTCCACTCCACATATATGGCTTAGATCAGTCTAACTACAAGCTGTAGGGTAATATATACATATATGCCCATACACATTTTTTTCATAAATATTTCCATACCACTTCCACTGAGATGTTTCAAGGCAGCGAACAAGCTCCATTACGCTGCATCCTGACTGTAGGATAGTCCCCTGCTGCCTTGTCTGTATAATAATATAGGTGGCTTCCAGGTAGCTTTACATTGTCTGAGCTAGCCTTGGTTTTGCCCTGGCTCCATCCATGGACTTGAGGTTCCTAAGAAAGGCAAAAGGTACCAAGCAAAAGGACTGATTCAGCCTGTCCAAATGACTAGGAGCTAGTTGGCTAACCTTAATCCTCTACTGCAAGTTTTAGATACATGGAGAGTGGTTCCTACTTAAGAGAGTGGAGTGGGCGCCGTTAGATTTGTACAATCTCTGCATCTCTTTCCATCCAGCTTCTGCAAGGCCTGCTGCTTCCCCCTCCTTCCTATCCCCTTTCACCCTACTTATGAAAGTGCAAATCCTGCAATTTATGATGCATTCAGTAAAGACAAAGGGTTGTTTTAGGGTTTTGTTTTGTTTTTTTCAAAGAAACCTTTCCAGCAGCAAGCAAGCCTCTAACAGTATCCTAACCATGGGAAAAGCAATTACTAAAATCCCAGAAACTAAATTAAAAAAAAAAAACCCAGACCATGCTTAAATAAATAAAAGTACAGTCATTCATAGCCGAAGTAGGCTATGAACCCTTAGAGGCTTGTAAATATTTGCTAACCTGTAGCATCTAGGTACTAGCCAGGACAGACGGTAGCAGTTAGTTGATACGTTCTATGGCATTCTTGTCATCTCCTTTACATATTTATATATTTACATTTGGCTTTAAATATGAAAATATTTGATAAACTTTATTTTACACTTTAAAAACATATTTCTGCAAAACTCTCAGGGAAGAAAAAAATCCCACAAGTGCACCAGAAAGTTCTGACATTTTAATTTTAATTTTTTTTTCCCATAAAATTAATTGTATGCCTCCCAAAAATGTGCACAAGTTGTTGTTTTGTTTATTTTTTTTTCAAGTGGCAGCTCTATGCTTTTGTTCTATTTGGGATACTCAGAACACTCTCCCTTTAGGTCTTGCTCACTTTACCTACTTTTGTTTTGCATTTTCACTGAATACTCTTTGGTTTGTACTTTTTCTTTGTAAAGATATCTCAATAGCAGCACATATCATCGTCCAGTTAACCCCCCTGTGGCTGTGAAACCAGGTTATACTGCGCTCCTTATATTTCCACACTTATTCCCGTGACACTCTGTGGATTAATTTCAGCAATGGGTGGTGGTCTATCCTAACACCCAGAACCACAGTTTTCTTGCTTACTCTTATCATGGTTGATATTACCCTCTAAAGCGTTGCGGATGTTGGAAACAATACCGCACCAAAAGCAAAAGGGTGTGCAAAAGCAGCACCTTCGCCCTTGCAAACTCATTTTCCTTTTCACAACCCCGTAAGGCATCGGCGTTGACCCACAGATTTTTCCAGACCTTTCCCCCCAGAATTCATCGTCAATCCCATGAGAAAACATTAGATTTTGCGCAAAAGATTTGGGGTGTTTTTCCAAAAGGGGCATTTCTCCATTCTGTCCCTAGGAAGAGGAGCAGGGGGGGTGGGGGACCTCAGTTGAATGAAGACCCTTTGTTTGAAACCCCCGCATTTCCACGGAAAGGCAAAACGTGCCAATTTCTCATGAAGCTACAAATGGAAGAAAAAAAAAAATGTGCGCTATTTTCCGCACATTCTTAATTGCAGGCATTTCCCTCAGCCAGGAATCAAGTGTATTCACAGATTTGCATTTCTAGAAAAGGCAGTAGGTAAGTACAAGCTGATTTTTAATGGCATACCCCTGACAGCATAAAAAAAAAGGGACATTTCTTTTTCACTCCATTTCTCTTAACACAGAAAATCACAGGTGAGGAAGCCAAGAAGCAAATTGTTTTATGTAATCGTATTACATTTTGTGCTCTTTTGCTTATGCCAGGTGGTTCTTCATAAGACCGGTGAGGACTGTAAGCCGTCTCGCCTTATCACCTGCTCCAGACAAGAAGTCTTAAAAGGTGTCTCCTTCTTGTTAGAGCAACTCCAGGCGTAGCCTGCGCTGCCTCCTCCGAACCTCAGTACCTACTCTGTGCTAAACGCTGCATGGCCTCTAATTCAACTGCATGCAGGAAGACGTAGAAACACTTACGCCACAAGTAGGTCGACCACCGACCCGGGCAGGCTGCACTTGTTTTAAGAAACAGCCAAATGTATTTCCCCTGGTGCAGCAGATGACATAATATCCTGACAGTGGCAAGATATTAGTGCAAGAAACACCACAGACAACAGACACCACTAAAATACCGTCACTGCTAATATTGCACATTATATTGCAAATAATATTAAGACCAGTATTAACATATGGAGCAAAATGTTAAAGCAATGCAAAAGATAGAAAAACAAGCAAATGGATGTGACAGAGATGAGGAGGCCACGTTAGATCCTTGGGGTAACAGGGAGGGATGACGGCAGAAATGAAGGCCTGATGATTTAGATAGCAGATGAAATGAGGAAAAGAAGGCTGATGCAGTTTGGGCACTTGGAAAGCAGAGATGAAAGGGAAGGCACTAGAAACACAGGTGGACGGAAAAAGATCCAGAAGACCTAAGAAGTCATGGATCAATACTGTTCACCGAGACATTGATGCCTGCAGTGTAAACAAGAGAACCCGCACTTCACTGGTTATCTTGACAAAGTGTAGCTAGGACCATGGATGCCACACGACTGGGAACACACTTGAAGAAGACTACTGCACGTTCCACCATATCAAGTCTGCATTTTGGGTACCACATAGAGTCCAAACCTGCATCAAATACAGTAAAGATCAGTCCACCCTGTGCAAATCCTGGAGCACTGTTAAGAAAGCAACTAGCAGCAATGCATTACATCGTAGAGCTGATATGTGCTGGTTCTGTATTCTAAAGTGGTCACGTACTCAGTGAGTCTCTAGTTAAAAGGGAGTATACAGTTAGCCTGGGTAAGCAACTTCTGCAGAGCCAAATAGGTGCAGTAGTGGCAGTTTTGATGAATTTAGTCACAGCCTTGTGCACCCTTGCTGGTGATGGCTCAGATGCTGACTCAGCTCTAGAAAGGCTTTAGGTTTTAGACACTTTGGGATATGCAACAAGCCCTTTGACCTGATGCAACTGAGACCCATGCTAACTAATGGGAAAATATGGATTTTGTTGGGGTATATGCGTGTGCCCACAGGTAGGTATGTTTTTAAAAAGGAAGATCAGTTTCCTTTCTCTCTCTCACACACACACAAAAATAAAATCCTACTTATGATATTTAATTCCGTTTCTGAAGCTGTTCTCTGAATAAGGTGCAAAACAGGGCTCCTTCCTTTATATCAAGTTCCAAAACCTTTGTCAGCTGCTTGCTGCAGTTCATAAGCTTCCCCTGTGCAAAAATGTGCAAGGTCTTTGGTGTTCTGCTATGCTCTTTAGCTTACAAATGTCAAAGAATTAGAGTATTAAAAATAGAATTTCTTAACAGAAGGCTATTTGGCCTGAGTTACACAATGTCCTTCATGTCACTGAAAGAGAAAGCTGAGAAGCTACTGGCCTCATAAAATGCGATTCACTGTGTGTGTTTGGCAGTTCTTAGCCAAATATTTGCCACTTTTAGTGGATCAAAATCCAACAGTTACTTTTAAATTATGCAATGTAAAAAAAAATTAAATTAAATTAAAAAAAACCCTACACTGCAACCAAAAAGACAATTTTGCATCCACATACGTTAGCAGCTGCTTTATAACTAGGACAGAGCTTTGTCTGTAGTGTTAACTATGCCATTAAAAACATTCTTGTTCCTCGCACATAGAAATAGTATTGAAAAGTCAAAAACCAAACCATGCTTGCCTGCAAGTTCAAGTTTTGTCAAAAGTAACAAAATACATAATTTACTCGGTATTGTATATATGTAGGGTGACCACATAACCCCGTGCCAAAAAGGATGGGCTCAGTCAGTCCTGGTTTGTTGTGATGCATGCATGGACTTGTAATTCTTATTTCCCAAGGGGAAAAAAACAGGACCTCATGCATGCAATGGAGTAAAACCAGGACTGGCTCTGTTTGTCCCCCTCCCCCCCCCCCCCCTTGATTTAAAGCTATCTGGTCATCCTTTATAATGTGCCTTCTGGTCTTGTATAGACAGGGTTAGTGCTGTTGCATCTTCCTTTTCTGCTGTCTGCCCTTCGTTTCAGCCGGAGGCGGACGGTCCTCCTCTGCTTTGCTCCGGCGCGTCTCTACCACGGTACCGTCGTTGGAAAAAAAAAACTGCTTTAGTTTTGGGCCCACTTTTGGCTTAATGTGCCTTGTGGCTGACAAACTCCATGAATGCAAGCTAATGCCAGCTGAGTCATATTTCTGATTCCCGTCTTAAAGGTCTAGGCTCCAAGGGCACCACGGCCTGCAGGTGATGATGATCCATATCGGGCTGTGTGTCGGTGCTCGTGCTCTCAGGTACCCCATTGTCGCTGTCATCCTCTTTGCTGGTTAGTGCCACTTCATTCTCATAACAAAATGAGTTTGGGTTAGAGAGAAGATACTTCTTCTCTGCTAAGTCTCTGGCACTGCAGAGGGGTGTGTTGGGCACTTCATAGGTTTTGTGGAATCGAGAATAATCCACTTTGTAGTAGTTCTTTTCTTCAAAGAGCACTGGCTCATATCGGTGGCCCCAAAGGATTTCATTTGCTAGGTAGGAGCTACGACACTGGGTTGTCATTGCTGTGGCTTCCACCATTCCCTCTAATATTACTACAATTTCAAAGTCTGAATTGTCCAAGTCTTGTTTACTTAAATCATACAAAGGACTTTCTTCATCAATTTCATGGACGATTGTAATTGGAGAGACCAGAAATATGCGGTCTATACCACTGTCAAACCCAACATTAATATCTATTTGATCTAAGGGTATGTATTCTCCTTCAGATGTGATTCTAGATTTCAGAAGCTGAGCTCGGACATGGGCCTCCACTAGGTGGCTTTTTCGCAGATTTCCAACACGCCACATCAAACAGAGCTTTCCATCTCTCATGGCAATCACTGCATTGTCACTGAAGACCAGCGTTTCATTTCTCTTTTTGGGTTTTGCCATCTTAGCCATGACAGCACCAATAATGAAAGCATCAATGATGCAGCCCACTATTGACTGGAACACGACCATGAAGACGGCAATGGGGCACTCATCCGTGACACATCTAAAGCCATAACCAATAGTCGTTTGTGTCTCGATGGAGAAGAGAAAAGCTGCTGTAAAGCTGCTGACTTGAGAAACACATGCTTTGTAGTTTTCTTGAGCATCCAAGTCCCCGTGAAATAGAGCAATTAGCCAAAAAACACAACCAAAGAAAAGCCATGAGAGAATGAAAGCAAGGCAGAAGATGACCAGCATCCACCGCCAACGAATGTCTACACATGTGGTGAAGATGTCCGATAGATAACGCTGCCCTTTTTCGCTAACATTGACAAACTGGACATTACAGTGACCATCCTTCTTGACAAAGCGGCTCCGGCACTGCTGCCTGGTGTGTACCTTGGTCTTGCCATTCCCATAGCCATTGGCAACAGCCATAGTAGCCAGCTTCATCCCGTCCTCTTCCGAAGACACAATGCTGTAGCGGTTGGTCCGCACGCTGTCCATCACTCCTGTTGAGGACTGCGGTTCTTCTGCTTTTGAAAACAGTCTTAGTTTCTGCAAAATTCTTTGGAGGAACAGTTTCGAAAGCTCTAGGAAAACTCAGCCAGAAAAGAAATGGGAAGAGAACGCTGCCTCCTACAGACACTTGGTTCTACCAGGGATTGTCTTCTAGCATCTGCAGGTAGTTTGTCCTCTGTCATAGAAAAGACATGTCCTGCAAGGAGAAAAAAAAGAAACTTTCCGTGAGAACACAGGAAACTGAAGCATAAATCTCCATCCAGTACGGCTCTTCCACTGTACCTCTTCCTGTTTTGTTTTTTGTTAACTGCAAACAACAGTTCCAGCAGAATGAGAAAACAAAGGCAACATCCCATCCCGCTCCAGAAACAGTGAGCATTGATAAACAAAGTCATGCCAGTCACAAAATCTGTCATTCTTATGAGTTTAGTTTGGGATAACAGAGTGATAACTAGTTAAAGCCTAGCAAGAATGATTTTAGCCAGTTACATATATAGTGCTTTAAAGATCTGATTTACTAAACTTTTTTCCCCCCATAGACACAAAATTAGAGAAAAGTCTTAGTAAATCAGACCCTAAATGTGAATTAACATAATAATTATAAACCTCATTCAAGGATGTGGGGTTTTTTTTGTTTGGAAGAAAATGCACCCTTACGTCCCAGCTTTAAGAACTCACGCTACAATAGTTCTTTTGATTGTTAACATCTGCAGAGTTGTCTTGATTAGCACAGTATATAACATGGCAGGTGACGAAGCAGGTAGAAACAGAAGCTATCATTGTCCTGTCTCATGAGCAGCCATTGCCATTTGCATTGCCAGACTAGTAATTTGGTTGTAGCATAAAGTTGTGAAAATCTGGTGGTATCAATTCAAATACTTCTGCATCCCTACCCCTTCCCCCCCCCCCCCCCGACCTTTCAATGCCATCAAGTCACTTAATTGTGCCTCTCCCCTCATTGCACATTTGTAGACTATTAACTCTTTGAAATAAAGGTTTCATAACAATATGACTTAACTTCCAGAATACTGTTCTGCATTGACAGCAACAGCTTTGTAAGCATTATTAAAGATGATTGCCGCTGAACTGTTATTTGGTTCCATGATGTACTGCCACTAGTAGTTGCTAAACTGAAGGATCCAAATGCATGCCATGACTTTTAGGGAACCTGTTTGGAACTCCACTAACTACCATCAGTGACAGGAAGGGTCCAAAGCTAATGTGCCATGTGCATTCGTGCACAGCAACTGAGGAAGATTTTCCCCTAATTACCTTAGCCATCTCCCCTCAGCAGCCCAGATGTCACAGAGGGAAACTCCAGGGATGGCCCAAGCAATAGGCATCACTGCAGTTTGATGGCTCGTTCTCCCCAGTCACTCACTACAGGAAGGGGGGCTTTCCAGGATCCCTCAGCCCCCAACATCTAGATCAAAACTTCAGTCTAGGAATCTCAAGCAAAACTCTTGCATGAAATTCCAGCAGACTATCATATTTATTTTTTATTTTTATTATTATTACTGGTATAGAAATAACTCCTTAGGTCACTAGCGTAATAAGATGTAACTGAATTTTCATCAGAATTTAAAACCAATTAGAAAGGTACCACTTACACTCCACCATATCCTCAAGCCCTATCTGCTGTAAAAGTATAATGGCCTAAAAGTTATAAAGCCTACAGCATTATGAGGTTTAAGTATTAAACAAAGATTCTTTAAGTGCAGACTAAGTGTTTCAAAAACTGGTATTAATCAAATTAATATGTCTGCACAAAAACGAGGTGCCCCCTCAACCAAGCTATGTAAGTTAAAATAAATAAAAATAAGCTTAAGGCTATTTGCAATAGCTGAACAGTTTATCAGCTGGCTCTACAGGGATGTGCTTTTATTTTAAATGACATAGGCATTCAATGACATTGCCTATTTTGTTTCATATCATTTCTAAACTGAAACAATACAATAGTTCATAAATTATGTTTGTTTTTACTTTTCTTTGGTGCACCCTATTTCTATTTAGTGCATATATATTTTGATTTAGTACCTACTATTTGAGTTAGTGAACACTATTACACTTCAGCTTGAGGGTGTTAACTCAAATAGTGCACACTAAACAAAACATTTTTAAAATGCAAGAAACTAAAAAAAAAAAAAAAGACAAAAAAGGGGGGAAGGGAACAAAACAAAACAAAGCAGACCAAAAGTGTTATCAATGCGCATTCCTATGGATCAACAGAAATACTTAAATCCAAGAGATGGCAAGGCATTCTTAAGTCTTGCAAGGGGCAGCAAGCCATTTTAGTCACCAGAATTCAGGTGCCTTAACAAAATATCCAATAGAAAAATGTATGCATGACACCCGAAAATCCTCCCCTCCCTCCCTCCTCCCATTCTCCTCTCCCCCCACCCCCCCAAAAACCCACCCTTCTTTAAATAGGAAGCTTTAAACCTATTAAAGTCATTTTCCTCCTTGCCTCACACCCTGTCAGTTATTTTTCAAGAATTTGACCCAATATCTGTTTCCTGAAATTAGTCAATGATGTGCCTGCTATATTTTTGGCAGTTTTAAACAACTTAAGCGAGAGCCAATATAATATAAGGCTTTTGGCTTGTTTTGCCTCTGCTTGCACTTGCTCCTCATACTTCGCCGACACTGGGGGAAGAAAATCTCACTTTTCTGTACTGGAACAAAAGGATAACCTCCTGCCAGCCTTTAGCTCTGAAAAATAATGGTATCCCATTAGCTAAGATTAATTTTTTTTGGCTTATCTTGAACAAATAATGTGTATGCCTGCAGAAGAAAATGTAAACATAGCATAAGGTGCAAAAGGTGCATAGCATAAGGCAGAGCTTTAAAAAAAAAAACGCTCACTGGGTCGTGATATTGTATTTGGTTTGTCTATGACTAATTGATTTGTAATCAATGCATTACACATATTTGCTCTGCCAGGCTTCCTGATGCTTCCTGACATGTTATATTTTTGGTGTGGGTTACTGGCAGAACAAGGCAGAAAACGTGAGCTACGTCTTCTTGCATTCTGCAGGAAAAAAAACCATAAGAGGTTCCAGTGAAGCATATCCTGCAAAATACTTTTAAGAGGAGTTTGAGCTCTGTAAATTTATGTTGTATTCCCAAGACTGGCTTCTATTAATAAACCTTCATCTGGGTCCCGAAATAGACGTGCAAGGCTGCCCCGTGGCGCTCGCCTGTTCCATAGGTAAGATTTCTTCTCCGGGTGTGCGAGCACAGACTGAGTGAAAGTGTCGGCTCGCCATCTAAAATGTGCACTTTCCTTTCCGAGCAGGTGCCTCGCCCCAGTTTGGCTTAGGTTTCCCGTTTAAAATAGCTCATTCCTAGCCACAAGGCATCTTTTCCCCGGGGTTTATGGATTGGCTCTTGAAGTTGATAAAAAACAAAAACCCGACCGTCCCAGTATTTTGCAAGCTGCTTTAGCCGTGCTCCTTCTCTTGTCTAAAACCACCTTGCCATCCGCTGGGGACAATCGGCGTGCAATAAAGCGACACAAACCTGTATCTTCTTGAACTCATGTCCCATCACACGTTTTGTTGCAAAACAGATGCTCTGTTCCAACTGAGCATGCACGGCTTCAGCAGATCTCAAATCTGTTTTGCCCTTTAAAGGAAAAACAAACAAACCCCAAACTGCAGAGAGGAAGGGCAATATAGTTGGCTAATGCCCTTCTGGAAAGAGGAACTGGAATGTATCTAATCCAGGAAGTGTTTCTTCCACTTATCGTAAGCACTGGAACAACGTTTCTTTCCCCCCCAAGAAAGTTATAACTCTGCCGCTGCTTATTACAGGGTAACAATCCACCTGTTGGCCAATCTTCGATGCATTAGGAGTCCTGAATTATATTAGGATAATATAACATGTGAGGGATGATGCACGACCTCTACAGTTATCTCTGCAGCTACAGTGTTCGCTCTCTTCCAGGGCTTAAAACATAGGAAATTATTCTCTAAACCGCCCTCTCTATAAGAAACATGCGCTTTGCAACTAGTACGATGTGGGTATATATATACAGATACAGATATAGGTACACAGGTGGGAATTCGCAGCTTGACAACGCAAAAGAAATATTAAACTCAATGCAGATAATAATAAAGTTCTAGACCCCCCCCCCCCAAGCCTCACTATTGTTCTGACGTTTTCTTTTTTTTTTAATACCAGAAAGTAAGTAAAGAAGGAAGACCGCCTCCAATAGCCTCTAGATCAGAGGCAGCAGACCGAAAACACTTGCAGCCCTCAGCCAAAAAGTGCTGCACGGTGCCGGTGGAGAGGGGGAGGGGAGCCAGAGAGGCGGCAGCGCAGGGAGCGGCGGAGTCCCCGCAGCGGCTGCACCGGTTGCCATGAGAGCCCCGAGCTGCTGCTACTGTGCGTGCAGCAGCTTCCCCAGCCCGCCCTGTTCTGATAGCCGGACAAAAAGTAAAAGGGGGGAGGGGGGAGGGGAGGCTCTGCCTTTGTATGGGCCCAGGCTCGCCATAGGAAAATGTACAGGTCCACCTTTCTAGGAAACTATGTTTTGATTTGTTTTCTTTGGGGGGTGGGGGGGAGATCATCCATCCTAAGTCGGATTTTGTTTTAGTTCTGAAGATTTTTCGTTTATCCCCCTAACTTTTTTTTTTTTTTAAGTTGCCAACGTGACAGCTCATTCGATTTCTTTTTCAAATTCGGATCAGCCGTACAAAACAGAGAATGCGATGTCTGTGGAAAGAGGAGCTAAATAATTGATAACCACTTTTTATAATACATAAAAAAACAACGAACGCCTTAGGGATTTATGACCTTTTTTTTTTTTTTTTCCTGCCGGCAAAGCTTTATTTAATGAATGTTTACAGCCCATCTTTCGAAAGAGATGCTCATAAGGCAATAATGCAATAAAATTATCATCTCCAAGGAGTGTAGCTTAAATGCTGGCAGGATGGAGGGGGGGGGGGGGGGGGGGACCCAAAACAAGTGTCAGGAATACAGAGGGATTTGGAATGAGAATACATAGACCCTTGGTTGATGTAAATTATGCTCCTGCTATTAAAGCCCCCTTTGCAGTCCTACGATAGATAGCCTGGCTAGAATTACATCGATATAGGTTTGCACGTCACCGTCATAAATACGTCTGCTATTTCCTATCTGTAATTTTTCTCAGTTGTCATGAATCAAGTGAATATGATGCAATCGCTCAACAGAACAAAGTCTTTCAACCACATTGGCCTTTTCCAGTCCTCTGCTGCTGCTGCTGCTGCCAGCAAGGCTTCCACACAACGTTTCCAAAAGTAACTGTCCTCTAATTCCCGTTAAAGTTTAGGTGCATGCAGGAAAGCCAGGACTAGGAAAAAAAAAAAACAAAACAGGTTTCGGAGCCGCTTGCCAACAATTTGTACACTAGAAGAGGGAATAGGTAGCTCCGGTACTCTGGGGCGTATCGCCTGGCGAAAAGAGCCACTGTTTTCCGAAACAAGACCATCCCAGACCACCCGAAAAGAATACGCGATCTCTTCCGTCCTGCAGTTGGTGCCGCTCGGAAAGTTTTTATGAGCACAAACAGATGCTGCAGGGAGAGCTCTTTGCAACTGCTCGGCCGTTCCAAGCGTGCTTCCGTATTTTTAGCCTCAGTATTATATTATATCCATATCAAAAAATAAACAGTAAAAAAAAAAACAAAAACCCCAAAACCACCCTGGCCCTGTCTTAGTCAAGCCTTTAAATTCTGCCGTCACCCCTTCCCCCCAATGCTAAAAATCCAGAGCTGGCAGTAACTAAGCAGTTTGTGTAAACCAACAGCATATTTAATTCCCAGAGTGATCCCTCAACAAGATAACATATCCATGCAGTAAAATAAAGAAAAAAGCATTCAGGAGAGGGTAAAGAAGCAGCAGCTCTTACCGACTGTTGGGGGTTAAAGGAACTTGAGAAAGGGACAGTAAGATCCAGTGATTTTTTTTTTTTTTTTCAGATCGCAAGCAGGAAAATCCCCCGGTTTGCTCTCCCCAGCCTTGTGCCCGAGTCCTCTCGCAGCTCGGAAACCCTCATTGAGTCTCTGCCTCCGCTTCTGCCATGTGATTTTAAATAGGAGCCGGTTCTCCCCGCCCCATCCCCTCCCCCTGCCCAGCGATCAGGAGGCGGAGGCTGGGCTGAGGAGCCGGCAAAGCAGGTGGGGGGTGGGGGGGACAGGATGTGTGTGTGTTGGGGGTGGGGGCGGCTTTCCCGATCTGCCTAGCATGGAAGGGAGACCCCCCCCCCCTTGCCCACGCCTCCCCGGCTCATTAGCTTAGCTGTTACCCTTCTCCAGGAAAAGTTGTTTTTTTTTTTTGTTTTTTTTTTATAAAAGGAAAACAAAAGCTTGAAGTTGCCATTGAAAGTCTCACTAAAGAAAGGCAGGAGAGAGACGGGAGGAGGTGCTGCTGTGCTGTGCAGCCACCTCGGGGGAGAGGAGCGAGCGGCTGAGTGTGGCAGGTCTGCTGGTGGTCCCACAGTACAGTGTCACAGTAAGAGAAGAGCAAACCGTGTTTAAGGAATGAAACCGAAAGTGCAGCACAACTTTCCCCGTCAGGTTCCTATAGGATATATGTATGGGTGGTGTGTGAAACATAGAAACATAGAAATGACGGCAGAAGAAGACCAAACGGCCCATCCAGTCTGCCCAGCAAGCTTCACATTTTTTTCTCATATTTATCTGTTTCTCTTAGCTCTTTGGTTCTATTTCCCTTCCACCCCCACCATTAATGTAGAGAGCAGTGATGGAGCTGCAACCAAGGGAAATATCAAGCTTGATTAGTTATGGGTAGTAGGGGAAGTAACCGCCGCAATAAGCAAGCTACACCCTTGCTTATTTGTTTTACCCAGACTGTGTTGTTCAGCCCTTATTGGTTGTTTTTCTTCTCCCCTGCTGTTGAAGCAGGGAGCTATGCTGGATATGCTTGTAGTATCAGTTTTTCTTCTCCCCTGCCGTTGAAGCAGAGAGCTATGCTGGATATGCGTGAAGTATCAGTTTTTCTTCTCCCCTGCCGTTGAAGCAGGATATGCATTGAAAGTGAAGTATCAGGCTTATTTGGTTTGGGGTAGTAACCGCCGTAACAAGCCAGCTACTCCCCGCTTTGTGAGTGCGAATCCTTTTTTCTTCTCCCCTGCTGTTGAAGCAGAGAGCTATGCTGGATATGCGTGAAGTATCAGTTTTTCTTCTCCCCTGCCGTTGAAGCAGAGAGCTATGCTGGATCTGCGTGAAGTATCAGTTTTTCTTCTCCCCTGCCGTTGAAGCAGAGAGCTATGCTGGATATGCGTGAAGTATCAGTTTTTCTTCTCCCCTGCCGTTGAAGCAGAGAGCTATGCTGGATATGCGTGAAGTATCAGTTTTTCTTCTCCCCTGCCGTTGAAGCAGAGAGCTATGCTGGATATGCGTGAAGTATCAGGTTTTCTTCTCCCCTGCCGTTGAAGCAGGGAGCTATGCTGGATATGCGTGAAGTATCAGTTTTTCTTCTCCCCTGCCGTTGAAGCAGAGAGCTATGCTGGATATGCATTGAAAGTGAAGTATCAGGCTTATTTGGTTTGGGGTAGTAACCGCCGTAACAAGCCAGCTACTCCCCACTTTGTGAGTGCAAATCCTTTTTTCCACATTTCCTCTTGCTGTTGTAGCTTAGAGCGATGTTGGAGTCACAGTAACCATGTGTATGTTTATTGAATAAGGGTATTGTCTCCAGGCAGTAGCCGTCATTCTGGCTAGCCACCCACTCTTTATTGACGGCCTCTTGATTTTATGGATCCACAGTGTTTATTCCCACGCCCCTTTGAAGTCCTTCACAGTTCTGGTCTTCACCACTTCCTCCGGAAGGGCATTCCAGGCATCCACCACCCTCTCCGTGAAGAAATACTTCCTGACATTGGTTCTGAATCTTCCTCCCTGGAGCTTCAAATCGTGACCCCTGGTTCTGCTGATTTTTTTCCTATGGAAAAGGTTTGTCGTTGTCTTTGGATCATTAAAACCTTTCAAGTATCTGAAAGTCTGTATCATATCACCTCTGCTCCTCCTTTCCTCCAGGGTGTACATATTTAGATTCTTCAATCTCTCCTCATAAGTCATTTGATGAAGACCTTCCACCTTTTTGGTCACCCTTCTCTGGACCGCCTCCATCTTGACTCTGTCTCTTCGGAGATACGGTCTCCAGAACTGAACACAATACTCCAGGTGAGGTCTCACCAAGGACCTGTACAAGGGGATAATCACTTCCCTTTTCTTACTCGATATTCCTCTCTCTATGCAGCCCAGCATTCTTCTGGCTTTAGCTATCGCCTTGTCACATTGTTTCGCCGACTTCAGATCATTAGACACCATCACCCCAAGGTCTCTCTCCTGCTCCGTGCACATCAGCCTTTCTCCCCCCATCGAATACAGTTCATTCAGATTTCCATTCCCCATATGCATGACTTTGCACTTCTTGGCATTGAATGTCAGCTGCCATGTCTTCGACCACTCTTCCATCTTCCTTAAATCCCGTCTCATTCTCTCCACTCCTTCCGGCGAGTCCACTCTGTTGCAGATCTTAGTGTCATCCGCAAAAAGACATACCTTACCTTCTATCCCTTCCGCAATGTCGCTCACAAAGATATTGAAAAGGACCGGTCCCAACACCGATCCCTGCGGTACACCGCTTAAAACCGCTCTCTCTTCAGAGAGAGTTCCATTTACCATCACACATTGTCTTCTGTCCGTCAACCAGTTTGCAATCCAGGCCACCACCTCGGCACTCACTCCTAAGCTTTTCATTTTATTCACCAGTCTCCTGTGCGGGACAGTGTCAAAAGCTTTGCTGAAATCCAAGTAGATGACATCGAGTGCTCTTCCTCGATCCAATTCCTTGGTTACCCAGTCAAAAAAGTCAATCAGATTTGTCTGACAGGATCTTCCAATGGTGAATCCATGCTGCCTCTGGTCCAGCAATTCTCCCGACTGTAGATAGTTCACTATTCTCTCTTTCAACAGTGACTCCATTACTTTTCCCACCACCGAAGTGAGGCTAACCGGTCTGTAGTTACCAGCCTCTTCTCTGTTCCCACTCTTGTGAAGCGGGACCACCACCGCTCTCCTCCAATCATTCGGCACCACTCCCGTTTCTAGGGATCTATTGAATAGGTCACACAGCGGACCCGCCAGCACATCTCTGAGCTCCCTCAGTATTCTGGGATGAACTTCATCAGGCCCCATGGCTTTGTCCACTTTCAGTTTCACCAGCTCTTCCCATACATTTTCTACTGTGAATGGAGTTACATCTACTCCATTCCCCTCCAGTTTCTTGTTAACTAGTGTCGGTCCTTCTCCAGGGTCCTCTTTAGTGAACACAGAACTGAAGTATTCATTTAATATTTCTGCCATTTCTTCGTCTCTCTCCACACATTGATCCTTTCCACCTTTCAATTTCACTATACCACTTTGAACTTTTCTCTTTTCACTGATGTATCTGAAAAATGTTTTGTTACCACTCTTTACCTCTTTGGCAATCCTCTCTTCCGCTTGACTTTTTGCCATCTTGATTAATTTCTTCGTCTCCCTCAGTTCTACCAGATATTCTTCTTTGTGTTCCTCCTTTTGGGATCTTTTATATTTCTTGAACGCTGTTCTTTTAGCCTTTATTTTGTCAGCCACCTCCTTTGAGAACCAGATAGGTTTCATTTTTCTTTTGCTTTTCTTTACTTTTCTAACATATAGATTAGTTGCCTTGGTGATTGCTCCTTTTAGATTGGTCCACTGTTGATCCACATCTCTCTCGTTTTCCCAGCCTTTTAGTTCTTCCTCCAGGTACTTCCCCATTGTGCATATATAGATATATATATATTTATACACACACACACACGAAAACACTCCCTTTGGAGCAATGTGCAAGCACAATTATTACATTCAAATTTCATTTTTATTTGAATACATAGAAAATTCTCACAAAACAAACAGGACTCTATTAGACTTTTTAGTAAGCGCAAAGAGAGGTGAAATATTGCCTAAAAATTGAATTGCTCTATATCTATATTTCTTTCTTGTTCCCTAATTAAAGCTGGCACTGTGTATTTGGGGCACTCAGCTAGTCCCCCTGGTTGTCCCTCTCCCGGGCCGGATGCACTAGGTATCTTTTCCCAGAGAAGCAAAATGGGAAAGCCCTCAGACCCATATCCCACCAGTGTCACCCCACTGCCCTGCTATCCAGTCCCATCCTCCAAAACAGCAGCACCCAGAGTCACATTCCACACCAGCATCATACCCCTCCCCCAGCCATCTTCCACCACCATCTATTTCCCCTTCTCCATCTCTTGCCTTCCCTCTCCCCTTCTTTCCAGCTGGTCCCAGCCAGCGACCTTTTGACATGCAAAGTATTAATTTGTAAATTTCTGAGTATACTTTTACACATTTCTGTTTGTGAAAGACAGTTCTGAGTTGTAATCTCAGTTGTAATCTAAGTTGTAATCTCCCAGTTCTTTGTTAACTTTCTCCAAGTTCATCCCCCTGTTCTATGTAAGACATTATAAGCTATGAGTTATATTGTCATTGTAATTGTTGAAATGTGAACCGAAGTGATTAGTAACATTGTTACCTGAACTGCGGTATATAAAACTGTTAAATAAATAAAAAAAATAAACCAGAGTTCATCCTAGTACCCCTAAGGGTTATTCATGTTATTACAGCTATGACTGATATTTTCTATTTATTTTCTAATTCCTATTTATTTTCTAATTCCTCCAGTGGCAAGTTACTTCATTATTTTATCACAAAGACTGTAGAAAAAAGGTTTTCTCTGATTTAAAAGTAAATATATATTTATTCATTTTCAGCTTCTGTCCTCTGGTCCCATCAGTTTAAATTCCCACTGTTTTCCAGAAATCTTTCTTGGACCCCCTTTCTAAATATGACAGGAGTGGAGTGGCACCCTATAGACTAACCAATTTATTAAAGCATGAGCTTTCGAGGACAGAGTCCACTTGGTCAGATGCATGAAGTGATATACAAGAGATGTCAGATGCATGAAGGGATGTACTAAGTGGACTCTGTCCTTGAAAGCTCATGCTTTAATAAATTGGTTAGTCTACAAGGTGTCACTGCACTCCTGTCATTTTTGCTACACCAGACTAACATGGCTACCCCTCTGAAGCCTTTTCAAATACTTGCATGATTTTGTCTTATCCCCCTTTAACCTTTTTTTTTTTTCCAAGGCCATAAATAAATAACCCCAAGGCATTCCCCCTTCCTCTTCCTCTCCCTTTGAAAGCCAGGAAAGTTGCTGAATATACAGTGCCCTTTCCAAACTAAAGGAGAGAAAGGGTCAAACTTTCCTTTGGATGGCTGTTACAAGGTAATTACGCTGTGCAATGTAGTGCAAAATACGCACATGACAAGTGGGGGGCTTCAGCAGCCGATTCCCATCCTATCAAGAAAAAGTATGTCAGAGAGAGCACGACGCCGAAAGATGGATTAAAATTGCCCTGCTTCGCAATGGAAACAGCTTGCATTGCTGGAAACAATTGTACTCTGTAATTTCTCCT
This sequence comes from Rhinatrema bivittatum, assembly GCF_901001135.1. Taxonomy (NCBI): domain Eukaryota; kingdom Metazoa; phylum Chordata; class Amphibia; order Gymnophiona; family Rhinatrematidae; genus Rhinatrema; species Rhinatrema bivittatum. The sequence goes on from NC_042618.1 coordinate 178,378,399, forward strand.
GCCATCATGTGTTTCCCATGAAAGGGCTTTACATGCACCCTGATTCTCATAACACAATTGCTTTATAAGAAAGAGAAAATGCTCTTTATATGTCATCATTGGCTAAGTTACCTTGTTATTACAAGTGGAAGGGCTTCCTTCATGTGCAAAAGCCCAGCTGTCTGCCATACAAACGGCACCTGGAGCAGGGCTTCCAGAAATCTGTCCTTGTGACCCCACAGTCAATTGGGCTTTTAGGATATCTTTGAATAAGCATAAGATATATGTGCATGCACTAGAGACCCAGTATATGAAAATCTCATACAAATTTACTATGGATAGTTTGAAAACTCATTTGACTGTGGGGTCACTAGGAAATGTTTCAGTAATCCCTGGGCTACAGAATCTGGTCATCAGCCTTTTACTCTGGCTATTTTGTGTTACTTTAGGACTTCAATCCTGACAGGCATTCTGAGCCATTAAGTGCCCTGAAAATAAAAAAAGAAGCCCAGGCTCTATAACTTGAGGTCAACGAGTTGCACCTTGAGTGCTATCTGCAGTTCTGGTCTCAGGGAGGATGGGGCAGAACTGAAAAAGGTATGGAACACCCTATAAAAATATCAGGTAGCAGATTTAAAAAAAAATAGGGGCGGGAGGAGTCAAGATGGCCACCGCCAGCAGACGCTGAACCGAGTTGCTCCGCACTGCGCTTACAATTTCCCTGTTTAAAATTTTCCGAAGAGGTTTAATTTTCTTAATATGCCTCACAAGCGCAAAGGAAGGGTAAGAGTTTATCCCTCAAGCCTACCCAGTCCTGCGGGGCAACGATACATTACTGAGTTCGCGTCGGTATCTCCGGTGGTGGGGAATTCAAGCGCCGCTGTGGTGGAACCGGGAGAAGCGGTACTATCACCTGGCGAGATCACCTTGAGCCCACCAGCACCCCGAGGCCTGCTGAGTAGCTCTCCCCTTCGTTCGAGCAGTGGAATTGTAACCCCGGAAGCAACACCAGCTGCGGGTGAACAACGAGAGGGATCTACTCCTCCATATGGAGCAGGACTTCCCCTCCCCCAGTTGTTGGAGGTATGTGAAAGGCCCGAGGAGACTTTGGTTAACGCGGGCAGTGAGGAATCTCAAAGAATATCAAGAGAGGCTCCACTGGGGGAATTGGGAGGAAACACTCTAAGTCCCTTGGAGTTTGAGAAGCCAGCAGTTATAACACCGGAAGCCATTTGGGAATTAATGGCTACCATGGCTCGTACTCTTAACACTCAATCTCAATTGCTTGGCAAATTTGAATCAAAAGTTGAATCTGTTAAAAAAGAACATGTTTTGTTGATCCAAAACCATACAAATTGCATCCAAGATTTAACTACTAAAGTAAATCAGACACAGTCCCAAAATGCCTTAATTATGAAGGATTGTATAACATCACAAAGGAGACTGGAGTCTGTTGAAAATTATTTACGTTGTTCCAATGCAAGATTGGTTAATTTCCCCAAAGTAATGGGTGAGCCTGTTTTGGTGACTTTCAAGCGTTTTGCCATGGAAACACTCAAGATTGAAGCTGCAAAAGTTCCGACTGTAAAAAAACTCTTCTTTTTAAGGAGTAGTTTACAAAGTTCCGTTGGAGGAGAAAGAGAGACTTCCAATAATTTGACACAATATTTGGAGAATTCGGAATTGGAAATCACGGAAAGGGCCACACTGTTTGTTCAATTTTATACTGAAACAGAAAGAATTTTTGATGAAAGCATTTTTTCAAAATATTAATGATGTTTTCATGGGAGGGGTTGTGAGGGTTTATCCTGACCTATTACGCCCCACCCAACAACGAAGGAGATTATTCTTAGCTATGCGCCCGGAGGTCTTGGCCAAAGGGGCTAGCTTTGCTCTCCGTTTTCCTTGTAGGTGTATTGTAAAATTTGCTGGAAATATATATGTTTTCTTTATGCCAGACCAATTGAGAAAGTTTTTGGATGGAAGGGCCTAAGTTAAAATGCTCGGAGTCAATACATAGAGAGATACCAATAGTTAAGTGAATATTATTTCAATGATGTACTTCTCTATTCTTTCCTTTGGTTCTCCTCCCCCCCCCCCTTTTTTGCCTATGAAAAACAAAGAAAATTATTGTTGATGTATCCATTGGATATGAATATATATGCTAATGGTAATTATATTATTTCATGTTATAATAATTTCTGTAATTTCAGTCAAGGTTTATTCTTGTAATTATATTGAAAAATTCACAAATAAAGAATAAAAAAAAAAAATAGGGGAAAGTTTTTTTTACTCAACATATAATCAATTATTGGCCATCTCTTAAACACAATGGGGCGGATTTTAAAAAGCATTTACATGCGTAAATCTGGGTTTTACGCATGTAAATGCACTTTACTCGAGTAAGTGGGCTTTTGAAAATTGCTACAATATATGCCATTGAATCGTCCATAGGATTTATTCGCATAAGTTCACTTTACGTGAGTAAATGGCTTTTGAAAATTGCTACAATAGTAGTTACATTTATGCGCGTAACTCCTTTGAAAATTACCCCCAATAAAAGGGTTGAATTAGCATTTAGTGCTAGTGAATATAGAACCTTATGGAGACTAAGATACAGTTAATGAAAGCACCAGCACCACGCCCAGTGTATCACACAGATTTTCAGAAGAGGCTGGAAGTCTTTGGATGGCACCCTCTCCCCATCTTACCTATTGGTAGCAGCTCAAGCACAGCGCTCCCTCTTAGCAGCGGCATTGGCTCCAGCACAGCGCTCCCTCTTACCAGTGGCATTGGTTCCAGTACAGCGCTACCAGTGGCATTGGCTCCAGCACAGCGCTCCCTCTTACCAGCGGCATTGGCTCCAGCACAGCGCTCCCTCTTACCAGCGGCAATGGCTCCAGCACAGCGCTCCCTCTTACCAGCGACATTGGTTCCAGCACAGCGCTCCCTCTTACCAGTGGCATTGGCTCCAGCACAGCGCTCGCTCTCACCAGAGGCATTGGTTCCAGCACAGTGCTCCCTCTCACCAGAGGCATTGGCTCCAGCACAGCGCTCCCTCTTACCAGTGGCATTGGCTCCAGCACAGCGCTCCCTCTTACCAGTGGCATTGGCTCCAGCACAGCGCTTCCTCTTTCCAGTGGCATTGGTTCCAGCACAGCGCTCCCTCTTACCAGTGGCATTGGCTCCAGCACAGCGCTCGCTCTCACCAGAGGCATTGGTTCCAGCACAGTGCTCCCTCTCACCAGAGGCATTGGCTCCAGCACAGCGCTCCCTCTTACCAGTGGCATTGGCTCCAGCACAGCGCTCCCTCTTACCAGTGGCATTGGCTCCAGCACAGCGCTCCCTCTTACCAGCGACATTGGTTCCAGCACAGCGCTCCCTCTTACCAGCGGCATTGGCTCCAGCACAGCGCTCCCTCTTACCAGCGGCATTGGTTCCAGCACAGCGCTCCCTCTTACCAGCGACATTGGTTCCAGCACAGCGCTCCCTCTTACCAGCGGCATTGGCTCCAGCACAGCGCTCCCTTCTTTGGCAGTATTGGTTCTGGCACAGCGCTCCCTCTTACCAGCGGCATTGGCTCCAGCACAGCGCTCCCTCTTACCAGCGACATTGGTTCCAGCACAGCGCTCCCTCTTACCAGCGGCATTGGCTCCAGCACAGCGCTCCCTCTTACCAGCGACATTGGTTCCAGCACAGCGCTCCCTCTTACCAGCGGCATTGGCTCCAGCACAGCGCTCCCTCTTGCCAGCGGCATTGGCTCCAGCACAGCGCTCCCTCTTACCAGCGGCATTGGCTCCAGCACAGCGCTCGCTCTCACCAGAGGCATTGGTTCTAGCACAGCGCTCCCTCTTAGCAGCGGCATTGGCTCCAGCACAGCGCTCCCTCTTACCAGCGGCATTGGCTCCAGCACAGCGCTCGCTCTCACCAGAGGCATTGGTTCTAGCACAGCACTCCCTCTTACCAGAGGCATTGGCTCCAGCACAGTGCTCCCTCTTACCAGAGGCATTGGCTCCAGCACAGCGCTCCCTCTTACCAGAGGCATTGGCTCCAGCACAGCGCTCCCTCTTGCCAGCGGCATTGGCTCCAGCACAGCGCTCCCTCTTACCAGAGGCATTGGCTCCAGCACAGTGCTCCCTCTTACCAGAGGCATTGGCTCCAGCACAGCGCTCCCTCTTACCAGCGACATTGGTTCCAGCACAGTGCTCCCTCTTACCAGAGGCATTGGCTCCAGCACAGCGCTCCCTCTTACCAGCGGCATTGGCTCCAGCACAGCGCTCCCTCTTACCAGCGGCAATGGCTCCAGCACAGCGCTCCCTCTTACCAGCGGCATTGGCTCCAGCACAGCGCTCCCTCTTACCAGTGGCATTGGTTCTAGCACAGCGCTCCCACTTACCAGAGGCATTGGCTCCAGCACAGCGCTCCCTCTTAGCAGCGGCATTGGCTCCAGCACAGCGCTCCCTCTTACCAGAGGCATTGGCTCCAGCACAGCGCTCCCTTCTTTGGCAGTATTGGTTCTGGCACAGCGCTCCCTCTTACCAGTGGCATTGGCTCCAGCACAGCGCTCCCTCTCACCAGAGGCATTGGTTCTAGCACAGTGCTCCCTCTTACCAGAGGCATTGGCTCCAGCACAGCGCTCCCTCTTACCAGTGGCATTGGTTCTAGCACAGCGCTCCCTCTTACCAGAGGCATTGGCTCCAGCACAGTGCTCCCTCTTAGCAGCGGCATTGGTTCCAGCACAGCGCTCCCTCTTAGCAGCGGCATTGGCTCCAGCACAGCGCTCCCTCTTACCAGTGGCATTGGCTCCAGCACAGCGCTCCCTCTCACCAGAGGCATTGGTTCTAGCACAGCGCTCCCTCTTACCAGAGGCATTGGCTCCAGCACAGCGCTCCCTCTTACCAGTGGCATTGGTTCTAGCACAGCGCTCCCTCTTACCAGAGGCATTGGCTCCAGCACAGTGCTCCCTCTTAGCAGCGGCATTGGCTCCAGCACAGCGCTCCTTCTTAGCAGCGGCATTGGCTCCAGCACAGCGCTCCCTCTTACCAGTGGCATTGGCTCCAGCACAGCGCTCCCTCTTACCAGCGGCATTGGCTCCAGCACAGCGCTCCCTCTTACCAGAGGTATTGGCTCCCGCACAGCGCTCCCTTCTTTGGCAGTATTGGCTCTGGCACAGCACCCCTCTGCCTTGCACTGGTAGAATTTTGCCACCCCCCAAAGATTTGCCACTCTAGACGATCTCCTAGTTTGCTTAATGGAAGCACCAGCCCTGCTTGACGAGCAGTGCAGCCAAAGAAGTTTGCATCTTTTTTTTGGCAGTGTGCATTATGGATGAGCTTTGAGACCACTGTTAACACAGAGTGCAGCCCCCCCCCCCCCCCCCCCCCCCCCCCGAAAAGCTGCAGCTATCTGGAAGCTGCATATGGAAATCCCTCAGACATTTTTTTTCCCCATGTGCAGAGATGGCCACAGATTTCCCACAAAACCTGGGATAATTTTTTTTTTTTTGTTAGCAACTTGTACTGTAGATCATTGGTTTCCTCCAAAGCATGCACATTTTATCTCATGCCTATTCTGAAAACCTGACTGGCTGGGGGTCCCCCAAGACAGGTTTGGGAACCTCCCCTGTGGGTTATTTCTACCTTCTGTTCTGAGGTGAAACTTTGAACTGTCCAGGATGAAAGAGAGGTCCAGAAAGCTGCAATGGATGATTCTTATCTGGGCCCAATGATTCAGAGGATCCCTTTTTTTTTTTACTAAAAGTTACTATCTCTAGTCTTGGTGGGCATCGTGGGCAAGTAAATTCCTGGAAGGTATTTTTCACACGGAGAATCAATGTATTGGTTTCCTAAGAATTTACTTCCACGTGATGCGTTTTTGGCACATATTTGCTGTTGCAGGGACCAACTTTCTAGTCACGCCTCCCATTAATGGTCCTGCTGGGACCATTTAATTAGCAACTGAAGTAAAGCCCTCAGAATCACCTTGCATCTGTTTGATGGGTCCAATTTTGAAAACAGAATTTGGAACAATTCTTGGTTGTTCTGTTTCACTCCCTTCACTGGGGGGGGGGGGGGGGGGCTGAGGTTGTAAATCTCCATGGCAACCTCACAACCTCAGCCCCATTAAACCTGACCCCGGAGGCTAAACCATATTCTCCAAATGGCACACTTCTTGCTACTGAGGCACCGGGCCACCCCGAAGGTCACAATTTAAAACAATTTTTGCCTTGAGCACACAGTGTGAAAACTCCTTTGGAAAAAAAAAATAGACTCTATGGGGTTTGTTTTATCGAATTTCCATTCTAAATGTGTATTGGTCAATTGTTTTCTTTCAGGGAGGGAAGGTGGTAGATTAAGGGGCTAGAAATTATGAGACATAGATTCAAATCTTGCCTCCCTCACTGAGTGAGTTATAAGCTCTTTGGGGCAGGATCTCTCTAGTTATAGGGTGCTAACACTGTTGCATTAACTGGACTCAGATGGCCAATTACCAGCTGTAGTGCGACCATGCAGGAACATTCAAACAGGTGCGTTCTGCATTCCTTGAGAGGCAAATACCCTTTTTTTTTTTCTTTCCCCCTCAGGCAGATGATTTAGCCACAAAATCCTAATCCTCACTGATCCTGGCCAAAGAAGAAGGCACTAGCATGCCAGCCAAAGTAAAAGCAAAACAGGTTTATTCAGGCATAAACCATTGTGCAATCACTGGTTGCACACAAACTATTTACTTACCTGTACTCAGGCAAGCTTTAAAGTGAGTGAAAATGCCGTAGAATGGCCCAGTGTAACAAACTTGCAGCGGGGACAACTTAACTCCCCATTCCTGTCTGTCAGCCTCTCAGTGCCGTGACTCAGTAGTTCTTTAGAAAAATCTCAGATTTCCAGATAGCCCGACCTCTCGTTTTCAGCTATGAAGAGCTCAAGTCACACCTCCTAGAGTGAAAGTCAGCTTGGACTGAAGTGCTCCTTCCTACCTCCCTCCTTCTGCAGCTTTTTCTCCCCTCCCCACCACAGCTTGATATATCAAGTCTCACCCAACACCCCCCCCCCCCCCAGTGTAGAGCGTAGGCAGAGGCTTGCGGAGGGGGGGGTGGTCCACCCCGGGTGGCAACAGAGGGAGAGGTGCCATTGCCGCCGGCAAAAAGGAGGTCCCGCGGTGGCGCGGAACCAGGCCCTGCGTGACTGGGTTTGCGCATACTGTGCATTTGCCACCCATGGGAGCCGGCAAGCCGCTGGCAGCTGAAGAAGCAAGAGAGGCTGCAAGGCGTGGTGCTCAATCTGCCGGCGGCCATTGAAGAGGTCCGTGTTTTGTCTCCGTGTGCATGTGCGGCCACGCGCACACAACTCCCCCCCCCCTCTCCAATCAGGAAGGTCTGCGGGGCCATGATGCCCCCCCCCTCCCCCGCAGCAGCATCATCATCATCATTATTGGGAGCCCGAGGCTGGAAGGGAAGGCAGAAAAACCTCAAGTGCGCAAGCAACAGAGAAGCTCGTGCTATTTGCTGCAGGCGCATTCGAGCAGGAACAGAGCAGGATCAGGAAGGAGGAGGGGAAGAGGGACTGAGGGATTACTTAGAAAAGTGGAAATTTGCAAATTGAAGGGAGAGCAGGAACTCCGATTGGGGGGGGGGGGGGATTGAGGGAAAGAGCAAAAGGGAGGGAGAGAGAGTGGGCCCCAGGTGGGAGAGAAGCCTGGGCATGGGAGAGCAGATATTTGGATTGGGGGATTCAGTGGGAGAGCAGTAACGTAGGGAATGGACAGAGGGGAAGAGCCAAGGACTGGGTGATGAGATGGGGTGAGCTTGCCTGTGCAGGAAAGAGCAAAGACTTTGGGATTGAGTTGGTGGGGGGCGCATGGCTGAAGTTTTGCCTAGGGCACATAATATTCTTGCACCGGCCCTGGTGATGAAGCTCATCCTTCCATGGGCTGAAGATAACAGGAGGCCATGTGTGTATGTGTGTGAGTAACTGAGAGCCCATGTGTTTGTACATGTGTGTGTGTGTGTGTGAGAACATGTGAGCCTGTGAATGTGTCTGTGTGAGAGCCTGTTTTTATGTTTGTGTGCCTGTGAGAGCCCATGTGTCACATACAGGCTCTCACAGACACACACACCCACATAATGTATCTGTGAGGGAGAGGCAGCCTGTATATGTCAGACTCAGAGAGAGGGAGTATGTGAGAGAATGAATGTGTTATTGTGCGTGTGTGTGAGAAGAAGATAATATTTGGGCGTCCCTACCCCCCCCCCCCCCCCCCCAATCCACAACTGGAAATCCGAAGATCACAGGTATGGATAGCAGGAGATTTTTAAAATCCTTATTAGTTTTAATTATTGGGTGTCATTTGATAATTCTGCTCTTTTGAAATATTTAATTTTTAGGGGGGAATAAAACATTTTTTAATTATTGCATTTTTATTCATCAGATTTTTTGAAATATTTTCTTGGTGTTTGGGAAATTTTGTATATTCTATTCATTAACTGTTTGAAATATTTATTCTATTATGAATATGATTTTACTATTATGATTGATGTTTTATATTTCTTGATTTTATTATTTAATGTTTTATGAAGAATGGTAATGTTTCTGTTTTTCTATTGTTGCTCTGCATATAGAGGCTGGCTTGTTGTGGGTTCCAGTTCAGTTCTTCTCAGCACATTTCTATTGATACTTTCTGATGTCTTTATTCTGTATTTGGTGACGGTCTCTCTGTGTTCTGCATATGTGATCAAGCTGAGGTATATTGTTGGCATGTAATTTCTGTGAAGGGATCTATAGCAGCCTGGTTTCATAATAAGAGTTGTATTGGTATTCTAGGGCCTGGTATGCAGTGTTGCCTTTTCATAGATAAGGCTCTTTGGGTTGATTTGGTATGGGAGGTATTAAGAACATAAGAACATGCCATGCTGGGTCAGACCAAGGGTCCAACAAGCCCAGCATCCTGTTTCCAACAGTGGTCAATCTAAGCCATAAGAACCTGGCAAGTACCCAAAAAAAGTCTATTCCATGTTACAGTTGCTAGTTATAGCAGTGGCTATTTTCTAAGTCAGCTTAATTAATAGCAGATAATGGACTTCTCCTCCAAGAACTTATCCAATCCTTTTTTAAACCCAGCTACACTAACTGCACTAACCACATCCTCTGGCAACAAATTCCAGAGTTTAATTGTGCGTTGAGTGAAAAAGAACTTTCTCCGATTAGTTTTAAATGTGCCCCATGCTAACTTCATGGCGTGCCCCCTAGTCTTTCTATTATCTGAAAGAGTAAATAATCGATTCACATCTACCCGTTCTAGACCTCTCATGATTTTAAACATCTCTATCATATCCCCCCTCAGCCGTCTCTTCTCCAAGCTGAAAAGTCCTAACCTCTTTAGTCTTTCCTCATAGGGGAGCTGTTTCATTCCCCTTATCATTTTGTAATGGTAATTCTGTTTGTTCATGGCTTTCTGAGGGCCAAACTCACACCCAACATGCACTATCAAAAGTCTAATTCCATAGGAGTTCCAAGTGTCTTTATTGCAGAGTTTTCTAGTTGGTACCACAAGAGTGCATGTACATATAAAACGCATGTTGTGTTATTTTTGCCTCAGCAAACTGTACTTTTGAATGTTTTTTTCATGTAAAAGTTATTATAAATGCATAGTTTAATTGTGTGTCTGTAAAGGATATGGATGGGGGGGGGGGGGGGGGAGGCATGTGTGCAAGGCTGTAAGGTTTGCCTAAGGTACCTAATTCCCTATTGTGACAATTTTTAAAAATTTAGATTACGGATGGAGCTGGGTTTTATTTGATGGGCCCAGGCCAGACACTGAATGAATTGGGGGCGGGGGGCAGCACAGTAATTTTTCGCACAGGGCAGCAAAAAAGCTAACACCGACCCTGCGCGGAACAGTGACGTTGCTGGAAAAACCCCACCAGCAAAAGCAAGGAGCTGCGGTGGCAGAGGCCAGCAGCACCACTGGCATTTCCTGGAGCCGGTACGGCAGCAAAGAACAGCCCCAGCACTGTTGCCAGTGGTCCAAGTGCTGGCAGCCACATTGCTGCCGTCACTCCTGATGCTGGCAGCAGAAGAAGAGGACCTGCGATACAGCTGGTGCTCCCGGCACCAGCGGCAGAAGAGAAAGCCTTCTGGTGCCGCCGCCAGCAAAAGAAGGGAAAGATGATCCTGTGAGAGTAAGTGCCAGTGTATGAAGGTGTGTGCATGAGAGTGTTTGGGTGTATGTGTGTATGTATGAGTGTGTGTGTGTGTGGATGAGAGAGTATGTGTGTGTGTGTGTGTATGTATGATAAGGTGTGTGGGTGTGTGTATGAGAGTGTGTGTATATGAGAGGATGCCTGTGTGTGTATGAGACGGTGAGTATATAGAAGAGTGAGTGTGTGTGTATGTGTGTGTGTGTGTGCCTATGAATGCGTATGTGTGAGCAGGTGCTTGTGTACTGGGTGGGGGTGGGGGTCAGAGAGAGGAGGCATATGTGTGTGTGTGTGTGTGTGTATGGGTGAGACAGGAATTCTGTGTGAGAGATAAAGAGGAAGCGTGTATGTGTGAGAGAGAGATTGAGGAAACGTGTATGTCTGTCTCTTTCACACACACACACACGCACACACTCAAGCTCCCTCTGTCTCTCACCAAGCGTGTGTGTGGTGTATGTGTGTTTGTGTCTGTGTGTGTGCCCGCAGTCTACAACAATCTTAGGATGACAGATATGGAGAGCGGGAGATTTTTAAAATCCTTATTAGTTTTAATTATTGGGTGTTATTTGATGTGTCTGCTGTTTTCAAATATTTTATCGATGTTTAGGAAATTTTTAAAAATTTGTACAGGAGCTTCTAATTATTGAATATTATTCTATTTATTAGATGTTTTGAAATATATATTTTTAGTATGCTTTTACTATTCTGATTGATTTATATTTCTTGATTGCATTGTTGGGAGGAATAGTGATTTTTTGCTTTTTCATTCTTGCACTGCATACAGAATCTGATTTGTGGTTTCCAGTTCAGTTTTTGTCTGCATGTGTGCGTGTGAGAGAGAGATAGAGGAATTGTGTGTGTGAGAGAGAGAGACCTCGAGGAAGCATGGTGGTGTGTGTGTGTGTGTGTGTGTGTGAGAGAGAGAGATGGAGGAAGCATGTCTGTGTGTGAGATAGGTTCAGAGAAAGTGTGTGTGTGTGTGTGTGTGTTTTCTCACACACACACACACACACACACACACATTTTCCCCCTGTCAGTCACCAAGCATAAATGTGTGTGTATGAGAGAGAGGGAGCATATTGTGTGTGTGTGTGTGTGTGTGCGCGCGCGCGCACGCCCCCAGTCTACAACAATCTTAGGATGACAGATATGAGAGCAGGAGATTTTTAAAATCTTATTAGTTTTAATTATTGGGTGTTATTTGATGTATCTGCTGTTTTGAAATATTTTATTGATGGTTAGGAAATTTTAAAATTATATGTTGGGTGTGGGGGATGCCAAAGAAGAATTCACCCCAGGTGCCAAATACTCTAGGTACGCATCTGAGCATAGGGGGAAAAAATCGTGAAAAAGGAACATATTTAATTAGGCATAAGAAAGAATCATAGTCCCTGTTTTGGCCATGGACTGTGTGAAGGTACCAGACATGAGGAAGTTACTGGAGTTGTCTGTCTGACCTTCAAGAAAGGAGGCTCTGTTCAATAATAAGGGGCTCAGTTTTGGAACACTTGTTGACTGTGATAGTCCTAACCTCAAATCTATCAAACAAGTAGCCAGTGTGGGACCCAACCAAGGCAAATGCTGCTCCCTTTTGCTCCATCCCGGTCTCTCAGTCATCTGTTAGAGTCTCCTCCTGTGCAGGTTGTTAGCTTTATTTGCATTGCGTTACCAGCCATACGCAGCGCTGTACGGAGGAGACACACAAGACACAAAAAAAGAAGCAAGTTTGAGTTAAAACTGGGGGGCCAGCCTGGGAAAGCTAAAAGTAAATAGGTGGCTTTAAGTGAGGCTCAAGAGTGCACAGAAGAAAACAGGCGGGCGGGTTGGGGAGTCCATGCCTTTACTGAAAGGTTTGAGCAATACCACACACTCTGACACCCTAAATTATCAGCATTTCAAGTTAGCTTCATACTGATCTCTGCAGTTGTACACAATTAACCAGAATAAGAGAAGAAAGGCTAAGATTCAGTCTCAAAGGTAAGTCAATGGGGAGGGGGGGGGGGGGGTTTGAGAACTAGGATTAGTTGGTATAGATGGGCAAAGCCACAGGAGCTTAGGTCACTGACCCACAAAACTAAGCTTTATAAGAAAAAAACAGGACATGGAGTAGGTGGGTCCCTTCCTCTCACATTGCGTCACAGGTTTTTTGCTGACGATGCCAACATTCAAACCCAGAGAGGCTGGGCTGGCAGATCAGCGGGCTGTGAAAATCAAATATGTACATTTTGAGAGAGAGAGAGAGAGAGCGAGAGAGATGATTTGTGCTACCAGCTATTTTGTGCACAAAAAAATAAAAAAGGAAAGAAAGAAAGAAAGAAAATACCCTGTTAACATTAGGGACATCACATTATTGCCTTCACAGTAAACTGCAGCAAAACAGTTGATTATATTGAGCTCAGACCATGTAAATTGGTTGCAATATGTGACATGAGGTGGAAAGCTAACTCCTTTCCTGCTGGCTACAACTCCACTTATTGCCCTAAGACAAGCAGCTCTGTTTTAGATCTGATCCCACTTGAGAACTAAAGTGTCTCCTCAGGGGGAAAGCTATGAGAAAAGTAGTTTTCCCAGCCAGAGAGAGAGGTTGCCTCAGCTGCTGACAGGGCCGAGGCAGGAAGAAGAGATCACTGTACCCACCTTGGCGCTTAGGTATTCCCTCCTTAGGAGGAGCCTGCCCCGAAACCATGGACAACGCTAGCGCAGATGCAGCTTGCCCAGCAGTGGCAGGAATAGATCAGCACAGGTGACTGAGGGCTGCAGCAGTGGTCTGTGCCTGGGACATGGCTGCTGCAGGTGCTTTGGCTGTAGCTTTTGGAGCTCTAAACAGGGCACAATTCCAGCTGGTGCCCTTCTTTTCCCCAGCTCTTTTGGGTTCTGGTTTTGGCTGTTTCTTGACCATTGTTCTGGCGATGTATTTTAATATGACAGTGAGGAGTGGGGTGGAATCTCTTTTTTTTTCCTGTTTTTGGATACATTAATTAATTAACTCAATCATGTTTGCGACGTGCTAGACTAAAGATGTAATAAACTGTGCATGAAAATTAAAAAATAAATAAATAAAACCTTAGAAGACAATGCTTAGATTCCCTGTTCCAGACAAGTCCTGGTGTTTAAGAAACTCCATCAGCCCCCTCTGGCTGACCTAGGGTCCCTTCCTCTAGAGCTCCAGGAGTCTTCTACAAAACATTCAGGTAAAGAAAAGAAAGATAAATGTGTTTCCTAGCCAGCTAAGGGGGTCATTTATCAAAATGCGGTAAGGCGTTTTCGCATGCGTTGAGGGCTTATCGCATGCGAAAAGCCCCGTTAATGCATGCGAAAACGTGTTTACCGCATGCGATCGCACCATATCGTATGGTGCAATGCAAATTCCAAAAATAGGAGGAGTGGGCTGGGTTAGCCTGCCTGCGAAGAGCTAATGCACAGCCATAATGCTGATTTTAACAACACCTCTTTGAAATGTGTTAGGCTGTGTCATTTCATTTGCAATGTCTCCTGAATTTGGGGGGAGAGAGAGAGAGAGCACCTGGCCATAATGTCATGGCCCATAGGCAGGTATTTGTATCCCTATGGTAGGCCCACCTAGTAACTCGAGGTGGGGATTAGGTAAGTGTGTAGGGGGTTAGGGGCCACTTTGACATTCTACGTGACACCTATGAACAGAACAGTGGTCTACTGTGAACCTAGCTTGATGTTACCCAGGTCGAGAGTCCATCAAGCTAGGTTGAGAAAACATTGCCCAAATCTCATCTTGGAATGAGTTTCCTCACTCCGAAGGCCATCAAATCTTCACAAGAGACCACTGTTCTGTTCGTAGGTGTCACGTAGCATGTCAAAGTGGCCCCTAACCCCCTACACACTTACCTAATCCCCACCTCGAGTTACTAGGTGGGCCTACCATAGGGATACAAATACCTACCTATGGGCTATGACATTATGGCCAGGTGCACTCTCTCTCTCTCTCTCTCTCCCTCCCCCTCTCCCCCCCATCATTACAAATGGTCCCCCAGTGGTTGAATGCAGGAAATACAACAGGTCTGGCACTCATTGCAGAATCTGAAATGGTATTGCAATTTGCGCTAACTTAGCTCTTCACACAGGTAATTAGCACAAATTGCAATAAATACTATATTAGCATAAAACACACCCCTTTTGCTATCGCATGCGGTACTTACCGCATTTTGATAAATCCAGGCCTAAATCCTGCCTATCCCAAACCTAAACCCTAAAACATACCCCATGCGAACTGGCATGAGTGGGTGAAAGAACAGAAAGAAACAGTGAGAAAGTGAAGGTGGGGTAGGGGAAGCAGGGCCAGTGCAAAGGTATTAGGTGCCCTAGGCACTTACAACTTGTCACCCTATCCCTCCCCTTCCCTCCCATACACAATCAAAAGTTGTGCATTCATAATAACAGATTTTATATGAAAAAGGACATTCTGAAGTAAAAATATCACTTAAAATAATATGTATCTTATATTTATTTATTTATTTATTTATGCATTTTCCAATAAATTCAAGAAAACATTCTTGAAATAGAAAAGAAGAGAGAAAATATGCATATCAAAATACAAAGAAAAACAAAAGGAAATACATCCTATAATTCGTCTTCATTTCCATAACTCCACAATAAGGGATCCAATTACAAATGTTAAGGAAAGACCCCTAAGGGAAATTAAGGCAAAAGAATTAAAGAGCAATATAGAGTGGGTACAAAATAACAAATACCCTAGGGTACTTAGCCTTCTAAGGGGGTCATTTATCAAAGTGCTATATGGCGTTTTCGCATGCGTTGAGGCGTTTTCGCAGGCAAAAAATGCCTTTAACGCATGCGAAAACGCCTTTAACGTGTGCAAAAGCGCCATAATGCATGGTGCGATGCAAATGAGAAAAAGGGGAGGATATTGGGGTGGGATTTTTGGCCAAGTGGGCTGGGCTCACAGTTTTGTGAATTTTAACTACACCTTTTTCATTTGTGTAAAGCCGGGCTTTATTGTGTGTTGTGATGTTTTTGCAAATGCTGTTTTTAGTGTTTTGTTTTTTTCTTTTTAAAACATTTTTCACAAGAATTATCTCTTGATTGACAAAAGTAAGTTTACATAGAAAATCCAATAACTAAGAAATCCAAATTTAATATTTAAATTTCCCTTCCTGCTTACTTACAGTCCACAATAAAGGATCCAGTACCATCATACAATTTCGTATAATAATTTTACACTTTAAATAACTAAGTAGTATCACAATATTAAGCACACTAAATTCTAATTTATTTGGGATATTCACTATTTTAATGGTATGAGTTAGACCTCAATCCCTTAGTCAATTCACAATTGCTTTAGCCTTTAAAAATTCACTCAGTTGAGAAGGAGAAAAGAAAACAAAGGAATTACCCTTGTAACTAATAAGACTCTTACAAGGGTGTTTTAGGAGGAAGGCAGCTCCTATTTGGAGCACCTTAACTTTCAACAGTAAAAACTGTCTTCTTCTTTTCTGAGTTAATTTAGAAAACTCTGGTTATACTCTTACATTCATAGTTAGAAAGTTTTCCTTGCAATGTTTAAAAAATAACCTGAGTACCCAGTCTCTATCAGATTCAAAAGCAAATGTGCTTAGTAAAGTGCCAGCTGAACTAATTCACTGTCTGAAGTTTCCAATATCTTTGAGATATTTAAATTGGGCACTAATACATCTACCTCTGCTATCTGTACCTCTTCCTGAGCTCCTACATTTACCTTTTTTTTTGAAAGCTGGAATATAATAAACCTTAACTAAGGGTGGGATTGTTGTTTCTGGAATTTTAAAAATTTCCAGCATGTATCTTTTAAACATTTCTTTAGGGGGTACATGGGGTAGCTTTGGAAAATTTATAAAACGCAAATTTCTCTTCCTGTTAGCATTTTCTAAATTTTCTATCTTTACTTGTAGCATTTGATTTTCCTTTACTGCTAAATCTTGAACTATTTTCCAATTTTCTAAGTCTTAATTTTTTCCATTTCTTTTTGTTCTTTATCATTATTCATCTCCATATTAACTACTCTATCTTGTATGGAATTCAACTTCTCCACTATTGGATTTACTTGAGCAACCATTGCATTTTGCAAACTAACAATTGCAATCCATAATCACATCTAAGGTTACTACATTAGGTTTTACTAAGAGTGGTAAAAACAATTTAGACAGGTGGGCAAGATCTTCATCCTTTACTAGACTGGGTTGAACCTTGCACCATTTCAAGTGAAACAGTTTGTCCCTCAAGGGGATCTATCTGGTTTAATAACCCATTCACTTCCAAGGGAACTGGGCCCGCTATGGTCAGCACATTTCCTGCAACCTCCACAGTTTGGCTGACCCCCATTTCATCCTGGATCCTGGATATAGGCGGATTAATTGGTGGTTCCCTATAGATCGGGGATAAAGATAAAGAAAGGTCTGGTGGAGAGCCCATGATGTTATCCTCAAGGGCTCCTTCCACCTGCACCAATCCGATCTCAAAGTACGCTGAACATGAGTGTCCATGGGACCTTTTATTAGGGATCCAGGGGTTGAAGTAGGTTCCATCCTCTCCTTTGCCCTTCTTTTATGAACAGAGTGAGGCATTGATTCAATATACTAAGATGGGCCACACTTATCACTCAAAATTGTGAAAATTATTCTTGGATCCTAAGAAGGAGAGAGATAAAGGAAACTATACTTACAAAACGACATATAATCTGACCAAAGACTGTCCAAAGCTGAACAAAGCCGAACTAAGCCGCGTGCCCCTTCGGAGCGCACGGCTTAGGCAGCGCGCCGGCAGCGGTCTAGCGCCGCTGCAGGGCCGATTTTATGGGCCTCAGCATCTCCGCCCTATGATGTCACAAGGGAGCGGAGTCAGGGTCATCGGGGCTAGCAGCCTCACCATGAACTGCTTTAGGGCCGGGCTCGCCTCTCCCAGGTAACAGTCTCTGCCAAATAGAATCCTTCTCTCAAACTTCTCAGGGATTCCAATTGCTGGGCCGATTTTATAGGCCTCAGCGTCTCCACCCAATGATGTCCCAAGGGGGTGGAGTCAGGGTCATCATCGGGGCTAGCAGCCTCACCACAAACTGCTTTGGGGTCGGGCTCGCCTCTCCCAGGTAACAGTTTCTGCCAAATAGAATCCTTCTCTTAAACTCCTCAGAGATTCCAAACACTGGGCCGATTTTATGGGCCTCAGTGTCTCCACCTGATGATGTCACAAGGGGCAGAGTCAGGGTCGTCGTCGGGGCTAGCAGCCTCACCACGAACTGCTTCGGGGCCGGGCTTGCCTCTCCCAGGTAACAGTCTCTGCCAAATAGAATCCTTCTCTCAAACTCCTCAGAGATTCCAAATGCTGGGCCGATTTTATGGGCCTCAGCGTCTCCACCTGATGACATCACAAGGGGGTGGAGTCAGGGTCGTCGGGGCTAGCAGCCTCACCATGAACTGCTTCGGGGCCGGGCTCGCCTCTCCCAGATAACAGTCTCTGCCAAATAGAATCCTTCTCTCAAACTCCTCTATTTTTAGTGGTTTTAAGCTCATGGAGAGCCAGCCTGGCTATCAGGGCCACTGGGTGGGGGAGAGAGAGAGAGAGAGAGATATCATCAAATGTTCACAAGAGAGCACTGTTCTGTTTGTACATCACACTTTGAATGTCAAAGTGGCTCCTAACCCCTACACTAATACCTAAACCTCACCTCGAGTTTCTAGGTGGGCCTCCCATAGAGATATACATACCTATCTAGTGTGAGGGCATTATGGCTAGTCTTTCTCTCTCTCTCTTTCTCTCTCTCTCCCCTTTGCAGAATTATGTGGAAGTTTAGGAAAATTTGTAAAACAGATGTTTCCCACAAAAATACATTTTCCAAGTTCATTCTGGAGCGATTGATTCTCCTTTATCAACTGATCTTGAGTGGGCTTCAAACTTTGAGTACTCTATTTAATTTCCACCATTTCTTTTTGAAAAAAAGATTCTGATTTTTCCAACAAAATAACTCTATTCTCAATGATGTTTACTCTGTCAATAACAAGATTCAATAGCACAGTTATGAAGGTACCAAGATTCACTATGGCCTCCCAAATAGAATCAAGAGTGATCAATTGGAGTCTTACCACGGCAAGAACAGAAACATTTTTCAAAGGGCTTGTATTAGAGATGGACACATGTTCAGTTGAGATTAAAAAAAACCTCCGTCTATCAGTGAGCTGGTATTACACCCATGAGGGCCATTGCAGGGCAGCAACGTTTCCACAACAAGTCCTTCCCAACAGGGCATCTTGATCTCTGGAGTCAACCGGGTTCGCCAGTGGAACCCTAATGATTAGAGAAAAAGAGGTTGACAAGTCTGGGGGAGAGGCTGGCAATTCCTGTTGAGCCTCTTCCTCAAAGGACGATACTCCCGATCAAACCCCACGCTTAACATGAGCGTCCCAAAGGACCTGAAACAGGCAAATCCAGAAGGACTGCAGGATAGGATCCTTCTTTTGCCCTACGTTTTTGGGTCGAATGCGTCAGAACATAGATAGACCCTTACCAAATAGAAATATGCACACAAAAACTGAATTGAAAACCACAACAAGCCAGATTCTGTATTCATTGCAATAATAGAAAACCTGAAACATCACTATTCCTCATAAAACATCAAACAATAAAATCAAGAAATATAAAACAACAATTGTAATAGTAAAACTATACTAATAAAAAGAATAAATATTTTGAAACAGTTGATGAATAGAACAGCATGCAATAATTAAAAATTAATTTACAAATTAAAAAAAAAATTCTCAAATACCAATAAAATATTTCAGAACAGCAGGCACATTAAATAATACCCAAGAATTAAAACTAATAAGGTTTTTAAAAAAATCTCCTGCTCTCCATACCTGGAAAGTTTTGATTCCTATCACCCTGAGATTGTCATAGATTAGTAGGGGTGGGGTCCCACAAACTTTCTCCTTTCTCTCACATATGCACACTCTCCAACACACACACACATGCTTACTCATACATGTGCTCTTGTCATACACCCATATGCTCACACACACATTCCGTCTTTCTCCCTCACATTGTCTCACACACATACACACACTCACATACACACATGCTTGCTCTCTTGCACATGGTCTCATAAATGATACAGCTTTGCATCTGCTAAATCATGGATATCAGTCATAGATGCAAATACCTCTGCAAAACAGAATCCAGTCAAGAAATTTCTATCAATTGATGAATGCATACTTAGTTTTTTTTGGGACATTGCTTTTTTTGTATCAGCAGTTTTCTCCTGCTCCTTTGTAAAGATGTGCAGCTAAAAAATTTTTATTTGTTTATTTTCATTTCATTTTTTTTTTCATTTTATATTGTTTTATTTTTTAATACACTACATTTTTTAGAGCACATAGGGCCTCATTTTCCATGCCACTCGCACGCGATAAGGGAACTTTCGCACGCGAAAAGTCCCTTATCGTGTGCGATACCAGGATGGGGGTGGAGTCAGGGCGGAGTCGGCCCCAGAAGAGGAGGAGTCGGGGCATCACCGGGGCCGACTCTGCGCCGACGCCGTGGACAGCGAAAAGGTAAGTGCCTTTTCACGGCAGCTTTCGCTCCCAATAGCTACACCTCCTATGGTGGTGCTATTGGGTGCGAAACCGGTAGCGATCGCACCGCGACGGTGCGATCGCTGCCGGCCAGCGCAGGCCCTCCCCCCGTTTCGGCCCCCCGCCCCTCATCTTCTAAAGTATCGCAGGCCTGCGATACTTTAGAAAATGAGGCCCATAGAAACCCATTTAATGTGTATTAAATGGGTTTTTACATGCACCATTAAATGTATATATGCATAATTGATTGCGTACATGCATGATTCATCTATGCATACAAAATAAATTTGTGCACACAAAATGAAATGAAGTGAAACAAATTGAAGCACATCCAAACTTCTTTGGGCTTACAGCTCACTTGGAACCAGGACTGGGATCTGGTACCATGAGCCTCATTTGCAATTACTAAGGGATTTTTTCTAGATATTTTATATTTTCCCCATTCCAACATAGCTAGTCTGGTCATTGCAGCAAGAATCCTGGACCAGCAAAAGTCCATGGGATCCTTCTGGAACTTTGTAATCCTGAGCCCAGTATCTAATCACTAACAAGGTCATTCATTAAAATGTGATGGGCCGTTATTGTGTGCGATAACTACCACATCGCAACATTAAGATTTAAATGAGGGAAAGGGGAGGGGTTAGGGTGGGGTTAATAAAATTTTGATGTTGGTACCACTGTGGGCGATAATGTTTTATATATTATTGCTGGCAGTAGCACCGGAAATAACACCTTTTGCAGTAGCACTATGGGGCGATAGTGAGCATCGTGGCCTCAACCACAGCGGGCAAAAATACACCACCACAATGCAGCTGTTGGCTCAGTATTGCCCCCCTGACCATTTTTTGTTTTGTTTGTTTTGCAAGTCATCATTCCACTATAATTATAGCGGAATGATGAATCCCGGGGTTGGTGACCATAACTCTCCCTCTCTCTAATTATCTTTAGTACCTACTCCCTAACTTTAAAGAAATTAAAAAG
Organism: Rhinatrema bivittatum; assembly: GCF_901001135.1. Classification (NCBI taxonomy): domain Eukaryota; kingdom Metazoa; phylum Chordata; class Amphibia; order Gymnophiona; family Rhinatrematidae; genus Rhinatrema; species Rhinatrema bivittatum. The sequence goes on from NC_042618.1 coordinate 178,399,141, forward strand.
GTAAAACCCTGCTAAGCTACTACACAATTCTTCCATAAGAAAGTTTTGTAAGAATATTTCTACCAGAACTCTGGAACCTTATGTATGTTTGAATTTGTGAGCTGCTTAGACCCTAGGATGGTGCTGCATATAAATTAAAAAATAAAATAAATAAAACCTTAGGGGTAGATTTTCAAAAAATATGCGCGCACATCCATGTGAGCACACTACCCGGCACACACACATGGACATGCAATCGTGCATGTTATAAAATTCCGGGTCAGTGTGTACAAGGGGGGGTATAATTTAGCAAATGTGCATGGCAGCGCATAGGGGCCTTCCCCAGTTCCCTCCAGTCTGCTCCAATTAAGAAGTTGACTGGGAGGGAACGTCCCAACCCCCTAACCTAACCTCCTTTCCTCTTCCCCTATCCTACCCTCTCCCTATCCCTTTCCTAGCTACCCCTATTTTTTTTATTTTACCTTTTTCTCCTGCAAAGGAGCAGGAGCAAGTTGCGTGTGCTAGCACCCTGCCAACGCGCGATCCCCTAGCACAGCAGCAAATGACCACTGTACCAGGCACCTCTAGCCCCGCCCCATCCCCTGGACCGCCCCCTTTTAAGGCCCCAGCACTTACACGTATCCCGGGGTTTAAGCACGTGGCCGGGCCCATTTGAAAATTGCCCTGGCATACATAAGACCCGGCCACACGCGTAAACCCAAAGATTTACGTGCGCCGGGGTTTTAAAATCTGGCCTTTATTGATTTTTGAATTTGACTAGCAAGGTGAGAAAATAAGCAATAAAAGCAGTATAGTCCCTTTGTTTAGTATTTATTGCACAGCGCTAGTAAACAATTTCTCAAAAAGGATATTAGTAAACTTATTCAGGCACTCTCTCATGCTACATCTCTCAGTATCTGCCATACAGCCCCTCCAAATCCTAAGCAAATCTTTCTTTTCTGGAAGCACTGGTGGGTAAAGATTTCTGCCAGGTACTACAAACTGAGGCCTAGATTTATCAAAATGCTATAAATATAGTGAAAATAGTGCCCATGATAAATAAAAAAAAGTGGCATTGTTAGGCTAATTATCCTGCTCTCGCATCGCATAGGCAATTTCATCATGCGCTATTTTTCGCTTTGCACAATGATTAATTCATCACGGCAGGAGAGAGAGAGAGCGTACCATTGTAGAGGGGCACTTTGAATCAAGGTGGGTTTCAGAAGGTGGAGAGGTTTGGAGGGGTGATATTACAGAAACATTCTGAGGTATTCATAGTAAAATTGACATCACTAAAAATTTATAGTCATTATAATGGATGAACAGTATAATTAGAGAGGTTGATTTGTAGTCAAAAGGATATTCTTTAGCTTTCACAGTCTCTCTCATACAAACTCAAAAATGGAGCAAAATTAATTCCCACTTGCGACTCCAGTTTTACTTTATCTACTCTGTCCTCAAACTTGATAGAGGACAACTTGATATGCAATCACCCACACAATCAAATCAGGCTTTGAATTTTAACACTCAATTCTCTCTCTCAAGAAATTCAAAATAGCACCTTTACACTAAGACAATTCCTTTTCAAACCTGAGGGACTTATTAGGCTCTGTGCAGCATAAACTGAACACAAGTTTTCTCTCTCAGTTCTTCCAGCTGACTCCCTCAGCAAACCCCTTTTTTTTCCTTTGTTTATTTTTTCTCTCAGCCAGGAGGAAAGCACAGTTGCTTTGACAACCTTGGATTCAATTAGCTGATACAGATAAACTGTGTGCTGGACTCCTGGTTTGTTTCTTGTACTCTGTGTGGTGAATGAACACCACCTCCAAATAGTGCCCAAACTCTTCAAAGTCTTATTAGCCCAAACATTTCTCTTTCAGAGGATAAATAAAAAATATATTCAGAGCATCCAACTTTTTCTAGACCCTATTTCTTTCATTTTTCAAAAAAAAAAAACCCCAAAAAAACCAGCCACTTTAGCTAAGTGGCTCAAACTCCTCCAGAGCTTCAAACACTTTTTCTCAGTTTTTTCCAATAAATTTTATGTTTGATTTCAGTAACCCTGTTACACTAGCAAAACAATAAAATAATAAAAATTAAAACTAACAATGTATTGACATTTAAAATGAGTGAAATCACTAACATACCCTTTTTCATTCTGATTTTTAGGAGCTCATCAGTGCAAAGTGCTTATTGTGGTTGTGCCATCCATCCACAAGCATTTATCAGGGGGGTCTTCTCTGAGGTTGATAGTCAAGACTTTGTGCAGATAACTTTGGCATTATGTGCAGTAAAGCTGAGTTTCGAATATTTCCCCTCATCGACAATCTAAATGTTGTGTTCATAAAGGTGTCGATTTTAAAACGACTGTGTGCTCTTTATGTGCGCGCGGTTTCTGGTGCAAGCACATGGATGCGCTGATTTTATAACATGCACGTGCCAGTGCGTGCATGTTATAAAATCTGTTTGCCGCGCACACATGCGAGCTGGATTTTAAAATCCACACGTGCATGTGCAGGCGGCGCACAGGGGGGGGGAATTTTCAAATATTACGTGCGGCGACACAATCAGGCCTCCCCCAGGTCCCTCCCCCCCTGCCTAACCTTCTTTCACTTTCCCCTCTCCAGCCCGACCCCTACCTAGCTACCCGAAATTTTTCTATCTTACCACTTACTGCTCCAGCCAGCCTCCATCCTGCCCTGCTCCACCCCTCCCTGTCCAGACCATGCCCTCTGGCCCGCCCTCTGGCCCGCCCCAGTTTCAGGGCCCAGCACTTGTGCACGTACTAGGGCCATGTGCGTAAACCCCAGTTTTTAAGCGCATAGACCTTTGAAAATTCGGCTGAAAATGTTTCCGGACAAACTGGGGTGTCAATGGAGGCATTCTGAGGTCAGGGCTAAACTTTAACCCATGAAGGCACATATTGAGCGTTCTCTGCTAAAGCTGCATGTACAAGTTTAGTTGAAAAAATATCAGTCCTAATTTTATCCAAGTATATTCAACAAGAGACATGTGTGAGTAGGTCCTGCTGAATATCTGAGACACGTTATGAGAGTAACTTTAAAACAAGCACGTGGGCACCCATAGATATGCATATGAGCGTGCAACCGCCCATACGCTGAATTTTTAAATCATGCGCACAGTTGCGCGCGAATGATTTAAATACACCTACTAGGCATATGTGTGCTCCTAATTTTAAGCAGTTATCGAGAAAATGTACTTTGCATATCTTTCTTGGGACTTTGTTGGCTCTAACACACGCATGTAAGCAAATTTTTAAATATGCTTGCATGAAGGACATTCCCAGTTTTACCAATTAGTCCACCAGTTTACCCAGTTAGTCTCAAGGTTATCCAGACCCTCTGGTTCTTCAGCCTGCCTTCTTCCCAGTTGACCCAGACTCCTCACCCACTCATTTTGGACCTAAACAGAGATTTACGCAGATTTACGCCGCATCAGGAGCAGATGTAAACATGCCTGGTTAACAGCCCGCCATGTGCCACAGCCACTGGATTTAAAATATGGATTTATGTGTGTAAATTTTGACCCCCACCATGAAACACCCCTACGTCGCCTCAACTCTGCCCCCTTTTTCTTTACTCGTGTAAGCGCATATACGTACGTAATTTGTGGCTTTTAAAATATGCGTGGCTCATGTGCAGCCCTAGACTCTCGCAGATATGGGCCTTTTAGGGTGAGCAACCCCATGGGCATAACCTTCCCAGGGTAAATTTGCCACTCACCACATCATGAATATGAAGCCTCTGTGGAAGGATAGGGCTGAAATTTGAATCTCTTCCTGAGGTACCAAGATGCCTGCCAAATCCTTGCAGGTGGAGGGGGGCCTCCAGTAGACATTCTGGGAAAGTGGGGGTCATCCGTGATTTGGCTGGAGAGGGCAGGGACTGGAGCTTAAAGCACACACAGACTAAGAATTGTGCCTTCCTTGTATTATGCTACAAATGTTGTCTAATTCCTGCAGTGCAAGTATTTATGGGTTTTAAAGGTTCATCACAGTTTCTTATTGTCTTCTTTAAGAATGAAAGTAAATTGGCGAGTTAATCCGTTGATCTAGTTTTAGGACACCATGCAGGTACTACACAGGTCCAAGGAAAGTATGAACCTGGCTTGGGTGATCAAAGAATGGACTCAGGAAAGGAGATTATTTGTTAACACGCGCATGGTAATTATAATCCCACCGTTCATTCCAAAAGGAATAAGAAATACAATTTAACAGGACAATGAATAGAAAGGATATTTAGGAATAAAAGCTAGAGGAAGCTGCAGAGCCAAGAGAAGAATAAACTGATATTTTGCAAAAATCCTCATTGACCAATGACCCAATCCAGACAGAAATCTTAAATCAGACCAGGGATGTCCATATTCAGAAGCATTTAGATGGATAACTCAGACGTTATCTGGCTAAATGAATATTTGGGCACTTAGGAGACTAGATTTTTGCCGGCTAAACAGTTAGCTGACTAGAATTTAGCCAAATAAATTAGAGGCATTCCGGGCTGTAATTGGGAGAAGTTGAGTTAGCCGGCTAAGTTATCTGGCTCACTCAGAGTTAGCCAGATAACTTAGCCAGCTATGTCTGGTTGTGTTATGATTCAGCGAATCAGTGAACCCTTGGGCCGCAATGACAAGGTATAAAGGCTTACCACGGTTCCTCGTCGGCAGGAGAAGGACCTCAGGACTGGCAGCTGGGGTTACCAGCAGGGCAGTGGGATAGACAGTCCGGAGTCAAGGCAGGCAGCAATGAGACGAAGTCCAGTATCCAAAGCAGGGTCAAAGGCAGGTGGCAGGCAAGGCAAAGTCCAGTATCCAAAGCAGGGTCAGAGGCAGGCGGCAGGCAAGGCAAAGTCCAGTATCCAAAGCAGGGTCAAGGGCAGGCGGCAGGCAAGGCAAAGTCCAGTATCCAAAGCAGGGTCAAAGGCAGGCGGCAGGCAAGGCAAAGTCCAGTATCCAAAGCAGGGTCAAAGGCAGGCAAGCGAGGCAAAGTCCAGTATCCGAAGCAGGGTCAAAGGCAGGTGGCAGGCAAGGCAAAGTCCAGTATCCAAAGCAGGGTCAAAGGCAGGCGGCAGGCAAGGCAAAGTCCAGTATCCAAAGCAATGAAAGACAGGCAAGCGAGACAGACGATATCCAGGCACGACCTACTGCAAGGCACTGGAGCAACCTCAGAAGCCTCCTTAAGTAGTCCAGAACAGGAAGTGATTCAAGTAGACTTCCTGCCACGGTTCCTTTAAGAAGGGGGAGGAGCTGAGCGCCCATATTTGGCTGGCATTGAAGCTGGCCTTGCAGGAGCCATGCTGACAGCTCCCTGCCGGCTCTGACGTTGAAGAACGCAGCGCGGGGAGCGACGAGGGAAGCTGATACTGCCGCCACCTGCGGCTGTCCGAGGAGGCCGTGGGGAGTTGAAATAGCCGCGATGCAGGGACCGGGTTGCCTGCTCCCGGCCGTGGCCATCGCAGCTGGTAAGTGCGGTCGGCAGTGGGGGTCGGCCCCCGCTGATCGTAACAGGTTGGGACAAAGAGCTGTCCTAAAGTTAGCCAGATACAGTTAGCCAGCTAACTTTAAGGTAACAGGCTATATTCAATAAGGGTAAAAAAACAAAATAGATGCCTCATTCTAATTCCAATATTTATTAAAAGAGAGATGTGTTCAGAGGATGACCGACTCAGGCCGAGTTTCGCAGCTTGTTAGCCACTGCCTCAGGGGCTTGAACACTTCAGATCCAAATTGAAACTCTGTTAAATTAGTCTCATCAAAGGTACAGCAAATGTAAGTCCAGCATTCTGGGTAGCGTACCGCACTCAATCTAGCCTGAGTCGGGCATCCTCTGAACACATCTCTCTTTTAATAAATATTGGAATTAGACTGAGGCATCTATTTTGTTTTTTTACCCTGACGGCTATCATAGATCGCCTTCCTCTTTGCTTTCTTATATTCAATAAAGGGCAGATTTTAAATACTTGTGCGAGCGCGCACTTTTGTTCGCGCAGCAGGCGCAAACAAAAGTACGCTGGAATTTATAAGATACACGCGTAGCCGCACGTATCTTATAAAATCCGGGGTCGGCGCACGCAAGGGGGTGCACATTTGTGCAACCTGCGCGTGCCGAGCCCAGCGCGCGCTGCCTGTTCCCTATCGGAGCGGCCTCGGAGGGAACTTTCCTTCGCCCTCCCCCCACCTTCCCCTCCCTTCCCCTACCTAACCCACACCCCCGGCCCTATCTAAACCCCCCCCCCTTACCTTTGTCGGCAAAGTTACGCCTGCTGAAAGCAGGCGTAACTTTGCGCGCGTCGGCCGGCTGCCCCGCTCCGTGGTCCGGTCCCGGGGGCTGTTCCGGAGGCCGCGGCCATGCCCCCGGGCCGAAACCACGCCCACGTTGCCGCCCCCGAAATGCCGCGCCTTGCCCCCTAAACGCAGCGTCATCCCACCACGCCCCCGCTCTGCCCCCGCCAGGAAGCCCCGGGACTTACGCGCGTCCTGGGGCTCTGCGCGCGCCGGCGGCCTATGCAAAATAGGCGCGCCGGCATGCGAGGGCCCTGCGCGCGTAAATCCTTCCGGATTTACGCGCGCAGGGCTTTTAAAATCCGCCCCTAAGTGCAGCTACAGTACTGAATATACCTCCAAAATTAGCTGCATACGTTTATTCGACTAACTTTGCTTTCTAGACAGTGATTGAATATGGACTTGTAAGTTGTATCCCATAGACACAGAATTGGAAAAAAGTTTTAGTCAGTCCAGCTCTTTATGCCTTACGTGCATGTTCAACTCACTTCATCCAATAGGACTGGTTCACAATCGTGCAAGAAACACTAGTTGGGAAGGCCGAGGCAGGCCCAGTAAAAAGGAACTTTGCAGATAGCAATGCCTCTTGCCAAAAGCAAGAAAAAAAACATTAGAGGGCAGTAGTAGGAACCTGGCTGAGAGGTTGGACAAAAGACATGTGCTGGGAGAAAGATGAGGCATTGGTTTACATTTTAGGGATGCGCTGTCATTTCAAAACAACAGGGAAACAGCAACAAAATCTGCTGTTTCCAAGCGAAAACAGCACAAGAATGACAAACGTTTGTTTTATCTTGGGGTTTGTTTTTTTTTGTCATTTTAGTATGTGTTAAATGCATTCAGTGGCTCACAGAGAGGTTCGCATGAATGCAGAGAAACCTTTGCTCTCTTTCAGAAGCTTTAAGATACAGGTTGTTAATGTAAGCTCTCTTGCCCCCTTTGAATTTATACATTTTACAGCTTATTTTGATACTGCGTTCCCTTATAAAAGAACTTTGGCCCAGAAATCCCAGTGGCAGCCAATAAACCGTGTCAAATCAATGCTTAATGTGCTTTTTGTGTTTGATAGGCAAAAATCATGCCCGGAAGCCCTAGCCGGCGATACAGAATAGCGTCAGGTCCAAGGTTTAGTTGTGAATGGGAAAGGCACTTTTTCCTGATGGATTTTTTCCAGGTCCCTGAAAAACAAACTTGTGCCAGTTTTACAAGAAGGCAAGTGGCGGTCAGGGCAAAGTCATTATTTAAAATGTCATATCTTGCTTCACACAAGCTCCAAAGCTCGATTGTACAAACAGATAGAAAAATGAAATTTCATTTTAACTGCCCATTCGGAAATAAGTTATTTTCTCGTTGGAACACAAAAAAAAAACCGACTTGGAAACTGTAGGAATACATTAAGGGAAAGTTAAAAGTAACATCCTGTGCCAGGTCCCTGGTTTGATCCCCAGCTTTGAGTGTTCTGGCTTTCTGGGTCAGCTGGGGCTGAGGATCCTGCAGAGACCATCTACAACAGTGGTCCCTCCCCAACCCTGTCCTGGGGACCCACCAGCCAGTTGGGTTTTCAGGATATCCACAATGAATATGCATGAGAGAAAACGTGCATGCACTGCCTCCATGACATGCAAATTTTCTCTCATGCATATTCATTGTGGATATCCTGAAAACCCAACTGGCTGGTGGGCCCCCAGGACAGGGTTAGGGACCACTGGTCTACAATATCCAGAGGAGGCAAAGGAGCTGCAGAGAGAAACAGGACGGAGGCAAGTGTGTGTTCGCCTGATGTTATATTTTTTTTGTCTGGCCAGGCTAATAATGTTGGCTAATGAAAAAAAAACCTATTTATTTTCTGCTATTCAGCACTTCAAAGCAGATCACATTCAGGTACTGTAGGTATTTCTTTGTCCCTGAGGGCTTGAAATCAAAAATAGCACCTGAGGCAATGGAGAGTAACGTGACTTGCCTAAGGTCACAAGGAACGGTAGTAGGATTTGAAGCCTGGTTTCCTAGCCTGCTGCTCTAACCACTAGGCTACTCCTCCACTCCCCTTCAAAGGTAGACTAGAAATACAAACTAGAGCTGCAGACTGCATCGTGTGGGTTTCTGGGCCCCTTTAATCTACAGAACCTGATAGGAGAAAGGACTTCTTTTTATTTTTATTTTGTGGCAACCAGTGAGAGAATACATCTCAGAAAAACCTCTCAGATTAACAACAACCATAATAACTTCCCTCAGTCGCCAATGCAGGAGAGTTTTTCTGTTCCTCTTGGTGATACACAACTACTGCATTGCATTTTCCTTTGGGGGTGACTGACAATGAGCTTTCAACTTAACTGGCACTTTTCCCTGCAGAGAGGGAGGGCAATTTTTAAAAGGGTTTTCCTGTGAATAAAGACCCATTTATCTGCACAAATCTCTTTTGAAAATTGCACCCAAAAGAAAACTCATCCACTGGGAGAATTACAGTCATTTACAAGAAAATAGCACTGGCTGTTCATGAGACTGGTACCATTGTGATGTCAATTTGGCACCACTCTCAGGGATGGCACTCAGTGACATACTAAGGGGGAGGTGTGGGGGTGTGATATGCCCCAGGTGACAGCCAGGAGGGGGCTGTCAGCTGGGAAGTCAGCGGCCATGAGCAGAGCCCACCCAGCTCGTGGAGAAGAAGTGTTATGGTTTGTGGGTATGTGGACCCTTGGCCCGAGGTGTGAGTTGTTACAGCCCGTGGGGAGGAGCCCCACAGGTCCGCACTGTCAGGAGGCGAGGTACAGGCCCAACAGGGAGCTCTGGGCACAGTTGGTGGAGAGATCCCCAGGGATCAGGAGGTAGCTCCCATAGGGTGACAGACAGTTGGTAGTATCTGGAGTGAGACCCTGGAGAGAGAGACGCCAGGCGGACCGCGGAGTGGTAGGCGGTAGGTGCAGAAGGTTCTCCGGGAGGACAGCCCCGAAGGGCGGAGCTGCAGCGTAGTGGGCGTAGACTTGGAGGCACAGTCCAACCCATGAGGCAGGGAAGCCCGGAGCCCGATCTCAGCTGCTGACGTAGGCAGGAACCCGGAGAGTGGAGGGATGCCAGCAGTATAGTAGAGAGGCTGGCCCGAGGAGCGAGATAGCTGACAGTCGTTGAATAACCAGGAGCACAGCCCCGTGAAGCGGGGAGGCTCTAGATAGTCTCTTGAGCGGTAAGCGCGGCCCAAGGAGCGGGAGAGCGCAGACAGTCTTGCTAGAGCACAGGTGCAACCCCGAGAAGTGAGAAGGCAACCCAGAAGGCAACCCAGGAGGCACAGAGCCAGCCCGAGGAGCGGGGTAGGCCAGAGGAGCAAGTCCCCGTAGGAGCACACACTGACTCCCGAAGAGTGGGTGCCAGACAGGATCCAGGAGCAAGGCATGTAGCGACGTCTCAGGAACGCAAGGCAGGAGTTGAGGACTCGTAAGGAACTTGTTGCCAAGTTGGCTAGCTGGGGGCGAAGGTGGAGCTTAAGTGCAGGAGTCCGATGACATCATCAATCTGGGACGCCCCCGAGGTTCCCGCTGAAGAGGATTCAAAGGCGGTGCCTGTGACGTGCATGCTTGCCTAGGAAGGCCCGACATCAAAGTAGGAAGTAGTGGCGTCCATGCTGCCATGAAGAGTCCCGAGGAACGTGGCGGTGTAGGCAGGCCCGCACTGCAAACAGACCCGGGGAGGGCAAGAGAGCAGTGCAAGAAGTGAGTACTCGCGGTCGCAGCCGTCTGCAACCGACAGGCATAACAAGAAGAAAGAGGCCTCCAGGATGTGAGCACTGTAAGCACTGGGTGGCCACCTAGAGCGCTACAGGTCTGTAGCCAGCAACTGCATAGGCTTTTCTTCTTCCCAACCGTGCGACCTGGAAGAGGAAGTGGTGGGTCAGCGCAGGCAGGAAAAAGGAAAGGTCATGCAGTCGGCCCGAAGCAGAAGATTAGAATGTATCCCGGGCTGCAGCAACAGCGCTGCCCCCCTAACCCATGGCGAGTGCAGGAAGCAGAGCCACATGAGCCCCCGTGCTGCCTCAAGAAAAATGAAGAGACCCCGTCAGTTGCGTGAGCTGAAGGAGGAAGCTGCTGCTGTACTTCTGATGGGGAGTTGGGTAGGAAGTGTGTGAGAGAGAATGCTCTTGTATCTATATGTGTGTGTGTGTGAGCATGTCTGTGTGTGTGTGTGTGTATGGGAATGAGGGAGGGTTCATGTTTGTGTGTGAGAGAGGGAGCCTGAATGAAGAGGTGGGTGAAAGTGTGTGCAAAAGAGAGAGGGAGCCTGGGTGAAGGAGAGGGGAACCGGAGATCACGGGGAGGGGGGGGGAGGGGGGGAGAAGTGACCCAGGGTGGAGACGGAGAAGGGAATCGGGGGGAGGGGGGAGGGGAGCAGGGAATGGAGAAGTGAATTTGTGGGGGGTGCCAAAGAAAGTATCCACTCTGGGTGCCAAATACTTTAGGTATACCACTGATGGCACCATATTTAAGAATCATGGCAGAGGAAGATGCAAATAGCCATCATTCCCACCCCTTTCTCTTCAGAGGCCTCTCACAGAAGGGATAAGCGGGGGCTGGAGACCTCCCAAAGGTAGGCACTAATTTCTCCGGGCACCGAAAGTTTAAAAAAGTAAAAAAAAAAAATTTGAAATAGGCCCGCGGCTCGCGGGTTGAAAGCCAGACACTCATTTTTGCCAGCATCCGGTTACCGAACCCGTGGCTGTCAGCGGGCTCGAGAACTGACACCGGCAAAATTGAGCATCGGCTGTCAAACCCGCTGACAGCCGCCGCTCCTGTCTGAAAAGAGGCACTAGGGACGTGCTAGTGTCCCTAGTGCCTCTTTTTACCGCCGGGCCTAATTTAAATAATTTGTTTTACTGTATTGCGCGCACAGGAGAGTGTCCTGTGTGCGCGCTAGGAGAGCGGGCACTCGCCCGCTCTCCTGCGTTTTTTACTGTATCGGCCCGCATGTGCTCGAGAACATCTCTTCTCACTCTGGATACAGGTGCTACATGTACACTTTTACCAGCATATCTGGCAGGCATAGAAACATAGAAATGACGGCAGAAGAAGACGAAACGGCCCATCCAGTCTGCCCAGCAAGCTTCACACATTTTTTCTCATACTTATCTGTTTCTCTTAGCTCTTTGGTTCTATTTCCCTTCCACCCCCACCATTCATGTAGAGAGCAGTGATGGAGCTGCAACCAAGTGAAATATCTAGCTTGATTAGTTAGGGGTAGTAGGGGAAGTAACCGCCGCAATAAGCAAGCTACACCCATGCTTATTTGTTTTACCCAGACTGTTATTCAGCCCTTATTGGTTGTTTTTCTTCTCCCCTGCCGTTGAAGCAGGGAGCTATGCTGGATATGCGTGAAGTATCAGTTTTTCTTCTCCCCTGCCGTTGAAGCAGAGAGCTATGCTGGATATGCGTGAAGTATCAGTTTTTCTTCTCCCCTGCCGTTGAAGCAGAGAGCTATGCTGGAAATGCATTGAAAGTGAAGTATCAGGCTTATTTGGTTTGGGGTAGTAACCGCCGTAACAAGCCAGCTACTCCCCGCTTTGTGAGTGCGAATCCTTTTTTCTTCGCCCCTGCCGTTGAAGCAGTGAGCTATGCTGGATATGCGTGAAGTATCAGTTTTTCTTCTCCCCTGCCGTTGAAGCAGGGAGCTATGCTGGATATGCGTGAAGTATCAGTTTTTCTTCTCCCCTGCCGTTGAAGCAGAGAGCTATGCTGGATATGCGTGAAGTATCAGTTTTTCTTCTCCCCTGCCGTTGAAGCAGAGAGCTACGCTGGATATGCGTGAAGTATCAGTTTTTCTTCTCCCCTGCCGTTGAAGCAGAGAGCTATGCTGGATATGCGTGAAGTATCAGTTTTTCTTCTCCCCTGCCATTGAAGCAGAGAGCTATGCTGGATATGGGTTGAACGTGAAGTATCAGGCTTATTTGGTTTGGGGTAGTAACCGCCGTAACAAGCCAGCTACTCCCCGCTTTGTGAGTGCGAATCCTTTTTTCCACATTTCCTCTTGCTGTTGAAGCTTAGAGTGATGTTGGAGTCACAGTAAGCATGTGTATGTTTATTGAATAAGGGTATTATCTCCAGGCAGTAGCCGTCATTCTGGCGAGCCACCCACTCTTTATTGACGGCCTCTTGATTTTATGGATCCACAGTGTTTATCCCACGCCCCTTTGAAGTCCTTCACAGCTCTGGTCTTCACCACTTCCTCCGGAAGGGCATTCCAGGTATCCACCACCCTCTCCGTGAAGAAATACTTCCTGACATTGGTTCTGAATCTTCCTCCCTGGAGCTTCAAATCATGACCCCTGGTTCTGCTGATTTTTTTCCTACGGAAAAGGTTTGTCGTTGTCTTTGGATCATTAAAACCTTTCAAGTATCTGAAAGTCTGTATCATATCACCTCTGCTCCTCCTTTCCTCCAGGGTGTACATATTTAGATTCTTCAATCTCTCCTCATAAGTCATTTGATGAAGACCTTCCACCTTTTTGGTCGCCCTTCTCTGGACCGCCTCCATCTTGTCTCTGTCTCTTCGGAGATACGGTCTCCAGAACTGAACACAATACTCCAGGTGAGGTCTCACCAAGGACCTGTACAAGGGGATAATCACTTCCCTTTTCTTACTCGATATTCCTCTCTCTATGCAGCCCAGCATTCTTCTGGCTTTAGCTATCGCCTTGTCACATTGTTTCGCCGACTTCAGATCATTAGACACCATCTCCCCAAGGTCTCTCTCCTGCTCCGTGCACATCAGCCTTTCTCCCCCCATCTATTTCAGCAGGTAATGCACTGCTTTACACTTGGAAATGGCATTGAAAGTTGCCCTCTAAGATGTCAATTTTAAAAGAATTTCTCACACAAAAATGCCCACATACATGCATATGTGGGCCCCGTGCAAGCAGCACAGATTGTTAAAAGCCGCAAATTATGCACGTATGTACTGTGTGCACATGAAAAATAAGGGGGTGGGGCAGAGGTGTTCTGGGGCGGGACCGACACTCATGTAATTCCGTATTTTAAAGCTGAAAGCCGCAATGCACGAAGACTAGATATCCATGTAACTTTACTGCAGCTCCTGATGAGGAGCAATTCTGTAGATCTCGAGTTTTAGGGCTTATAGGGCAGGGTGAGGATTCCCGGGTCAACTGGGCGGCTTGCAGGATGAAGAACCAGATCTCGATATTAACTGGACAAACTGGTGGACTAATTGGAAAACTGGAAATGTGCCTTGCTTGATCATATTTTAAAATCCGCATACATATTCTTGCATTCAGCGGTCCGCAGGCTAACCTCACAAACCACCGCCCTTTCCTCTTAGACGGGCCCTCACTTGCCTCAGATGCCAATGACATCACTCTCCAATGCAGCAGAATGCCACAGCCCAAGCAGCCAGACTCTTCAGACGCAGTCTGCTCGTGCAGTTGGACGCCATCAGCCCTAGCACCACACCTCCTCCTAGGTGCTCGCGACTCTCCTCACAATTTAAAGGGTCTGCGGTGGGAACCCACCTGCAGCTCCTGCTGATGACAGTCAGCCTTAGGCCCTATAAGAGGGCAGTGCTGCAGTCACAATTCACCTAGGCAACAGGTCTCTACCTCTAGTGTGTGATTTGCTTCAGCATTCTTCATCATTTGTTCCAGTTCCTGTATCGCTCCATGGTGAGACCGCACCTTGAATACTGTGTACAATTCTGGTCGCCGCATCTCAAAAAAGATATAATTGCGATGGAGAAGGTACAGAGAAGGGCTACCAAAATGATAAGGGGAATGGAACAACTCCCCTATGAGGAAAGACTAACGAGGTTAGGACTTTTCAGCTTGGAGAAGAGACGACTGAGGGGGGATATGATAGAGGTGTTTAAAATCATGAGAGGTCTAGAACGGGTAGATGTGAATCGGTTATTTACTCTTTCGGATAGTAGAAAGACTAGGGGACACTCCATGAAGTTAGCATGGGGCACATTTAAAACTAATCGGAGAAAGTACTTTTTTACTCAACGCACAATTAAACTCTGGAATTTGTTGCCAGAGAATGTGGTTCGTGCAGTTAGTATAGCTGTGTTTAAAAAAGGATTGGATAAGTTCTTGGAGGAGAAGTCCATTACCTGCTATTAAGTTCACTTAGAGAATAGCCACTGCCATTAGCAATGGTTACATGGAATAGACTTAGTTTTTGGGTACTTGCCAGGTTCTTATGGCCTGGATTGGCCACTGTTGGAAACAGGATGCTGGGCTTGATGGACCCTTGGTCTGACCCAGTATGGCATTTTCTTATGTTCTTATGTTCTTATGTTCCAGTTACTATGTCTTCACTGCCTTTTCCAGTTCCTTGTCTTTATCTTCTGTTCCAATAGTCCTTATCTTCGTCTGTCAGTTATTGTGGTCAGTCTTCCGTTTTTCAGTTCTTCTTCTGCTCGCCTGTCTTGCTCCTGCCTTTCCCTTACTTTATAACATTTTTTATTGATTGAATACAACACTTTGCTACAAGTATATGGTAATTCGCCAGTTGGAGATCGGCCATCACAACAAAGAGTAGCTAGCAAAGAACAGTAGCGTAACTGACATGTAATTAAGAATATTTTTCTATTTAAAACCCACCTCTCTCACCCTCCCCCACCCCTTCCCCTCCCGAATCCCCTCCCCCGCCCCCCCCCCCCCCCCCCTATCTTGCATATTGCTCATGGTCTACCAGTTCCCAAAAGACACCAGGGAGTGCAAATAAGTATATCAGGCTATGAAAGGATCTTAAGCATTTAGTATAAGACTCCTGAGTCTATGCGGTAGTGTCTGTAAATAAGAGTCCTAGATACGTATACAAGTTTGCTGCTGACGAAAGGAGGACTGGGCTGCTTGCTGTTCCATTTGCATCATCCTGTGAAGATGGTTTCGCCAGGTCCAGTAGGAGGGTGGATCGGTGGATCGCCAACCAAGAAGGATAATCTTTTTCCCTACACCCAAGGCCTTCTGCAGAAGTAGGCGTCCCCCCTTCCCACATAGCAAAGACATAGGGATATTGCCAAACAACACCAGGGGCAGGGATGGTTTAAAGGAGACACCCAGTAGGTAGGACATATAGCTCAGTACCCGGCCCCAAAAACCCCCCACAAAAGAACAGTCCCAAAACATGTGAAGGAAAGAGCCAACCACCGTTTTACATTTCTCACACATAGCAGAGGATGTTAATGCAAAATGCTGGGCAACAAAGGGCGGAACATAAGCCCGCCACAAAAATTTGAATTGCATTTCACAAAAGTACATGTTGGAGGAAATGCTAGAAAGACCCCGGAAGCCAACTCTAAGCATGGCAACCGTAATTGTCGTTCCTGCATCTACATTCCAGCGCCCAGTATGTATACCTAATCTGTGTGCCTATTTTCTCCCTATTCGGGGTAATTTGGATCTGCCTGCTGGCTCCCAAATAGCTGGGTTCAGGAGCTGGACCTCGAAGGGTATTACTTACTTGGGCCATGTTTTGGATGGGACGGGCCGCCTTTTGCCCTACCAGACTCTCATCCTGCAATATGGGCTTCCTTCTTCTCAGGTTCTGTCGTATTACAAATAAGGCATTATCTCACCTCACTGCCTTTAGAGGTTAAGCAGCCTCAGCATTTCCTGTTATTAAAGGACTTCTTTGCTTTGGGAAAGCAGCGGAGTCCAAACCTAGCCCATTATTATAAACAGCTGACAGGAAGAGTACCGGAGCGTATCTGCCTTTCCCTTCAGATGGATATCTGGTATTGACTTCTGCCTGGTTCTTGAACTTGTCTGAACGCTACCTGCCACTAACCTCTGCTTGACTCTTGGACATCTCTGAACACCATATCCCACTGATCCCAGCCTGTCTCAGGATACACCTGACCCTGCTTTGTCAAAGTATCTCCACTATCCGCAGAGGCCCCCTCCTAAGACCTTCCAGCTCCAGTCACCCAAAGGCTCAACCTGAGGGAATGAAGGTTAGTAAAGGCGAAGCTCCAGTTGGGCCTCTGTCTCGTCCAAGTCTGCTTACCAACAGTGGGGACCTGTAGGGCTCCTCCGTTCAGGTTGTATCAACCACACCTTGGCCTAAGGTTCCATGCTCTCAATACATACACGCATAAAAGCCGACAAAGTCCTACAATGACACACACACTAGCTTTGCTCGAGTAACCATTTAAAATTAGGAGCATACTTACATGCAATTGCCGTATTTTAAAGCATACATGCACAAATGTGTGCACAATTTAAATTTCCAGTAAATTCAAGCACCGGTATGCATGTGATGGATGTATGCGTGCTTGTTTTAGAATTGCCGTCTAAATATTTTAGGAAAATCGTAATCCAGAGGGGAAAGGTTAAGCAGAGCACATGTTTTAGTGCTGGTTGCAAAGACTTCCACCTAATCAGGACTAGAAATCCCTGCATACAAGGGGGAGAGGGGAAGATGTCAAACCAAGAAGTGAATTAACCTTGTCCCATTCTGTTTTTGTCTCCATTTCATGTGGGCACTTGTATTCCTGATTTGTTGGACCTAGAACATTTACCAAGCCTAATAACCAGTAACCACTTACTAAAGCATGAATTTTATTCTTGGGAGTAACTAAATGGAATTTAGTTAGCATCTTGACCACGGGACAAAATCGCTAAGTAGTACCCCTTAGAACAGGGCCTCCCATACCCATCCTAGTGACTCCACAGCCATCCAAGTTTTCAGAATATCCACAATGAATGTAAATGAAATAGATTTGCATATACTGACACCCCCCCCCCCCCCCCCAATGTGGATATTCTTTAAACCTGGTTGGCTATGAGGCTAGCAGAACACGCTTGGGGAAAATCCCTACCTTAGAGGAAATGCACTGTTAGGAAAACATACAGCTCTGTAAGATGGAGGAGTAGCCTAGTGCTTAGAGCGGTGGGCTATGAGCCAGGAGACCAGTGTTCAAGTCCCCCTGCTGCTCCTTGTGACCTTGGGCAAGTCATTATTCTCCATTGCTTCAGGTACACATTTAGATTTTAAGCTTTCTAGGGATAGGGAAGTACCTGCATATAATCCAGTGTGAAAAGTGGAATATAAGTGATGACCAGACAGCTCCATGCCCAAAGGGGCAGATTAAGCCAATCCTGGTTTTTTTCCTATTGCCTCTATGAACTCTGTAATTTCAGTTTCTTAAGCATTGGAGTTATATGGTCAGTCCGCACAGCAGACTTAAGGATTTTAGTTCTCTACAGAAGGTATATGGGAATAGTCATGCATGGAATTAATTCTACAGTCAGAAATGTACAACTGCAGCACTTCTATAGCATATTTGTGGGTTAAACATGTCTATATATTGCCAGTTCAATAGTGAAAAATGATTGCACGTGGAAAGAATTAGAGGGGGTTTTTTTTTTATTAATAATTGGACATTAACAACCATGTCAGTATATATCTACTTAATTATTTATCATAATGATGTCTAAACTCATTGACTTGCCTTTAAGTGTTGCCCTTGTCCTGGCAGCAGTTGGGGAAGGTGGCCTGGTTAACACACTGTTTGGGCCTGACTTTCAAAGCCATTTAAGTTCATAAAACCTGGTTTTATGAACATAAATGGCTGTTACAAAAACAGCCCCAGGCTCAGCGCACATAAAAGGGCACACGTGTAACCCAGTTTCATGCATGCTTTTACATGAACAGGGATTAGGAAGTCCAGAAGGTGGAGTTGTGGTGGCTGGGGGGGGGGGGGGGGGGGGGGGTGTGGTATGACATGCACATATTTTTGAGAGTATGCATGTAAGTCACCATGCCCTAGTTGTGCCCTGCTTGAAGCAGGTATAACTTCGTGCATGGGCAATTCTGCATGTACCAGGTCAATCAAGGAAGAATTTTCAAAGCAAAGTTATGCGCATAAGCTCACTTTGAAAATCCTTGATAAAATCTGTTGCACACATAGACTTTATCATTATATGGGAGTTACAAAATTATACCCTCTGTCCCCACCTCCGACCCTTCAAAACAAGTGCAAATCCCTAATAAGAGCATTCTCTACCTGTCCATATCTATGTAATGTGAAAACATCAGTACTGAATAAATACAGTGCTTTCCCCCTACATCTTCTTCCTTCTGGGCACTTGCATGCTCCAAAGATCACAGCCTCTTGCTTTTTCATAGCAGACAAAAGAATTTGTACACTTTGTTCATGATTGAGCTGCTTGGGGCAGTCTTTAAGAAGGCCAAAATGCCGAACTTGTTCTGCAGAAAAATAATCTCTTAGGTTTTAATCTTATTCTCATCTTTTCATTAATGTATACTTTTTTTAGGGAGGAGAAAAGGCTTCATTATGAAAATATTAAAAATTGAGAGATTCCGTTTCAGGGATCAAATTCTGCAGGAAATCCCGAGGCAAGATTTACATTCACAGGGCTTGTAGAAAACAAGAGGTCTTGCTTTACTGCATGCAAGCCAAAAACAGAAAGCCAGAACGACAGAGAAAAACGAAGGCATTAGAACAAATGAGGCCCATGTCCTCGCTCCAGCCTGGAACAAACCAGGAATGAATTGGTCCAATTAAAATTCTTGCATACTGCATTCTCCTAAGGTTCATTCAAGATGCATAATCTTGTAGAAGAAGAAAAATGTTGGTGGAGAGGCATTATTTGCTGGTGACATTTTGGGTCCTCCAAAGAAGATGATTATTGGTATTTAAATCCAATCCAAATGAAAATTCCAAGAATTCCAGCCGGGTACATGAACCTTTTAAATGACTTTTACAGCAGCAGCTCAGAAGTATGCCAGAAGTTAATTGACCAATAAAGTAGATGAAACAGGCAGGGCTCCATTTTTCTGGAAGGGCTGATCCAGAAGCTGGTTTTATTCCATTGTCCATCTATGGACTTGTAGAAAAGTGGGTCTCTTAAGGGCCATACCTACACTGAGGAGAAAACAGGCCTGGATCAGAATATTCTGAAGAAGATGCAACCAGTTGGTAACCCAGCAGTAGAAACGTACATTCAGCCAGTGGTTCTCTAGTCAGACCTTGGGACATACCCAACCTGCTGGGCTTTCAGGGTATCCACAATGAATATGCCTGAGATAGATTTGTAAGCAGTGTCCCCACTGTATGTAAATGATCCCATGCATATTTATTGTGTATATGCTGAAAAACAGATTGGCTGGGTTGAGAATCTTTGCATTCAGCTGTAATTTTTTTTTTCATGATATAATTGTACAGTTTGTTAGTGGGAAGTGTGATGGAGTATGTGTGTCCCACAAGGAAAGCAGGCCAGTCTGACAGAGTCCAAGACATCCCAAACAGGAAACATAGCACCTGGGAAGGGAAACGAGAGCTTATTTAAAAAAAAAAAAAAAACTCTGCAAAAGAGAAAAAAGATGTGACCTCAGGAGAGGAAGGGACAGAGATACACTCAAGCCAGCCACGGGCTCATGGGTCAAGAAAAGGAGTGAGACCAAATAATAAGGGGGTGGAGTTTGCATGAACTGGAAGAAAGAAGTTACTTGGAGGATAGCTGGTCCATGGTGACATGACAATTAAGAAGAACCGAGTAGTGGCAGGCTGGCAGCCACTGTTCGCCGGACCCTTAGTAAGAAGTCCTCAGAATGTAATCCTAAGAAAACGGAAAGTAGCGACTGAGAACTGGGAGGGTAATGGCAAGAGAGGTAGCCAGCCAGTTCTCCAAGTCTTTAAAGTAAGTCTCCCCTTCTGTGAGCTTTAGAGCTTACATAACACAGTAACACAGTAACAGAGTAAAGACGGCAGAAAAAGACCAAATCGTCCATCTAGTCTGCCCAGCAAGATTCTTATGGTAGTAACTGCTGCTCCGTGTAAGTTACCCCTAAGCCTTATGTTAAGGGTAGTAATACTACTAGCAATGTGCTACTCCACGATTTTTCCCTTTAACCATTTCTGCAGTACAGTTTTGCTTTGGACACCTAACTCCACTGTATTTTACATAGTAACAAGTAATGACAGAAAAAGACCAAATGGTCCATCCAGTCTGCCCAGCAAGTTTCCCATGGTAGCAACATGCAGGCCTCCCTCAAGCCTTATGTTAAGGGTAGTAATATTTACTGTCAAACTCATAACAAAATTGCTGCTAGCAACATTTATATGGGGAGAGCAGTCTTCTTGATAATTCAGACAATGCTTCTTGAATGTGTTTTGCTTTTGGACTTGGCTGTAGAAGCAGTCCTGTGTTTTATCCCTAATGTCTGCATACCAGTACCCTGGACTGTATAGGTTGGGGCCTAGCATTGGCTATTGTCTGAATTCAATTCCCAAATTCCCCTTCTTGCCTTTTCGCCCCCTACCCTCGAAGCAGAGAATAATGCTGCAGATACATCAAAAGCATCAAGGCTAATTGATAAGGGTAGTAATCCTCATGCCTCGCCGTGCAGGTTACCCCCATGCACCTTTTCCTTCATTTCTAACCTCTAACCTTTAGGATCCACAGTGTTTATCCCATGCCCTTTTGAATTTGTTTTCTATTTTTATCGTCACCACCTCTTCTGGAAGGGCATTCATTTCGTGACCCCTAGTTTTACAGTTTCCTTTCCAATGGAAAAGATTCGAAGTTTGTGCATCATTAAAGCCTTTCAGGTGTGGGACTACAGAGGAGAACTGACCTGCTGACCTGCTGACCTGCTGCGGGAGCCCTGAGCCACCCAGGAGTGCTTTTTCTTTCTTGCCCATGGTGATTCCTGCCCCTGGTCATCCCGGGTGCCCTGATATCATCAACCTGGGACGCTGGGAGGGGCCTATATAATATGACCTACAGCGGCGTGCAGCCACCACTGGCACACTGCCTAAGCCACACACGCCAAAGGGGCATGCGGCATTGTTGAAGCTATTTATCACCAGCCCATTGTATTTTCAGAAGAGCCTTGCAAGTAAGTCTTCTCTTCTCTGGACAATTTCTTGCTTTTACTTTCTTTTCTCTGTTATTATGGGGAAGAAGAGGAAAGGAACTGTTCGTTTTTCCCCCTCCAAATCCTGCAGTTCCCTCTTCTATGTCTCAATCAACAATTGATGGGTTTATGCAGCCTTTGAGCTCCAGCACTCCTTCAGGGCTGCCTCAGCTTGGCATGGGGCCCCTTGTCGCTTCTTCTGGGAATTCCATCTCCTCAGCCCCGATTCCCGCTTACCACCTGGATTGGACTCTGTGTCGTCATCATCCGGTTCTCAGGAGATTCTGCTTTAGCCTTTGGGTGTTTTGAAGATCTCTCCTGAGGTGGGGGAACCTGTTTTGATGGCCTCTCATGCACTTGCTGTGATCACCAATGATTCCTTGGTGACACTAGCTTCTAACTCTTTGCCAACATTGAACCTTCCTGAGAGACCTGCACAGATTACCAGGGAGACACTTTGGACTGCTATCAAAGGATTGGAACAATCTTTAGGGTCTAAATTTGAAAATGTGACTGCAGTTGTTGGCCAAATTCAAATTCAGGTCATGGGGCAAGATTTAGTTATAAAGGGAAATACAGAACATATCTCCCAAGTGGAGAGTCATTGGGCAAATGTCATGGTGTTTTGATTAAGGGCCAGGAATTTATCCAACAAAGATTAGAAGCTTTAGAAAATAATTCTAGGAAATTGAATTTGAGAATTCTTAATGTTCCCAAGTCAGCTAGTATTTTTCCTATCAAATTACTTAGAGGTTCTTAAAGTACCTCGAGATTCAATTCCATCTATTACTAAAGCTTTCTAAAAAGGCTGCTTCTTCATCTAGTAGTCCTCCTATACAATTTAATGTAATAGACAATTTAACAGCTATGCTTCAAGATTCTCAGATTGAAATTCAAGATACTGCAACTTTACTTGTTGTATATGCTCTAGAGCTTGATAGAATTTAGACTATGAAAATGTTTTTCGTGCTTCTGATAAAAAAATTTTTAGCCAGCAGCTAGCTTTATTTCCTGATGTCGCTAAGGCAATGCAGCTGAGATGGAAAGATGTTTTGCTTAAAAAATGTGTGGTTGATATTGGTGCATCATTTCTTCTTCAATTTCCTTGCAAATGTATTGTTAAGTTGTTATGGTTATGAGGTGTTGGAGTGGATTCTTGGGTACTGCGGTGATGGCCACTCCCATGGGGAGGAGCCCCGTGAGGAACCACAGTACTAGGCTAGATTCTATATGCGCAGACATAGAGAAGTTGTATTTATGATGATACTGCCCGGGGAGTGAGCAGCAGTGGAGGTAACCCAGTGAAGTAGTCCAGGAGTCTTCAGCAGAGGAGACAGTCTCACACTCGAGTAGATGATAGGCAGCGTGGTGTAGCAGGGACAGGTCCCGTATGTAGGACGGAGCGCTGAAGCTGAAGACAGACTGAAAGGGTTAGTACTCACTGAAGCAGAAGCTGTAAAGTTGAAGGTCCAGTCAGGCAGAAGTTGTTCAGTGGCAGGCACCAGATTAGGGAGAGCAGGCCCTCGAGGAGCGAGTACCTGGTGTCCCAAGATAGGTACCTGAAATAGAGCAAAAGAGCCCACGAGGAGCGGGTACCCAGGTTAGAGAAGAAATACCCCGAAGGGAAGAGAGAGCTTCCAGCAGCAGCTGGGAAGCAGCAGAGCAGCTTAGACCGGAGCAGTCCAATTATTGCTAACTTAGTTTGTTAGCAAATGAAGGGCAGGCTAAATACCAGGATGTGATGACGTCACTCGGAGGGGACGCCCCCGAGGTTCCCGCCATGACGTGGATATAGACGTGGGTGGCGTGCCCTCAGGAAAATCATGGCGAACACCATCACTGTTGCTGATCCGGGGACGCTGGAGAGAGCGGCATGAAGACGAGGCAGCAGCCATCTTCCCAAGGCTTGAAGAGAGAGAAGGAAGAAAGGTGAGGCACAGAGGTCGAAGCTGTCTGAGACTGACGGATGCAACATAAGTTAGGTACACGTAAATATATTTTCTTTGATCCTGATCAGCTAGGTGGACTGGTTTCCTGCAGAACAGAGAGAGACCCTTGCCTATCTCCTCTTAGATTAGCACTCCTATATTGTGTCTATGATATAGCAGATTGTATATATTAATTGGGAGCTCTTAATTTTCCTTATTATTTTTATATGTTTATAACTGTCCCCAATTTGAGGCCTCATTTGGATGACGACTTTGCTAAAAGCTTTATTTTCTTTTGTAATTATTTTTACTTTTTCTAGTTGTTCAATATTCTGTAAATGTCAGTTTGAACTTGAATTGTTAAAAATTATTGAAAATAAGAGGTTAAAAAAAACAACTTTCAGGTTTTGAAGGTTTGTATCATGTCTCCCCTGCACCTCCTCTCCTCCAGGGTATACATGATTAGATCCTTCAGCCTCTCATCATAAGTCTTCCGATACAGAACCCACACCGTTTTGGGTGCCCTTCTCTGGGACTGCCTCCATCCTGACCTTATCCTTTTTGAAATATGGGCTCCAGAACTGAATACAGTACTCCAGGTGAGGCCTCACCATGGACCTGCACAAGGGCAGTATCACTTCCTTTTTTCCTGCTGGTTATTCCTCTCCCTGTGCAGTCTAGCATTCTTCTGGCTTTAGCTATCACCTTGTCACATTGCTTGCCCACGTTCAGCTCACCAGACACTATCACCCCAAGGTCCCTCTTCCAGTCCATGTACATTAGTCTTTCACCCCCCCCCCATCGCATACACTGTTTTGGATTACCACATCCCAGATGCATGACTCTGCACTTGTTGGCATTGAATCCCAGTTGCCAAACCTTTAACCACTCTTCAAGCTTTCATAAATCACTTTTCATTCTCTCCATTCCTTTAGGTGTGTCCACTCTGCTGCAGATCTTAGTATCATCCACAAATAAACAAACTTTACCTTCTATCCCTTCCGCAATGTTACTCAGAAAGATATTAAACAAAACCAGTCCCAAAACCAATCCTTGTGGCAGTCCACTTAACACCTTTTCTCTCTTCAGAGTAGGTTCCATTTACCATTAAGCGCTGTCTCCTGTCATTCAACCAGATTGTAATCCACTCCGCCATCTTAGAGCCCACTCCCGAGCTTCTCATTTTATTTATGAGCCCTTATGCTGAACCGTATCAAATGTTTTGCTGAAATCCAAGTAGATTACATAAAGCGTTTTTCCTTGATCCAATTATCTAGTCACCCAATCCAAAAAATCATCAGATTTGTCTAAAATGACTTTCTCCTGGTGAATCTTTGCTGCCTCAGGTGCATAACCCACTGGATTGTAGATAGTTCACTATCCTTTCCTTCAAAGAGTCTCCATTAATTTCACCACCAAGGTAAGGCTAACCAGCCTGTAGTTTCTAGAATGTGGAAATGTGAATCAGTTATTTACTCTTTTGGATAATAGAAGGACTAGGGAGAACTCCATGAAGTTAGCAAGTAGCACATTTAAAACTAATTGGAGAAAATTCTTTTTCACTCAATGCACAATTAAGCTCTGGAATTTTTTGCCAGAGGATGTGGTTAGGGAAGTTACTACAGCTGGTTTTAAAAATGGTTTGGATAAGTTCTTGAAGGAAAAGTCCATTAACTGCTATTAATCAAGTGTTGTGTCCGTTGCTGCCAAACGTCTCCGCTCCGCCCACCTTATCTTGTTGGCGACTCCCTTCGGGGTTGATGGAAGGCTAGCTGCTGTGGCGTCTCCATGCTGTCCTCTTCCGGCGTCCCCGGTCTGGCTCAACGCTGCAAGCCGCCATGTTGACCAGATGCCTAAGGGCGCTCGTGCAGCCTGACTGATGTACCAGCATTGGCGCGAACCTCAGGGGAATCCCCCTGAGATGACGTCACCAGCTCCAGATATTTAAGGTCTCAGTTTTCACTAACAAGACGAGTTAGCAAGGGATTGGTTAGCTAACTTCCTCCTGGTCCCTGCGGATGGGATTCGCTCTCCGCAACCCTAGCTACTCTGCCTCCTCGGACTTCACTAGAGGTACCCGCTCCTTGGGGGCCTCGCTTTCTCTTTTTCTTTGCAGGTCGCAGTCCTGAACCGGTACTTGCTCCTCGAGGGCCCACATCCCGGACTTGCTCCTGAATACCACTTCTGCTAAGAAGTCATCGCTGCTTACAACATTGTGAGTTTACATCTATCTCTCAGAGCTTTCCCTGGGTCCAGGTACTCGCTCCTCGAGGGCCTATGTATACCATCTTCTGGGCTGCCTTGAGAGACTATTGTGTGAGTGTTACCCTGCCACTGGTCTAAGGATCCACCCATAACTATTCTAAATAACTACAGATTGCTAAATACCAGCTTTAACAACAGAGCGTTCTGACATCAAGTTGACTTAGGGAATAGCCACTGCTATTAATGGCATCAGTAGCATGGGATCCACTTAATGTTCTTGCCAAGTACTTGTAAATTGGATTGGCCACTATTGGAAACAGGTTGCTGGGCTTGATGGACCCTTAGTCTGACCAGTATAGCAATTTATTATGTTCTTATAGGCTACTCTCTGCTACCACCCTTGTGAAGCAGGACCACCACTGCTCTTCTCTAATCTAATGGCAACACTCCCATTTCCAGGGATCTATTGAGTAGGTTTTTCAATTGACGCACCAGCACATCTCTGAGATACCTTAGTATCCTGGGATGTGCCTCATTCGGCCCCATGACTTTGGCCACTTTCACTTCTCCTAGCTCTTCCCATACATTTTCTTCTGTAAACAGGATTGCATCTACTCCACTTCCATCTATGGTCTTGTCAACCAACAACAGTCTACCTTCAGGGCCTTCTTTAGTGAACACCAAACTAAAGTATTTGTTTAATATTTCTGCTATTTCTTCATCTTTCTCCACACATTGCTCCTGATCACCTTTCAATTTCACTATACCACCTCAGGTCTTCCTTCTTTCTTTGATATATCTGAAAATATACCATCTTGCTTTACCTCTTTGACAATCTTTTCTTCCACTTGATCTTTTGCTTTCCTGATTTTTTTCTTCATCCCCCTCAGATTCATCAGGTATTCTTTTCTGTGTTCCTCTGTTTGGGATCCGTGGAAAACCGAGCGGTGTTTCCCAGGCTGGAGGCACAAAACCACATGGACTCCAGCCTATTCTAATGCAGATAAAACTTTATTCAAGTTACAGCACTTCAACACAACAGAAAGGCTGCCTACTTTTGCAGTACACTTCCCACTCCCTGGGCTTTGGGTCAGAATAGATTTACAGGAATTCCTCTCCTGGAGACATAGGGGCATCCTGAACCCAAATGAATGTATACTCTTATGCTCCCCAGCTGGTCTCACCTCATGCCTCTCCCCTGCAGAGTCCCACCCACAGAGCTCTTTCCCTCTGTGGGAATTTAAAGTGGACCAAGTCTCTAGCCTGGTCCTGCACATACAAGAGGAAAAACAGGATCACTCCACTATAAACCCACTCAGCTTGGGCATATTGGTCCGTGCATCATTAGTTCCCTCTGGATCACATCCAGGGAAATAGTAAATACCCCATTCCTCTTTATCTGGCCTTCCACCAGCTATTCTTGGGGATGGGGATCTTCGGTCAAACTCACCTCCACACATTAGGCTTACCCAAAACAACACTAGTACCACCCACTGCAGCCCTCACCTAATGTACACCCATAGTGCTTTATCTGAGTCCATCTGTAGCTCTGGGTTCCACTTCCACCCTAGCGGGACTCCTTGGACTGCTGTGGGACATGTTGTGAGCCTCCTCTGCACTATCACGACCAGCACCCTCTGGTGACTCCATCGCGGTGACATGCATTCGCTCCTCTGTAGCAGCCACTCTCGCTGGCATCTCCATGCTCCTTTTCACATGACTATCTGTGGCCCCTCCTTATGGGCTGTCCAGGGCAGTGCCTCCATCTGGTTTCTCTGTAATCCCTCTCTCTAGGGATTCCATGGCGCCTGCAGCCTCTTCAGTTGATCCCTTGGCAGTACCTCTCTCAGGATCCTCTCACAGGCCACTTGGTACTGCCCCTTCTGGGCAGTCTGTGTTGCCCTCTCCAGGGTTCTTTTCAATGTTTAGGCATCGTACAGAGCCTTCCTTGGCCTATCAGGCTTCTTTCTACTGCATTCCTGGCTCTCTGTGAGACTTCTCTAAGGGGTATCCTCAGGCTATTGCCACAACTCGGCCAGCTCATCTCTCTAATGAGCTGCCTTAGCTCCCTCTCCTTTTAGGTCACCTGTGCTGCAACTTCCTCTACTTCAGTGATCAGCTGTAGCCATTTAATTCTGCCTTCCTTTCTCTGGGCATCTATGGCATGTGGGAGTGGCTTTGCTCACCTCCTTAGCCTGATTGGCCATTCCATCTGCCAAACCTCCAGTCTCAGGTTCTCTCTCTCAGCTGACACTTGAGACTGGGGAACTCCCACTACACAGAAGTACCTGGCAACTCTTCTTCTTTTTTGTTAACAATTTTTATTGAAACTCATAATTACACAGCCTGAACATTTAAATCAACAGGAAAAAGGTGATGTATTCCGTAGGCGGAGTTAGCAATCTGTAATGAAACCTCTATCTGATGGGAGGAGCAATCAGATAGGAGTTAGCAATCTGTTCAGTTCGGAGTTAACAGTCTGCTGAGGAGATAGCAATCTGTAATATTTAGGAGAGTTGTGGGTGGATCCTTGGACCAGTGGCAGATGACCATGCCCCCGGGGAAGACCCCGAGAGGGACCACCAGTCAGGCTCAGAGTATGGAGACAGACACACACTAGTTCTTTTATTAGACAGTATACTGAACCACCAGAGATGGCAGTAGTGAGCTGGAAGTGCCCGGCTGGGCTGCAGTCCCTCAGAAGCTGGAACAGCGATCCCTGGAGGCTGAGCTGTAGAGAAACTGAAATATAGTGAGTAGGCAGGGTAAGCAGAGTTCATGTACCGAACCTGATGGTAACACTCACACAATGTCTCATTGAAGCCCAGGAGCTGGAAAGTATAGGCCTCGAGGAGCGAGTACCTGGTTCCAGGGAAAGCTCTGAGAGAGCGATGGTAATTCACAGATGTAGTAGGCAGTGCTGACTTCCAGGCAGAAGTGAATTCAAAGAAGTCCGGGAACAAGGGCCCTCGAGGAGCGAATACCGGTTCCAGACTGCAATCTATAAAGTAAGAGAGAGAGCGAGGCCTCCGAGGAGCGGGTACCCCTGGTTAATCCGAGGAAGCAGAGTAGCGTAGATAGAACAAATCTATATCCATTGTCATTCCTTGCTAACTCGATGTGTTAGCAAACTCTAAGACCTTAAATATCCGTCATGGGTGACGTCATCTTCGGGGGACGCCCCTGAGGTTCGCGCCATCTTCGGGGGACGCCCCTGAGGTTCGCGCCATCGCCGGTACTTCAGTCGGGGCCGGGCCATGCGTGCGCCCCTAGGCCTCCAGGAAACATGGCAGTTCGCAGCATGGAGCCGGTCCAGGGACGCCGGAGGACCTCGGCAGAGGAACTCCGCGGCAGCCAATCTTCCCGCGGGCGAAGAGGGAGGCACCAAAGAGGTGAGGAGGGCGGAGAGAGGGCATCGGGAACCGACGGACACAACAAAAGACAATATAGTGCAATGATTGACATTCAATTTTTACTTTCCAATCAATTGTAATCCCCATCCCCACGCACCCCTTCCATCTGAATCTATTATAATAATAAGTTTAAGGCATAGCATTGTAAGTTAACAAGATAACATAGCTTATTCCATTCACTATCTGCTGAACTACAATACACTTAGAAAGCAAAACCAGTCAGTTACATGAAAACAATAGAAAAGAAATGAAATAAAGAAATGAAATACAAAACCTGAGTCTTCTCATTACTTCATGATAAAGAATTACCTGCATTTTCCCAGCTTAGGAAAGGCTTCCAAGTCCTCTGATTGGCCTGTTTGCCATCATTCCTAGAAGCTGTTATAGCTGCCATCCTGTGATAATAGCATACTCTTTGCAAGACAGCCGCACTCTGGCTTCTCTTTCTTCTTTTACTTGCACTACTGGACCCAGACCAGGTTTTCGGTACTACTGCCCATGCCTTTAAGTTCTCTGGCTTCTGTACTTGCTAGCAGTTTCACTTTCACTCTGGGCCAGAGTGAAAGTGCCATAGTGCACAACTGCTTTTGTTTTTCCTTTTTTTTCTTTAAAAGGAAAACAATTTAAAAATACCCTGCCTCACCAGCATGACTTTACTGAATATAACAGTTCTATCTTCATTCGGGGCTTGTCCCCTTAGTCTGCAAAGAAAAACCTACCCTGCCTGCAGGCCCCACAGACCCCTCTCTGGTTTAAAGACAGTTTTCAGTCTTTTGTTTCTCCTGTGCTGCTCTATGAGCCAGAAAAAGCTTCCAACTTTCAGTGCTCTGAAACCCACGCAGCACTGATTTCCTTCTGTTCCAGCCCCCTTTCAGGCCGATTCTGTAAAGTGCGCTCGGCCATACACACGTTTGGCCATGTGTTTTTGAGGGGCATCTATTACTCCTTATACTGTAAGGGGTTTAGCGCCTCGAAAATGTGCGGCCAAACTCCCTGAAAACTAATTGTGCTCATCATTTGCAAATGCATGTTGATGAGGCTATTAGTTAGTCACCCGGCATTCTGTAAGTAAAATGTGTGGCCAATCCGCACATTTTATGCTCATAAATTAACGCCTGCCCAAGTGCAGGCGTTAATTTATGAGCAGCCCGGAAAAGTATACAGAAAAGCAGAAAATACTTCTTTTCTGAACATCCTCCGACTTAATAGCCTAATGATATTAAGTTGCAGGAACCAAAAATGTTTTTAAAAAACCCTTAAAAAATAATTTAAAAAAAAAATGTATTGGTCAGTCCAGTTAGGAGAACAGATGCTCAATTTTACCGGCGTCCATTTTCCTAACCGATCGCTGTCAGCAGGTTTGGAAAACCAACACTCGTAAAATTGAGCATAGGTTTCCATAAACCCGCTGAGAGAGCCACCTCTCCTGGGCCATGGAGGCACTGGGGCGCATAATCATCCCTAGCGCCTCCTTTTAGTGTGACCTCTCATTTAAATATCGGATCGCGTACCCAGGAGAGGTGGCTGGGCGTGCATTGGGAGAGTGGGCGCTCAGCACGGAGCACCCATTCTCCTGTGATCTTTACTGTATCGGCCTATTTGTTAAGCAAGGCTTTTTTTTTTTTTTCATGCAGCCTGCCTTGCTTCAGTGTGCTCCCTGAGCCACACCCTTTTCTCTGCAGTGCTGCTTTGCCTCCAACTTCTTTGGCAGGCCACATAACAAACTCACAGTCCTCACTTGGAGACATGGGGTTTTTCTCCGTGCCCAGCGTAGAGAAAAAAATACCAATTTTCACACCGTATGTGGGAAACTGAGCAGTGTTTCAGGCTGGAGGCACAAAGCCACATGGACTCCACCCTATTCTAAATATGGATAAAACTTTATTCAAGTTACAGCATTTCAACACAAAAGAATACGGCCTACCTTTTCAGTACACTTCCCACTCTTTGGGCTTTGCGTCAGCATAGATTTAAGGAGCTACCTCTTCTGGAGACGTAGGGGCCACCTGAACTCAACTGGGCTTATACTCTTATGTTCTCCAGCTGGTCCCGCCCTCCCCTGCCTTGCAGGGTCCCACCTACAAAGCTCTGTAAAATTTAAAGCAGACCAGGCCTCTAGCCTGGTCCTGCACATACAACAAGGGGGGAAAATGGCGTCACTCCTCTACAGGATCCTTTATACTTTTTGAACGCTGTTCTTTTTGTCTTTATTTTTTCAGCTACCTCCTTTGAGAGCCAGATCAGTTTCTTTTTCCTCTTGCTTTTGTTTATTTTATTTTAACATATCGATTTGTTCCCAGTTCACCCAGGCAAGGGATCATGTGTGCATACGTGCTCATATTTTATAACCTGCACCTATTGTTTGTGAGCAGGTTATAAAATACTGCAGCAACTTTGCGTGCACCCATATACGTGCATATAAGGGGATGCATGAGCAATTTTGAAAGTAATCCTCCTAGTGTCTCTGAGAAAGTCAAAAACAATTAAAAGCACTTCCAACATTTGTTTCTATAATATTAAGATATGCTAGCCCACACTTCTTTGTGTCACCTTGCGATAAAACTTGCCATGCTGTAAAGCACCAGTAAGAAAGCCTTTCACACCTGGAGTTTCTATTCTAATAAGGCTACAAAAAAAAATAATAATAATTTGTGGATTTTTTTCAAATTGATTAAAACATGGATATGACATCAACATAGGCCAACCAATAGCTATTTAGATTTCACCTCTAAATAATCGGTGTTTATATTAAATCCTCATTAATCCATTATAGAATTTATTTCATAATCTTTCTAATACTTGAAAAGGTGGCTTTGTAGCCCTTTCCTGTTAAGCAAGTTAATGCTCAAATCCCATTAAGCAAAGACTTCTGCAATATGTAAACTGCTCTGCTTGAGAAAGCGGTCCAGCGTTTTCATATGACGGGAGAGCACTGCCTAATGCCATGTCAACAAAAGATTAGAAGAGGATACCAAATTGGTCAGGTATTCTGAAGCCAGAGACTGGGTTAGTTTAAAAAAAGAACAATATTTTCTGACAATAGTTACAGGCCATAAAGCCCATCTAGTTTGTTGCAGTGCCATAGATCCCAGCTGATCCCTGGCCTTGCCTTCACTTCTTTGGATAAAGTAGTGTTGTTGCCGCATTAGTCCACTTGGATGTACAGAAATAAAGGTCAATCAAAAATATAAATTGATACCTTTTTTATTGGACTAACAATACATTTCAAGGATAATTTTCAAACATCTTGCATAACTTGTGCCATAAATATGCATATAAGCTACACCAATTTTCAAAGCAGACTTACACACATAGCTCTGCTTTGAAAATTATCCCACCAAATTTATCCTCACATACTTACACCTGTTTTTTGGTGCACACAAAAGTTTTCTGAACCTTTATGCACGTATGGTCAAATTTTACAAAGCATATGTGTTACGGTTACTGCGGAGGTGTTACAGTGGACCCTTGGGCCGGGCTGCCAGGAGGGTTCCTAAGGCAGACCGGGAGGCGGAGTCAATGGGTCTGGCAATAGGCTTCACCCGGGACCCAGAATCCCCCCGGGAGGAGCCCGAAGGGATCCGGGCCCTTGGGACTTAAGCTGGAGTAGGTCCGCAGAGGTGGTGGCCGAAGCAGGCCCAAGGTGAGAGTGGGGGTTAGCAAGATAGTCCAGAAGCAGGCCCGTGGCAGGCAGGTGACGGGCAACAGCGTACAGGAACCGGGCAAGGTCAAGACAGGAAAAGGTAAGCAGAGTTCGGAAGCGGGCCCAG
The DNA here is from genome assembly GCF_901001135.1 of Rhinatrema bivittatum. Taxonomy (NCBI): domain Eukaryota; kingdom Metazoa; phylum Chordata; class Amphibia; order Gymnophiona; family Rhinatrematidae; genus Rhinatrema; species Rhinatrema bivittatum. Next base: position 178,431,612 of record NC_042618.1, read on the forward strand.
GACAAGGCCGGCAGCCAGCAGGCAGAGATCAGGGACTGGCCAGAGTCGTGGCTGACGGTGAGCAGGCAGAGTTCTGAAGCAGACCGGGTCAAGGCAGGCGGCAGGCAGGCAGAGTTCTGAAGCAGACCGGGATCGAGAACCAGGAAGACAATCAAGAAGGTTGCTGAAGCAGGAATGGCAACAGCACAAGAGAACCCGGAACCAGCAGAGACGGGAAGGCAACTAGTATTCAAGGAACCTCGTTGCAAGGCGTCTGCTAGTAGTCTGGACGCTGGTTATATGCGGGCCTGGGGTGTGACGTCAGCCGGGGGGCTGTCCCGAACTTCCGGGTGCTGGACGCACATAAGGGCCTTCCTCACGCACGCGCGAGGCAAAGAGAGGGGCGGAGCTTCTGGCGGCCTGGACGGCGTTCTCCACGTGGTGGGACCGCGACCATGCGGCCCACCGGACCGGGATCTCGGCGTGTCTTCTTGCGGGCCGGAGTGGAGGTAAGCGGACCCGACCCCGAACATGGGGGAGGCGGTCGGGACCGCAACATATGTGCGAATCCAAACCCTACGCCCCCATGCTGCTCCCAGGAACACCTCTGCTCAGTGAGGGCAAACTTAGATACAAACAGGACATGCATGCATAAGTTTACCCACATACTGGGTGGGCAGTTTTGCAAAAAAAGACTTTTGAAAATTACCCCTTTCTTCATGAGCTTTTGGAAGCTACACTCCATTAATCTGGTCAAAGCAAAATGAGCAGGTCAAATGAATAGACGACATTGACTGAACACAGAAGTGAATCAATGGTGGTACTTTGATTTGCTCATTTAAAGGTACATTTTCAAAGGCTTACATGTGGAAAAAAAGGCCATATACGTGTGTATGTAGCTCATTCACACGTAATACATATTTTAAAAAGCAGCAGTTTAAGACTTAAGCATACATGCGGGTAAATGCGCCTTCATACATAAAAGTACATACATAAAGTGCGTGATAGGGGCATTTCTAGGTGGGGTTTACATGTATGCACGGAATGAGATATTTTAAAAGCAATATACATGTGAACGTCATCAACTTATGTGTGTTCATTTACTGCTTCTCATTTATGCACACAAGTACAAACTTTCCTTTCAATTTTTTGACAGTTTGGCAGGTTGATTTCTCTGGGTGAGTTGACACAGCAGCAGGCTGAGGGGTGAGGGTGGGAGGAATGTACCACGGACAGACTGGGACTTATTGGGGCCAAACTGGGACACACATAGGTCATAAAGGGGAGTCACCAGGATACACAGGTCATACGGGAATGGGGAGTGAGTGTACTAGGAATAGAATGGGCCATACTGAGTGGGAACTGGGAAATTTTGTTTTATACTGGGGTAACTGGGGCATGGAAGGCTATACTGGAGGGGGTGGGAGTATGTGTTACTAGGACATATTGGGACTTACTGGGGAATGGGAGTCAATGGTAGAGATTCCCTTTTCAATATGACGCTAATGGCCTTATGGATACTCATGTTACAACGTCTGAAAAGGGAGAGAGGATAGAGGAGAAGGAGAAAGTACCCCTTACAGAGAGTCTATAGGACTAAGGCACAGTTTTGGATCTCTCAAAAGAGCAAGTTATGTGCAGGTTCATGTTCAACAAGGAAACTATACTGTACCAATCCTGGCTATTAGAGCAGGACCTGCAGCTACCACCCAAAGGGTCTACACTTTGGGTGGTACATGTCAAGGTCAATACTGTCCTGGCATTTTTGACCACTGTCACCTTCCAGACACCTCTGGGGTGACAGCTGGAATAAGCCAGTCTGCCACCTCCATAATTATCAAGCAGTTCCTGGCAGTATTTCTCCGGAAAACACACCACTATGTATCCTTCCTTCAGAGAAGACAGTAACCCAACAAATCTTGACTGATTTCTATCAAATAACACACTTCCCCTCTATCTTGAGGGGCTATTGATTGCACTCATGTCTCTCTACTATAAGGGCCCCAGAGGGAGATGAGGCCACCTACCACAACCACAAGGGCTTCCATTTCCTCAATATGCAGGTGGTCTGCGATGCCAAGGGCAACATCATCATGTACATCATGCCCAGGTTTCCAGGATCCACTCACAATGCCTACATCCTCTTACAGTCAGGAATTCATGACCACTTCAAGAAAGACCATATCACCAGTGGTTGACTTCTAGATAGGAATGCACTTATCACTACCACCACACACCAACTAACCTTTTCTTATTGTCTCCCTCATATCTAGGTGGACTGACAGCTTTGGCTCAGGAGGACTTACTGGGGAATGGGAGTCAATGGTAGAGATTCCCTTTTCAATATGACGCTAATGGCCTTATGGATACTCATGTTACAACGTCTGAAGTGGGAGAGAGGATAGAGGAGAAGGAGAAAGTACCCCTTACAGAGAGCCTGTGAATTACCCTGCTGCCCAACCTAAAGGCATATCTAAATGCCATTCTCTGCCTTCTCTCCTACAGATGACAGAGGATATTCACTCAAAACCTGACTCATGATCTTGCTGGTTAATCCTCAGACTGCTGCATAGGCTCACTACAACAGGGCCCACCGGTGGAACAGGTCAGTCACTGAGAGAATCTTTGGCCTACTCAAAACATATTTCGTCTGTCTGGACAGAATTAGGAGATACCTTCTCTACAACCCACCGAAAATCTGTGAGATCTTGCTTATCTGCTGTATTTTTCATAACCTAGCCAAAACCAGATGCATACCTCCTCCAGAGGGGATTAGAACATCATTTGAATGAAGAGGAGGAGGAGAAGATACATGATCTAAGTTGGAGAAATTACAGGAGATTCGCCACCAGAATCAATGGAAGGCTATAGAGGAAATAAATACTCTGATACAAAGACATTTTAGAAAGTGAATGTGAATTTATTTACATGGTGTGTTCAATGTGATGACTAATTATATTAAATGAAATTAGTGCTTCCTTGGCAGCACTCTTTTTCAGGATAGGGGAAGCTCTAGTGCCTTTGACTGTCCAATTCTGGTTCTCCCCTGCAGCAGTGTCCTTTTGCAGCTGATGTTGCCTTTGGAGGGCACAGGACCTGGGGGCAGTGGCTCATCAGTAGAACTGCTGGATGAGCCTGCAGGACTCAAACTGAGACAATGGGCTGGCAGCTGTGATGGACCTTTCATCCTGAGCCACCTATTCCCTCAGAGATGCGATAGTGATGATGCTGCAGGCTGCATGGGCAGAGGTGGTAGCAGCATAAGACGAGGTGGTACCAGGATGGTGGTGGAGGAACTGGCAGAGCTGGCAATGTTGCAGATGGAGGGGGCAGAGGCCATCCAGCCTGGTAGTGCTGCAATGGCTGGTGATGGCTGATGATGGCTGCATTCAGTGGGGCAGCCTTGCAGCAGAAGAGGACCAAAGGCTCGTCTGCATACATTACCCAGCAGCCCCAGGGAGAGGACTCCAGAGATCACCACAAGGGATCCAGACTTCAGCCTCCACAGCCCCAGAGGCCCCGCACCCCATGCAGCAGAAGAGGACCAGAACTGCCCCCGACTGGGCATGCATACCTCAAAGCTCCTTACTAGAAATTTAATTCAGATTTTACACAGCAGGAATTAAATTCAAAACAAGCATCAATAAGGTGGGTAACAGAGTAGTTAGAAGTAGACTAATTGTAGTATTTTGAGAGTCATTAACAGACAAATATAAAATAAATCAATAGACTAGAAGTACTTTAAATGAGTCTTTATATCACGACTCCCTTAGAAATTTTAACTCGATAACAAATCAACAAAATTAAGATGGAGATAATAGTCCAGCAGTGAGAGGGAGGCTTTCTACTCTTTTGCACTGAGTGCCACATGTATGATTGTCTTCCAGCTGGTGAGAAGTTGTATGAGTGCACTAGGTGCAAAGTGCTCCTAGCCCTCAGAGAATGAGTTTGATCTCTGGAGGCTAGAGTGGCAGACCTGGAGGAGCAAAGGGAGAGGTATAGAGAGAAACCTTCAGGGACATAGTAGAGAAGTCCCACCTCCAATTTGGCAGCCCCAGTGCTGATTTGGAGGAGAAAGGTCACCTGGAAGGAAAGACTAATCTTGGCGAGGCAGGAAGCAATCCTGTAGCTAGGACCTGCATGCAAGGTGATGTAGTTTCTTCTCGCAATGAGGGTATGTCTCCAGGGGCATGTACCCAGGAGGGAAGGGTTAGGACAGCTGTTGTAGTTGGTGATAGCTGGGTGGCTGGTGGATGTGAGGATAATTTGGTAACGTCCCCTGTCTGGTGTGAAGGTGGCGGACCTCATACATCACATAGATACAATTTTAGACAGGGCTGGGGAGGAGCCATCTGCTTTGGTACATGCGAGTACCAATGATATAGGAAAGTGCAGAAAGGAGGTTTTGGAAGCCAAATATAGGATTTTAGGTAGAAAGGTGAAATCCAGAGCCTCCGGGCAGCATTCTCAGAAATGTCCCTGTTCCATGTGTAGGGCTCAGAGGCAGGCACAGCTCCAGAGTCTCAATGCATGGATGAGATGATGGTGCAGGGAACAGGGTTTAGTTTGTTAAGAACTGGGCATCATTTTGGGAAAGGGGGGGGGGCGTCTTTTCTAGGGTGGAACTAGGATGCTGTCACTAATCTTTAAAAAGGAAATAGATGTGCATGGTTCAGAATGATGTATCTTTGAAGGATATTGAGAGTACAGAGAATTTAGGGAATCTCAGTACAGAGGTTGTAATAAATGCTAAAGTGGACCAGGTGCCTTTCAATAAAGAGCAGACAGATGAGAACATTTCCAAATTACCACTGTTAACTGATAGGCAGATTGTTAATACAAACAAAAAACATACTTTGACCTGTCAATATACAAATGCTAGAAGTCTAAAAACTAAGACAGTAACTTTTGAATAGGCGGACAGATGCTCTTGTGAGTGCGTTTGCTGGCTTGCGCCAAAGGACGCAACCATTTTATAGCATAAGCGCATATATGAACGCATGGTATAAAATAGGCTGAATGCGTGCACAATTTAAATAGGCGTGCACCTATGCACGCAAATGCCACCTATCGTGTTAAATAGGGAGATTTTAGAAAACATGCACGTCGCCGACACAATTACCAGTTTTCCAAGTTTGTTCCCAGTTCACCCAGGTAAGGGATAGGTCTTCCTAACCACCTTAGTTAAATAGCCTCCCTTTTATCCTGTTAGCCCTGACCTTTAAAATCCCACTCACTTCTTTATTTTTATTTGTTTTCTAACTTACACGACATTCATAGCAGAAGTAAAGTTAAACAGCAGGGGACCCCTGCACGCTCATGTGCACATAAGAATTTACGAGCTGGTTTAATTGAGAAATCCAGGAATGTCCATGCCCCACCCATAGCCCAGCCCATTTTTGAGAACATTTTTTTTTTGCACATAGCAGGTGCCTTTTAAAATCAGCATGGTGTGCGCCAGGCTGATCTGTGAACGTATCTCCCAGTTTTGCCACACACCAGGCTTTTAAAATTCACCTTTAAGATGGGAGAATTAGAGTGCATAGCACTGGATGAAGAGGTTGATATCATTTGCATCTCAGAGACCTGATGGAAGGAGGATAACCAATGGGACATTGTGATACCAGGGTGCAAATTATATCAAATTGATAGGAATGATCAAAGATGGGTAGGTGGGTGGCACTCTGTATTAAACAGGACATTGAGTCAAACAGGATAAAAGTTCTGCAGGAAACAAAATGCAATTCTGAATCTTTATGGATAGAAATGCCAGGTGAAAAGGGGAATAAAATAGCAGTGAGTTGTGTTATTGTCCACCTGGCCAGGATGAACAAACAGATAACAAAATGCTAAACGAAATTAGGGAAGATAACAAAATCAGCAGTAGAGTAATAATGGGTGAGTTCAATCACCCCATTACTGAGTGGGTAAATGTCACATCGGGACATGCTAGAGAGGTAAAGTTCCTAGATGAAATGACTGCTTCATGGAGCAGCTGATACAAGAACCAACAAGAGGGGAAACTATTTTAGATCTAGTCCTTAGTGGAGCACAAGATTTGGTGTGAGAGGTAACTATTGGGGCTACTTGGAAATAGTGATCACAGCATGATCAAATTTGATTCAATAACTGGAGGGAGAACACTAAAGAAATCTACTGCCATAGCATTTAACTTTCAGAAGAGTGACTTTGATAAAATGAGCAAAATGGTTAGAAAAAAACTTAAAGGAGCAGCTGTAAAAGTTAAGGGGCAGATTTTAAAAGCCCTGCACGTGTAAATCCAGCTGGATTTACGCGTGCAGGGGACTTGCGCGCTGGCATGCCTATGTTGCATAGGCAGCCGGCATGCGCAGAGCCCCGGGACGCGCATAAGTCCCGGGGCTATGCTTGGGGGGGGGGGCGTGTCGGGGGCGGCGCGGCATTTGGGGGCATTCTGGGGGCGGGGCTGTGGGCATGGTGCCATTCTGGGGGCATTCTGGGGGCATGGCTGAGGCCTCCGAACCAGCCCCCGGGCCGGGGAATGGTGTGCCGGCAGCCCACCGGTGCGCGCAAGTTACACCTGCCTCGGGCAGGCGTAACTTTCTTAACAAAGGTAGGGGGGGATTTAGTTAGGGCTAGGGGTGGATTAGGTAGGGGAAGGGAGAGGAAGGTTGGGGGAGCAGAAAAAAGTTCCCTCTGAGGCCGCTCTGATTTCAGAGCGGCCTCGGAGGGAATGGAGGCAGGCTGCTCGACTCAGTGCGCGCAGGTTGCACAATTGTGCACCCCCCCTGCGCGCGCCGACCCTGGATTTTATAACATGCGTGCAGCAGCACGCACATGTTATAAAATTGGGCGTAGATTTGTTCGCGCCGGGTTGATCGAACAAATCTACGCCCTCGCATAACTTTAAAAATCTACTCCTTAGAGTATACATCAAGCATAGACATTGTTTAAAAATATCATCTTTGAAGCCCAGAACAGATGTATTCCACACATTTGAAAAGGTGGAAGGAAGGCTGAACAACTATTGGCATGGTTAAAAGGTGAAGAGAGAGAGGGTATAATAGCTAAAAGAACATCTTTCAAGAAATGGAAAAGGGATCTGAATGAAGAAAACAGGAAAAGGCATAAGCAAGCACTGGTAAGTTAGACGAAAGCACTGATAAGGAAGGCAAAGAGAAAATTTGAACAGAAGCTTGCTGTGAAAACAACATTCATAATAAAAAATTTTCAAGTACATTCAAAGTAAAAGGTCTATGAGGGAGCCAGTTGGAATATTAGATGATCATGGCGTAAAAGGGGCACTTATAAATAGTAAAGCCATAGCAGAGAGACTAAATTAATTCTTTGCTTCAGTCTTCACTGAGAAAGATGTAAGATGTAACATGCCAGAAATGATATCCAAAGGTGATAATTCAGTGGAAATGAAACAAATCTCAGTGTACTTGGAAGATGTAATAGGGCAAATTGACAAACCAAAGAGTAGCAGATCACCTGGACCAGATGGTATACATCCCAGAGTGCTGAAAGAACTGAAAATGAAATTTTAGACCTGCTTTTAGAAATTTGTAAACTATCATTAAAATCATCTATGGTACCTGAAGATTGGAGTGTTGCCAATGTAATGCCAATTTTTTATAAAGGGAACAGGAGTGACACAGAAAACTTCAGACCAGTGTGTCTGACATCTATGCCAGGCAAATGGTAGAAACTATCATAAAGAGCAAAATTACTGAACATATAGATAGGCATAGTTTAAGGGGACAAACCAACATGGATTTAGCCAAGGGAAGTCTTGCCTCACCAATTTGCTACATTTTTTTGAGGGCGTAAATAAACATGTGGATAAAGGTGAACCAGTTGATATAGTGTATCTAGATTTCAAGAAAGCATTTGACAAAGTCCCTCATGTGTGATTTTTTAGGAAACTAAAAAGTCATGGGATAGGGGGCAGTATCCTATTGTGGATTGAGAACTCGTTAAAAGATAGAAAACAGAGAGTAAATTTTCCCAGTAGAGAAAGGTAAATAGTGGAGTGCCCCAAGGATCTGTTCTGGGGCCACTGCTTTATAATATATTTATAAATGACTTGGAAAAGGGAATAATGAGTGAGATAATCAAATTTGCCAATGACACAAAGTTATTCAAAGTTGTTAAATAACAAGAGGATTGTGAGAAATTTGCAAGAGGATAAAAAACTGGGAGACTGGACATGCAAATAACAAATGAAATTTAATGTGGACACGTGCAAAGTGATGCACATAGGGAAGAGTACCTCAAATTATAGCTACACAATGCAAGGTTCAACATTAGGTGTCACCATTCAGGAAAATGATCTAGTGTGTCATCATTGATAATACTTTGAAATCTTCTGTTATAGAAGGGAATGCTAGGAGAGCGATCCCAACTTGAGGGGAATGGGGTTGTGCCCTTGGGCCTCGGCACGACTCCAGATGAATCCAAGACAGCACTAAGGGTTGGTGAGGTGTGTCCCAGCATGGGCGAAGACAAAGTCTGACCCTCTGCTGGACCTGAATGCTTCTGGAAGCCAACAACATTATGTTGGTTATTGAACAATCCTTCGACCGTTCCCTAGCCCTTTCAAACCTGCCACTAGGTATCGGCAAGAAGCAGCAGGCCAGACTGAGGGCAGATGGAGGCCTTGTGACACAGAAGACTCAAGATGAGACGAGAAGAATCTGGATGTGGACCAGGAACTTGGAAGACTCTAGACGAGATGAGGAACTTGGAAGAGTCTGGACGAGACGAGAAGCTTGGAAGGTTCGGACATAGGCACTGTCTCTCAGGGCACCCTACACAGCCCACCTACATGGGCGGACCCAATGGGCTGGTCGCGGACCAACCTGTCCCACTGTGCGCCCTACATAACCTGAAGGTTGGTCACGGACCACGAGGAGAGCGGGACAAGCACAGGAAAGGAATCCAGCTGAGACAAAACTCCAATGACTAGGCTAGGTGTCATCTGGAGAACCACAGGAGCTGGAGAGTCAAGAGGACTCAGAAGCACAAGAAGGGAATGCAGCTGGGACAAGACTCCAATGACGAGGCAAGTTGTCATCTGGAGAACCACAGGAGCTGGAGGATCCAGCAGACTCAGAATGAGCGAAGGAAGAGCAGAACCTCAGAACATCAGGAAGTGAAACATCAGGAATCTTGGAACATCAGGAAGTGAAACATCAGGGAGCCTGGACTAGGAACCTCGGAACATGAAGACATGGAACATCAGGAAACCACAGGAAGCAAGACGAGACATGGAGCTCCAATGAAGAACGAAGACCTGACGGAGCGCTGGAAGATGAGACTTCCAGGAGGGAAGTAACTCCAATGCAAGGCAACACAGGAGTGCAGGAGAAGCCCTATTATAGGGCTTGAACCAGGAAACAGTCATTAGGTGGGGCCCAGGACAAATCCGGCCGCAGGCCCTTTAAATCTTGTGAAGAGACATGGCCCGCGCCTTAGGAGCAGGAAACAGGAAGCTGTGCAGGACCATGGCCAGCGTCCCTGCACAGACGCCGACGGCAGGCGAGCCGGGCTGGGCCGAGGAGCAGGCCCCGACATCAGCAGTGGCTCCTACCACTACAGGAGGGATCAAAGGCGGCTCCGGCCGCCAGGAGAGATTGGGGACTGCGACCTCCAGGCTGCCAAGAAAAGCAGACGTCGGCGGTGGCCCCAGCTGTGTAGAGACACGGCGGTAGGCCCGCCGTGCCGGCGAGGCACCCCAAAGTCTGTGGCTCCTGCCATGGTGAAGGAGGCAAGCGGACAGAGGCTCCTGCCACGAAGAATGTCGGCGGCACCGGCCGCGATGGGAAGGGCAGCACAAGAGGTGAGAGGCCTGCTTGCATGGAATAGCTCTGCAGGCAGGAATCATAACATCTTCTGCTCAGTGTGCAGCAGCAGCCAAGAAAGCAAATAGAATGCTAGGGATTATTAGGAAAGGAATGGAGAATAAAACAGAGAATATCATAATGCCTCTGTATCACTCTATGGTGCGACCTCATCTTGAATATTGTATGCAGCTCTGGTCACCATATCTCAAAAAAGATATAGCAAAATTAGAAAGGTACAGAGAAGGGCAACCAAAATGATAAAGGAGATGGAACAATGCCCCTATCAGGAAAGGCTAAAGAGATTAGGATGCTTCAGCCTGGAGAGGAGATGGATGAGAGGAGATATGATAGAGATCTATAAAATGAATGGAATGGAACGAGTATACAATCAGTTGTTTACTCTTTCAATAAGTAGAAAGACTAGAGAACACACAATGAAGTTACTAGGTGATACATTTAAAACTAATAAGAGTAAATATTTTTTTAGTCAGCTCTGGAATTCATTACCAGAGGATGTACTGAAAGCTATTAGTGTACTTGTGTTTAAAAAGGGTTTGGACATGTTCCTGGAGGAAAAGTCCATAAACCATTATTAAGCTGGCATTGCAGGAGTCCTCTTCTTATCCTTGGGATAAGCAGCATGGAATCTACTATATCTAGCCCTTGGGATCATGCCAGGCACTTCTGATCTGGATTGCCCACTGTTGGAAACAGGATATTGGGCTTGATGGACCTTTGGTCTGATGCAGTATGGCATATCTTATATACTTGTGAAGTAGGGAGTTGGTGGAAGTTGTGGCTGCTGGGGGGTCATTCTCTGAAGCATCTCCCTCAACACTGCAGTCTGGGCCTGCATTTCTTGGAGGATGTCCCATAGCTCCTGCTGCACATCCTCTATCTCTTCTCTTGCATCATCCCGGAAGCCCTGCAACTCCTCCCTCACAGCATCCTTAAGTCATGAGTCCTGTAATCTCCTCCACCACATGGGAATTGATGTCCATGATGCGCCTCTCTGCAGGAGTAGCCTACACCTCCTCAAGGAAAGATGAACTCCTCCTCTGCTGGGGCTGCCCTCCCGCCCACCTGCAAGCTGCCCAAGATCAGGTGTGAGAAAAAGAGGGGCAGCTGGCTGGGTCTCTTCCTCCTCCAACATCACTGGCTGTCACTGCTCTCTGTTCTGATTTGGTGTCCTCCTCTGGCCTAGCAGGCAGCACCATGAGTACTGCCTTGTCATTTGGAGGCCCCTTGGCCCTGGGCTACCTGAGTCCTTGCTGGGATGCTCCCCTGCAAAATATAAATGTATGCATGCTTTATATGGGTATGTCTCTTCACACTCTTAATCTTCTTTTCTGGCTAACTGAAAATCCTTGTAAGCCCCCCAATTATTCCATCAAATAACATCTGTGGTTCTTTATCTTTTGATAGCAATGCATTTCATTATTCTTCCAGCAAAACGTGGACAAATTGTGTAGTAAATTCCCCATGCCATCTACTAGGCTTACTACCCCTACTATTATAGCCATATTGCCCTGGGATACATTTTTCCATGGTTTCATTCAAGAGGGCCAACAGATTATAGCTAGAGTAAATCCAGTAAATCCATCTTTTTGCGTATTAAATTCCATCCAAGTCAGTCCCTTAAAAGTAATCCAGGAAGAGATCTTCCATATGATACAAAGATGGTGAATATGTTATTGGTCGAAGGCCATCTGCCAGACTCATAGGGTCATTCATCAAAGTGTGTTAGGCTGTTATCGCGGCCGTTATTTATTGCATTGCGAGATGTGAATGCAAATTTTGAAAATTTATTCAGAGGGGAGAAGTTTGGTTGGGGTTTATGAAAATTAGGGGCATTAACACAGCGTGCAACAGTGTAATGTACATTCTTTATGCCAGAAATAACTACACTTTTTTTCCTGGCGCTAAGCTGTGCATATTGCAAATTCCGTTTCGGGCATTTTCAGGCAGGGAGAGCAGAGGGAGAGAGAGAGAGCCTGTGGGGTGACACACATAATTGTCATCTAGTACCTAGGTAGAGATGCATCAAGCTAGGGCAAGAGAACGTTGTAGAAATCTCTTCGTATCTTTTCTCCTTCCAAATCACATCCAATCCTCACTGATGTTCGTACGTCTGACTGTCCATGTAAAACTGGCCCAAAACCCTAGTCCGCCACCAAAACCTTGCCTCGAGTTACTAGATGGCCCTCCTATAACGGTATAAATAGTTGACTACTATGAGAGCCTTATAAAGAGTCTTTCTCTCGCCCTCCCTCTCTCTCAGAGCAGCCCAGTGAAGAAGAGGACCATGATTAAGCCTAATCTGAAAATCCCACATGCCAACCCACTAGAATTGTCTGATATAACATTGCCATTTTTGGCTAAGATATTTGAGAAAGTTGTCCACAAATAACTCTGCAAGTACTTAGAATACACTCCTAAATCTTAAATAATATGGAGGTAATTTTCAAAGGACTTGCGTGTGTGGATGTAACATATTGTCATAGCAATTTTCAAAAGTCATTTACTTGAGTACAGTGCACTTACACAAGTAAATCCTGTGGACAATCCAATAGCATACATTGTAGCATTTTTCAAAAGTCCACTTATTCCGGTAAAGTGCATTTACTCTAGTAAAACCCAGCTTTATGCATGTAAATGCTTTTTAAAATCAGGCCCTATGGTTTTAGGAGACATGATAGCACTGAAACTTTGTTGCTCCCTTTCACCGATACTATCTTACAGGATTTTGATTGTGGATAAATTTATATTTTAGTTCTCTTAGGTATCTCTGCAGCATTCGACACAGTCGATCATGGGATCTTAATAGTGCATCTGGTTGAACTAGGAATTACTGATACAGTGTTAGAAGGGTTCCAATCATTTCAAGAGAATCGCAAATTCCAAGTAATGGCAAAAGAAAAAAATCATAGTTCTGGGTGGGTTGAGGTGAAAACTGGAGTGCCATAAGGTTCCGCACTCTCGGCCACACTGTTTAATATATATTTGATCCCACTGTGTAAATTGTTAGAAGGATTAGACTTAAATTTTAGAATATATGCACATGATATCCCATTCTTTTTTCCGATCTGAAACTCTATAACTTCCGCCATAAAAGAATTAGAGAATTATCCATGTGCCATTCAGAAAAGGCTTTTTTATAATCGACTATCACTAAATTTAGCTAAAACACAAATTCTTTTTCTTTCTAAACGAACTGTTACTGAAGAGTCACTGAAATTTAAATTTGAGGGACAGGAGATTTCCTTTTCTACCGTGGTATGAGATTTTGAAGTATTATTCAATACTAGGTTAACTCTGAAGGCCCATGTTCAGATTCAGAATAAGATTAAAGTAGAATATTATAAACTGCGGGTTGTAAGAAGATAAAAAGCCTATTTGGAACCTGAGGATTTTGGACTGACCTTACAATGCTCCTCTTCGCGGGACTGGTTAGGAGTTCTGTGCAATACTATTAGATCCTTACTGTTTTTGCAAAATTCTGTAGCTAAAGTCTTAATCGGTTTGTTGAACTATGACTATATCACACCTGTGTTATGTAAGCTTCACTGGTTGCCAGTACAATTCATAATTCAGTACAAAGTGCTAATGTTAATTCATAAAATCATCTGTAATTCTGAAACTATATGGTTAGGTGCAAGTCTCCATCTGCACACACCCCAAGGCTGTCTACGATCAGCCAATCAACGATTTCCAGTTGTCCCAACCGTACACCAAGCACACTTGGGAGGGGTCCACAAGAGGACTATGTAAGTAGCTGGTACTATATTACGGAACACTATGCCTAAGTTATTGTGAACACTGGTTGATGTAAATGTATTTTAAAAAGCACCAAAAACATGGCTTTCTAAATAAGCTTTTGGAGAATAAAGAGTCCTGGTCTTGAGTGAATTATGAAAGTGGGTTGAAAAATATGTAAATGTTTTGTAAGGTCCTCCTCTTTTTATGTTTTATTGTAAGTTGCTAGGGTCTGTGGCGTGTGCGGCTAATAAAGTATTTTCAATAAATAAATATATAAATATATAATCAGCTCCGTGATCCCTAATATAGCTCCTCCTGTTACACCACAAACTTCCCATGGTGTTTATATATATACTCTGGAAACACTTGTTATGTACCAGCATGCTAACTCAGAGAGATGACTCACTACATGGTGTAGTTCTTGAAAGGGTTTGCACACTGGCTTCAGATGTTAACAACAGGAAGATCCTGTCTATGACTGAGCCATAGCATTCTGGGACTAGTAGTTCTGACTTCCATAATACTGTCCCTTAGAAAAACTATACTACAAGTCCCTGCATTCTTTGAGGTAAAGCCTGGACTGGATCAACTTGTTCAAAAAATCTGGAGCCAGTTGGCAACTGAACTCTTGAATGCTCAGCCATCTGCGTTGTACACCAAATGGTATTCCAAACACTTAACATTTCTATAGGTAAGGAGGGTCCTCATCCTCTTACCAACATTCTGTATGTGCAAATAAAAATATGCATACTTATCTCGCAAAACTTATCTTCTGTACTTCTTGATACCATCCCAAGCCCAAAACTGAACAGTGTTTTGAAATCTTAATTGGTTAATGGCAGTTTAAATTTTGAATGCAATGTGTTTTGACATCAGTGCCTTTGAGCGAGCGGCTTTGCTGGACAAGAGACCAGGGATAGTTTCCGCAGTCTGCATACTGGTTTCTTGTCAAGCAAAGCAGTTTGTTCAAAGCAACTGCTGTTGAAACACGTCACATTCAAAATATAAGCTCTCATTAAGCAATGCGTACAGCACACCTCAGCCCGTGAGCCGCCCAGAACTGACATGTGTGAGAAGTGACAGCCATTCCACCGTTCCTCCTCGTTTGCCAGCCCCACGAGTGTATTAAAAACTCTTGGGGTTAGCAGGCCCTCTATGCAGAACTCACAATGCAAGAAATCAGCAGGGAAGAAGTGCCAGACCCATGAGTTTTGAATACACTCACGGGGCTGACAAATGAGGAGAAGTAGTTGAAGGGAGACCTACCCGCCTGCCTCCCCAATGCATTAGCTGAAGAAAGAGGGGGAGGCCTGGAGGAGCCACCAATGGATCCCATGCTGTCGGCGGCTGAAGAAAAAAAGAGGAAGAGGCCCAGCCTTGGTGTGAGTGAGAAAGATCCTGCCTGCATACCTGTGAGTGTGAGAGAGGGAGGCTGCCTGCACACCTGTGAATGCGAGAGAGGGAGCCTGCCTGCACATCTGTGAATGTGAGAGAGGGAGCCTGCCTGCACACCTGTGAGTGTGAGAGAGGGAGCCTGCCTGCACATCTGTGAATGTGAGAGAGGGAGCCTGCCTGCACATCTGTGAATGTGAGAGAGGGAGCCTGCCTGCACACCTGTGAGTGTGAGAGAGGGAGGCTGCCTGCACACCTGTGAGTGTGAGAGAGGGAGCCTGCCTGCACACCTGTGAGTGTGAGAGAGGGAGCCTGCCTGCACACCTGTGAGTGTGAGAGAGGGAGGCTGCCTGCACACCTGTGAATGCAAGAGAGGGAGGCTGCCTGCACACCTGTGAATGCAAGAGAGGGAGGCTGCCTGCACACCTATGAGTGTGAGAGAAGGAGGCTGCCTGCACACCTGTGAGTGTGAGAGAGGGAGGCTGCCTGCACACCTGTGAGTGTGAGAGAGGGAGGCTGCCTGCACACCTGTGAATGCGAGAGAGGGAGGCTGCCTGCACACCTGTGAATGCAAGAGAGGGAGGCTGCCTGCACACCTATGAGTGTGAGAGAAGGAGGCTGCCTGCACACCTATGAGTGTGAGAGAAGGAGGCTGCCTGCACACATGTGCATCTGAGAGAGGGAGCCTGCCTGCACACATGTGCATCTGAGAGAGGGAGCCTGCTTGCATACCTGTGAGTGTGAGAGAGGGAGCTTGCTTGCACACCTGTAAATGTGAGAGAGAGAGCCTGCCTGCACACCTGTGAGTGTGAGAGAGGGAGCCTGCTTGCACACCTGTGAGTGTGAGAGAGGGAGGCTGCCTGCACACCTGTGAATGCGAGAGAGAGAGCCTGCCTGCACACCTGTGAATGCGAGAGAGGGAGGCTTCCTGCACACCTATGAGTGTGAGAGAGGGAGGCTGCCTGCACACCTGTGAATGCGAGAGAGGGAGCCTGCCTGCACATCTGTGAATGTGAGAGAGGGAGCCTGCCTGCACACCTGTGAGTGTGAGAGAGGGAGCCTGCCTGCACATCTGTGAATGTGAGAGAGGGAGCCTGCCTGCACATCTGTGAATGTGAGAGAGGGAGCCTGCCTGCACATCTGTGAATGTGAGAGAGGGAGCCTGCCTGCACACCTGTGAGTGTGAGAGAGGGAGGCTGCCTGCACACCTGTGAGTGTGAGAGAGGGAGCCTGCCTGCACACCTGTGAGTGTGAGAGAGGGAGCCTGCCTGCACACCTGTGAGTGTGAGAGAGGGAGGCTGCCTGCACACCTGTGAATGCAAGAGAGGGAGGCTGCCTGCACACCTGTGAATGCAAGAGAGGGAGGCTGCCTGCACACCTATGAGTGTGAGAGAAGGAGGCTGCCTGCACACCTGTGAGTGTGAGAGAGGGAGGCTGCCTGCACACCTGTGAGTGTGAGAGAGGGAGGCTGCCTGCACACCTGTGAATGCGAGAGAGGGAGGCTGCCTGCACACCTGTGAATGCAAGAGAGGGAGGCTGCCTGCACACCTATGAGTGTGAGAGAAGGAGGCTGCCTGCACACCTATGAGTGTGAGAGAAGGAGGCTGCCTGCACACCTATGAGTGTGAGAGAAGGAGGCTGCCTGCACACATGTGCATCTGAGAGAGGGAGCCTGCCTGCACACATGTGCATCTGAGAGAGGGAGCCTGCTTGCATACCTGTGAGTGTGAGAGAGGGAGCTTGCTTGCACACCTGTAAATGTGAGAGAGAGAGCCTGCCTGCACACCTGTGAGTGTGAGAGAGGGAGCCTGCTTGCACACCTGTGAGTGTGAGAGAGGGAGGCTGCCTGCACACCTGTGAATGCGAGAGAGAGAGCCTGCCTGCACACCTGTGAATGCGAGAGAGGGAGGCTTCCTGCACACCTATGAGTGTGAGAGAAGGAGGCTGCCTGCACACATGTGCATCTGAGAGAGGGAGCCTGCCTGCACACATGTGCATCTGAGAGAGGGAGCCTGCTTGCATACCTGTGAGTGTGAGAGAGGGAGCTTGCTTGCACACCTGTAAATGTGAGAGAGAGAGCCTGCCTGCACACCTGTGAGTGTGAGAGAGGGAGCCTGCTTGCACACCTGTGAGTGTGAGAGAGGGAGGCTGCCTGCACACCTGTAAATGTGAGAGAGGGAGCCTGCTTGCATGCCTGTGAGTGTGAGAGATTGAGCCTGCCTGCATGCCTGTGAGAGTGAGAGAAGGAGTCTGCCTGTGTGAGTGTGTGAGAGAGGAAGCCTGCCTGTAGGGCTGTGAATGTGAGAAATGGAGTTGACTGCATGTGTAAGTGTGAGAAAGGGAGCCTGCTTGCATGCCTGTGAGTGTGAGAGAAGAAGCCTGCCTGTGGACCTGTGAGGGGGAAAGAGGGAGCCTGCCTGCATAGGTGAATGTGAGAGAGAGAGAGCCTGCCTACATGCCTGTAAGTGTGAGAGAAGGAACCTGCCTGTGTAAGTGTGAGAAAGGAAGCCTGCTTGTGGGCCTGTGAGTGTGAGAGAGGGAGGGAGCCTGCCTGCATGAGTGATTGTGAGAGAGGGAGCCTGCCTGTGTGAGTGTGAGAGAGAAAGCCTTCCTGTGGGCCTGTGAGTGTGAGAGAGCCTGCCTGCAGGGGTGAATGTGAGAGAGGGAGCCTACCTGTGTGAGTGTGAGAGAGGAAGCCTTCCTGTGGGCCTGTGAGTGTGAGAGAGAGAGCCTGCCTGCAGGGGTGAATGTGAGAGAGGGAGCCTGCCTGTGTGAGTGTGAAAAAGGAAGCCTGCTTGTGGGCCTGTGAGTGTGAGAGAGGGAGGGAGCCTGCCTGCATGAGTGAATGTGAGAGAGGGAGCCTGCCTGTGTGAGTGTGAGAGAGGAAGCCTTCCTGTGGGCCTGTGAGTGTGAGAGAGAGAGCCTGCCTGCAGGGGTGAATGTGAGAGAGGGAGCCTGCCTGTGTGAGTGTGAGAGAGGAAGCCTTCCTGTGGGCCTGTGAGTATGAGACAGGGAGCCTTCCTGGCTCCCTATGAGTGTGAGAGAGGGTGTGAGGGTGTGTGTCTGTGAGGCTAGCAAATAATTTTAATGGCTGCTTTACTGGGAGGTTGAAACTGGCTGGGTTTTTAAAAAAATACACGAAAGGACTTTGGGAATTGTTCTAATTGTTTTTTTTAAAGCCAATTTAATGGTGGTGGAGGTGATGGGGAGGGTGGTGGGCGCAATGTGTGCAAATGACTCTTTGATTTGCCCCTCCATACTTGGTTTGCCCCACTTGTCACCACCCCAAACACTTCTGTCTAGAGATTCCACTGAATGCACTCGAGAGTGAGAAAGAGAGAAGGAGTAAGCAAGGAAGAAACTTTATGTTTCCCCTTGCTACACCTAGGACCCTGGAGGTTTAGCCTCTCTTCCAATTGAGAGAATCCACTCCCCATGGTGAAAAGATTGGTGCTTGCTGAACTGGGACATAGCCCTGGGACTGAATGTGTCCCCTGTACAGATTTGGTCCTGCACACCAAATTTGGGGGGGGGGATGATACATAAAATGGCGCCCAATGTGGGCTTGAGCGCATGGGTTATTCAGCCCCGAGGAGTTGTGCCACCAAACCCAGAAGTGCTTCGGAAGTGCCGGGGACACCAGTCTTCACCCGAGGATGAAGTCAGTGTGGAAGCAGGAGAGCAACCCTGATGGAGTCATGGAGTATAGGAATCAACTACCAGGACCAAGAAAGCAAGTGAGGAGCCACAAAAGCATGTATGGTAGCGGAAAAGAGAGGGACCCTCGTTAAACAGAAGCCACTGCCATTGTCACTGCCTACCTTCTCCAGGAGCTTTCCACTGCTACAGTATCGAAGGAGCCTTGAGAGCTGCACCCAGATTTGCAGGAGGAGTTGGCTGCCAAAGCTGGCCCCGAAGTAAGAGAGGAGCATAGCTGGAAGGAGAACAGCTGCTGCATGAGAGAGAGCCAGGACAGTGGAGCCTCCGAGCAGAGAAAGAGCCGGAAAGGTGGAGCTGGTTCTTAAAAGGCCAGTGGTAGATGTAAGTAGCAACCCCTTGGAGAGCCTCTGTGCCATGGTTCCAGTCCCCCCTCCTACTTGTAGAAGTTGGGGCTTGGATCCTCCTATCGGGGCTGTGTGAGTGCGGCTGCTGGGTTATTCCCAAAGGACCTCTGTTCAGGGTGGAGAGAAGCTGAAAAATGATGCCAGCCTGGAGGAGGAGCTGCTGTGAGGAAATTTAATTTGCTCTGTGAGGTTCCAGGGGGGGGGGGGAAGAGAGATTCAATGATGTATACAGCCTGTCAGGAGGTGAGTTCCACTGGCATGGGAAGGAATACCCACCAGGTTTGAGGGGAAGCCATAAAGAGTGCCTGCTGCCCCATTGACACCCGAGTGCAGGAAAAATACCAGGGGCCTCGAAGAAGCTGCACCACACCACCTAAGAAGACTTTGAATTGCTGTTGTGAACAGAATTGTATTTTCTTGTTTTCAATAGAATCCAGTTAGCCTGGTTGAAGAAGAGAAGAACCACAAAGAGATTGGACTTTGCCTTCTCTGTATTTGTCGTACGTCCTGTTTTCCTTTTTAGGTCCTAAAGAGTTCTCCATGACCAGGAACTAAGTTTAGAACTTTGATAGGACTTTATTACAAGATAATGACCTGTCCTGCCAATGTGAGTTTGAAGACCACAAAAGACAGCAAAAGTTGGCTGTCTCTTGGAAGGAACTAAGGACTCTGAGTCTGAGGTTACTGTTTGAAGAAAAATTAAAAAAAAATCTACAAAAAAAAATTGCAAAATTTAAAAATAATGGTGTTCCTTGGATTTATTTTAAAACCAGTGTCTAAGACTGGTTTTTATTTTTTTCTATGTAGAATCCTTGTCTTCTTTCTGTGTAGGATCCACCTATCCTAATAATTTTATTTGCCTTACAGTTGTGAAGATCCTCTGGTCTCCATTCTGATGCTGCGTGGAAAAGTGTTCTAATTTGTTTACTTCCACATACTTTGTGGGAGTCAGTACCCAGAACAATGGAGGGCTATGATTCCCTAACTCAAGGAAACACAGGGGCCAATCTGAGAAGAAGGGAGATACCTCAGGGTACTTTTTGAGGAGATGAGAAAGATAATGTGCTGTAGGTTGGAGTTTTGTAATGTTGTTCTTTGAAATAAGCAGGCACTGGGCAGGCATGCCAGGGGGACCAGTGCACCTCCCTTTTGGTCCCTTCATAAGCTAGTTACCTGGTATAAGGCATAGGTTCCAGGTGAGTGTGCCCATGACCCTGTGGGGTTACCAGCTAATTCCGAAGTATATTGTGCTGAAGAGGAGAGTTGGTGATGACCAACTGGAAAAATTTCTCCCCCTAGGAGAGCAACACAAGTGGTCGAAGGTGTTTACAGAGGTGTTAAAAGAAAAGGAATGGAGAGTAATGGAAGTGTTTAATGTTTTCTAAAGAAATGTCTATAATACTGTTTTGTGTATATAATGTGGAAAAATATATTATGTCAAAGGTCTGTGCTGGACACAGACTCCATCTAGGTTTAGAGCTCCCCCAGGTGGTCATTATTGGTAATGTCATCAATTTTCCATTTATTGTTAAATGTGAAGTCCAGGCCTAATATTTTCTGTGCCAAATATCCTGTCCTAGAATGTCTTTTGTAGACAGAAAAGATCCCCTAGGTCTCCACTACTATTTGATCCTCGCTGGAGCCATGGGTTAGGATTTAGGAAGGAGAAGGGGCAGACCATTCCCGACAAGAACCTCCAGCAAGACTGCTTGGATTGCTTAGCCAGGTCTGCAAGAAAGCAGACAGAACAGGAAATCAGTGTGGGAGTTTTCATTTAGTCTTGAAGAGTAAAGAGTGTGCTGTTTGGAGTTTCTCCATTCTCCAGCATTAGGCCCCATAGAAGGGGTTGTCTCAAAAAAAAAAAAAAAAAGGGAGAGTGCAGTAGAGTCTTTTATTTCCGTGTGGATCCTGATCTTGCCTCTGGGAGGATTTTTTTTTCCCCTTGCCTGGAGGAGACCAGGGAGAAGAGCAGTGTTTCCCTGCCTGCATTACAAGGAGGACCAGCAGTGTTTTGCCAGCAGAGGAGAGAGGAACATTTCTGGAGAAGATTTAGTTCCTGTTTTCTTTTGGAAGGAACCTTTACTCACCATTCCTGCCCAGGGGGAAGGAGCAGAAGACGGTATTTGTGCATTTGGGACTCTCTACCAGAGAAGTCCCTGGAGGCAGAGGAGAGACGGGAGACCCATTAACCCCACTAGGGATCTGGTGTCCACCACCTGGGGGTAAAGGCTTTCTCCTAGAGCCTTGCCATCTTCAGGGGCACTCACACAGATGACTGGGACTGAGACTGCTTTTTTCACACCTGGATTTGGAAGATTTCATAAGATTCCTGTGATTATTTTTCAAAACTATGGCTGCAGTAATGACTTTTGTTAGGAATGACCCATATGAGTGACCTCGGTCAGAGACAGAGGGTGAGAAGAAGTCAGAAAACAATGACTATAGCTGAGAGCGAAAGGCAGGGAGAGGGTGTAATCAAGGCCCTTGCTTACACCTAGGGCAGTGGATTTTTAGCCCCACCCTGATCGGGAAAACCCCTGTCACAAGATAAAAAGATTGGTGCTTGCTGAACCGGAACTGAGCCCTGGGCCTGAGTGTGTCTTCTGCACAGATTCAGTCAGGTGCAACAAATTCTGAGGCTGCATCATCATCACTATTATTATTATTATTTCTGGCAAGCTTCTTCTTGAGATACCTTTTGCCCCCACATCCACCAGCTGGAAACAGCCAAGGAAAAGACAACATGGAGCAAAATGAAGACAGCTACGGAGGGCACTTTCTATTAGTGATCCTTATTGGATCAAGCATAGTTTACAAAGGTCAACTTGCAGAAGCCCCTGTGAGCCTTGCAGAGTTGACAAACTGGCTCCTACGGTTTGGGATATGTGCAGTATTCGCTTTAGGCCTTTGCTCTGTAGAATGATACAGGGAAGCAAATCTCTGAAGATGGTGCTCATTAACCCCTCACTCAGGCCAAGAAAAAAAAATATCACAAACCAAATATCTCCAGATGTTCAGTCTTTAAGAACAGTGGCCATAGTGATTTGGAGGGAGACACTGATTTTCAGTTGAGCATTTGCATTTGACACTGCTATTCACTTGATGGGTTTTCAGTTTAGGAGGGAGCTTCTTTTTATTGGCTCATCATACGAATAATCAAAAGATGCTATAATACTTAACCTTCTTTCCGCGTTCACGTAGGTCGCCTGTTCCAGATGTGACCACGAGGCTGCAGGAAGGATGCTTTTATTCTAGAGACTATAGGAAGGTGGGACTTCCCCCAGTACAGCTCAATATTTAGCAGTTAAACAAGGCTATTTCCAAGATGAAGAGAGGCTTTGCATGGAATAAAAATAGAAAGTCAGTTAACCGCTTAACCCACCTCTGAGTTTGGAATTGAAAAGAAACATGTTTTTGAGGTGCTTGCTTTATTAGAAATGAAAAGAGGTGAACTGCCAGTGCGGTTCCGGTTCCGATTCAAAATCTTAAAATTTTTATCGTCCGGTTCGATTTTTTTTTGTTATTGGCTGCGCCCGATCCGATGGCGCCATCTAGTGCTCCTACCATGTGACAGGGGCCGGCCAATGGCACGGATTCCCTGTCACATGGTAAGGGCAAAGGGCCATCGGCAGCATTTTTATTAGTGGCAGCCGATGGCCCGAGAGTGAAAGATTGCTCCCTGCGCCCCCACTGGACCATCAGGTAATTTTATAAGGTGTTGGGGGGGGGGGGGGGGTCGGGAGGGTTTTTTTTTATCGGGCCATCGGCACCATTTTTTTTAGTGGCAGCCAAAATGGCTCGAATGGCCCGAGAGCGGGAGATCGTGCCGGGACCCCCCCACTGGACCACCAGGTAATTTAAAACATTTTGGGGGGTTCGGGAGGGTGGGTGGGTTTTAGGGGTTGTTTTGGTGTGCCGGTTTTCCCGCCGTCCCCCTCCCCCGATTTTTCACGATAAATCAGGGGAATTTCTATTGTATTGTGACTCTAACGATTTTTGACGATTTAAAAAATATCTGACGATTTTTTTAAATCGTCAAAAAACGATTCACATCCCTAGTAAGCAGTAATGACATAAAATGCTAGTTCTGCATCCTTCTGGACTGCTAAACCATATGCAAAATCCAAAGTGATAGTTGCGCTCCTCAGCCACCATGTTATCGGATGAAAACACCAATGCCCCCAGGAGCATGCAAGTGTAATTCCCATTGGCTTTGTCATTATTGGTATAGGAACTAACAATGGCATGGTACTTATTCAATGTATAGTCATGGCCATGGAAGCAGCCATATTGAGGGTATGGCACATGCTCAGGACATACAAATTACAGGGGGACGATGGCTTATGGTTCTCTAAGGGGCAGGGCTACTTCAATCCTGTTGAGACTAAGACGGTGGAGGCAGCAGGCCTACGAGCAGATGGTTGCATGACTTGGGCTGTAACTGCTTTCATTCTAAATCCAGCCAGCCAAAGCACAGACATAACATGGCCAGTTGCACTTTGGAGTAGAAAAGAATTTGATTTTGAATTGAAATCAAGAGAACCATAAGTAATAAAACAAGGTCTGAGAGATGAAAAGGGAGGGTTTGCATATTTTGTTTTGACTGATAAATATTCACAGAGAAAAGCTGTATTTTGTTTGCATTCAGTTTGAAGATCATTCTGTTTTTTTGGAATGCTATATGCCAGTGGATCTAAGGGCACATTTTTTGCTATGTAAGACTGAAATACGTTTTACTTTACTTTGCTTAAGCATGCAGGCCCAGCCCCTGTTATTGAGCCCAGAATCATCCTTGCTTACTCAACTAGTAAAGGAGTAGAACTTTTGCCTTGCAGCAAAACCAAAATGTAGACAAGAAACATAACATTGTAGTGTAAAAAAGAAAAATCTGTTAAAGGAACCAACATTCAGTCCATCAGAAACACAAATGGTTAAAAAGAATGGTCTGTTTACAAAATGTAAGGCTTCTTTGCAGCATACCTACACTTTTCAAATGCAATGGGCTCTTATTAAAAAAAAAAAAATTAGTCTCTGTGATACTGGACCAACATATTTGCATGTTGTGTTATAACAATGGAATGTTAATTTCTGGTGAATAAAGAAGTAATTTCCGAAGACATCTTCACAGAGAAAACAGTGCTTACTGCTTTATCCACACAAATTGCTTACTATAAAATATAAAAGGACAGAGTATGAATGGTAATATGGCGAAAACATCAAAGTTGTCAGTAATGCAAGCTGGGAAAGGGTAAGACCTCTCTGAACGGTGGTACCCCGGTCCTCGCGATCATTCACCACAAATGGGGCTTTTTTTTTTGTTGCTTTAATCACTGGTTGTAGTTCTCTTCAGGGACTATGACTGTTTTTGATTGACATGTTTTTTAAATGCAATTGGAAGAAAAGCAATTCTTGAAAATTTCATTCAGAGAGGCCTTACCCTTTCCCAGCTTACTGTCACCCACATTAGTATCGCTCACTTTGCATTACTGACAACTTTGACGTTTTCATCATATTACCGTTGTCCTTTTACTTGAGTAGTGCTTGCATTACTAGGACAGCATACAGGAATTTTATCTTGTTGAGATTACAATAACATTTCCCATCCGGCGTGCAGGTAAACGTTTGCACATAGGTCCTGTATGCAAATAAGTTTACCTAGAATGAGCGGAGATGTCCTGGGGTTGGGATTTAGGAGGGAGGTTGCACTTAACTGCATACTTTTTGATTTTCAAGTGTGTGCATGCAAATTTCCTCAAAAGCTTCCTGCACATAAATTAGCAGGTGTAGCTGCGTGCAGATAGTTTTGGCGAAATCATTTTCAGAACGAACATGAGTGCATAAGTTCACTTTAAAAACTGGTGTAACTTAAAACACATATTTGCTGACTTTTAAGGTGAATTTTAAAAGCCAGGCACGTGCCAAAATCGGGAGATGTGAGCGCATTTGGCATTTGTGCATATCCACCCGATTTTATAAGACGCCAGTATGCATACACAAGTGTCGGCACATGCACGTCTCGTATCGGCCAGGCTGTTACAAAATTCCCCCCCCCATAATTCCCGCAGGTGTCGAGTTTTGTGCAGACAGCCTGAGTAATCAGCTGTTTTCCACAGTAAAGACAGTGATGACAGCAGTCTGCAGGGGGGAAGCCACAAGCGTGTAGTTGGCTTTCACGTTGCCACTTTTGGTTCTCTGCGGCAACTCTATGGCCTGCCACAGCTTTCCATTAAATAACCAATATCGTAGCCGCATCAAGAAGTACCATTCATGTAACCCTTATGACTAGTAAATGATTTATGAGCTTAAATGTGTTTCTCTGATAATCTGTGTGACTGCATCAAGGAGACATTTCATGTTTCCTGCATGTGATTCCTCTGAAACTTACATGGAGATAAAAGCTGAATACTGGTATTTGATAGCTGTAGAAAGGATGCACCCCAGCTTATAGAATTTGATGTTTTTTACCACCATGAAGTAAAAGGTGTGCAAAAAATTTAATTTTAAGCAGAAAAGGAAGTAAGGGCAGGCCAGAGATTAGAATTCGAGTAACCCAATAAACCTCAGTCCAGATATCATGAATGGAAGCCCTGCAGCTCGATTTTTACATCTTTTTATGGCATTTTCTTATTCCAGCACAACTGTTTTCTAGGGGTGTGCACAGATAAAACGTTCAGCTCATTTTGTTTCTTTTTCCCCCCTCTTTTGTTTTTTTTTTTTAGGTTTTCGTATGTTTTTTTTAAATTTTGTGTTTAGTACGCACTTAGGCCGATGCAATACCGTGCGCTGGCTGCAGGGCACAGCACTACACACGATTGGATGTGTGTTTTGGATGCACGTCCATAACCCCCAATGCAAAACGGGGGTTATGGACCTGACAGCACCTGACTGATATCATCAGGTACTGACAGCCATGATCCTTCATTCTTAAAACAGGAAGGCATGAGTGAAGGGATTGCGGCAGTGACAGAGGAGTGAGTGAAGCATGGAGGGGGAGTGAGAGGGGGTCGTGGCAGCACCAGGATATGATGGCCACCTGCAGTGAGTGGAGAGATTGTGGGGGGAGCATGAATACTGACTTAGTGAGGAGGTATGAGAGGGGAAACAAGACTGCTGCGTGCAGAGGAGACTGGGGAGCAAGATTTCTGGAAAGCAGAGAGTCTGGGAGGGGAAAAGGAGCTGGAGAGCAAGACTGCTGGGGAGTGGAGGGTCTGGGATGAAAGAAGGATCTGACGAGCAAGATTGCTGGAGAGTAGGGGGTCAGGGTGGGGGAGAGGGGGCCGGGGCCTGGGGAGCAAGACCGCTGGGGAGTGGGGGGTCTGGAAGGAGCAAGACTATTGGAGAGTGTGGGATCTGAGGAGGAGAGGAGCAAGACCGCTGAGGAGTGGAGGCCTAAGGGCTGAGGGGAGCAAGACTGCTGGGGAGAGCGGGAGGGAAGAGGGGCTGGGAGCAAGACTGCTGGAGAGTGGGGGTCTTGGAGGGGAGAGGGGAGCAAGACTGCTGGAGAGTGTGGGATCTGAGAGGAGAGGGGGCTGGGGAGTAGGACTGCTGAAGAATGGGGTCGAGGGGAGGGGAGGGGCTGGGAAGCAATACTGCTGGTCTGGGAGGGGAGAGGAGAGTAAAACTGCTGGGGAGTGTGGGATTTCAAATGGGAGAGGGAGCTGGGGATAAAGACTGCTGGGGAGAGGGGAGGGGAGAGGGGAGCAAGACTCCAGGGGAGTGGGGATCTGGGAGGGAAGATGGGGTTGGGGAGCAAGTCTGCTGGGGTATATGGGATCTAAGAGGGGAGAGGGGCTTGAGAGCAAGACAGCTGGGGAGTGGGGGGTCTGGGAGGGGGAGAGGGGGAGAAAGGGAGAAGGGATCAAGACTGCTGGGGAGTGAAGGTCTGGGAGGGGAGAGGGGAGCAAGAGTGTTGGGGAGTTTGGGGTCAGAGAGAGGGCTTGGGACTAAAAGTTCTGGGGAGTGGGGAATGGGATGGGAGAGGGGCCATGGGAGCAAGACTGCTGGGGAGTTGAGGGTCTGAGAGGGGAGATAGGGCTGGGGAACAAGACTGCTGGGGACTGAGGAGCAAGACTGCTGGAGTAGGGGTGTATGAGAGCCAGAGAACGTTTGTGTTTGAGTGTGTGTATATGTGTGAGAGAGAGAGAGGAGAGAGAGCCAGAGAGCTTGTGTTTGTGTGTGTATGCAGGTGAGATCCAGAGAGCCTGTGTGTGTGTGTGTGTGTGTGTGTGTGTATGAGAGCCAGAAAACCTGTGTGTGAGGGAGATAGAGGTTATGTGTGTGTGAGATACAGCCTGTGTGTGTATGTAAGAGAGAGAGAGGGTATGTATGAGAGTCTCTGTGTGAAAATATGCATGTTAGACACCGCTCTGTGTGTGTACTAATGTGTGTGTGTGTGTGTGTGTGTGTGTGTGAGAGAGAGAGAGAGAGAGAAAGGGGATATGTGTGTGAGAGAGAAAGGGGGTATGTATGAAAGAGAAAGAGAGGGAGGGTGTACTGTATGTGTGTGCGAGAGAGTATGAGAGAAAGCATGTATGTGAGAGAGAGGGGTTAAAGTTTGTGTGGCCCCCCTTCTCCCACTCCATGACAATCTCAGGGTGACTGAAAATAAAAAAATAGCCAAGAAATGGAGAACAGGAGATTTATTAATCCTTATTAGTTTCATAATTGAATTTTATTTGATATGTCTGCTGTTTTGAAATATTATATTAGTGTTTTGGAAAATATATAAACATTTTCATGAGATTTTAATTATTGGATGCTCTATTCATTAGCTGCTTTCAAATATTTATTCTTTTATTAGTATGATTTTACTATGATTGATGTTTTATTTTTTTTTAATGTTCTTGATTTTCTTGTTTGTTGGTCTTTCTGTGTTCTGTTTGTGTGACCAAGATAAGGGGCTCTGCTAGTGTATAGTTTCTGTGTAGGGCTCTATAGTTCTGTTTTCAATAGGAGATATATTGGTCTTCTAGTACCTGTTGTAATATTTGCAATGCTGCTGTTTCCTGGGTAGGGTTGCTTCTATTTGAGTCCTGGGGGGTGTTAGTGCTGAAGGAAACAGGATAAAACACAAGCATTGTCAAGTTAGGTGTAAAACATTGATAAGACAGGCAAAGAGAGAATTTGAATTGAAGATGGCCATAGAGGCAAAAACTCATAATAAAACCTTTTTTAAATATATCCAAAGCCAGAAACCTGTGTGGGAGACGGTTGGACCATTAGATGAAAGAGGGGGTTAAAGGGGCTCTTAGGGAAGATAAGGCCATTGCAGAAAGACTAAATGAATTCTTTGCTTCTGAGTTTGCTAATGAGGATGTTGGGGAGATACCAGTTCCGGAGATGGTTTTCAGGGATGATGAGTCAGACAAACTGAACAAAATCACTGTGATCCTGGAAGATGTAGTAGGCCAGATTGACAAACTAAAGAGTAGCAAATCACCTGGACCGGATGGTATGTATCCTAGGGTACTGAAGGAACTCAAAAATGAAATTTCTGATCTATTAGTTAAAATTTGTAACCTATCATTAAAATCATCCATTGTACCTGAAGACTGGAGGGTCGCCAATGTAACCCCAATATTTAAAAAAAGCTCCAGGGGTGATCCGGGTAACTATAGACCAGTGAGCCTGACTTCAGTGCCGGGAAAAATAGTGGAAACTATTCTCAAGATCAAAATCGTAGAGCATATAGAAATACATGGTTTAATGGAACACAGTCAACATGGATTTACCCAAGGGAAGTCTTGCCTAACAAATCTGCTTCATTTTTTTGAAGGGGTTAATAAATATGTGGATAAAGGTGAACCGGTAAATGTAGTGTATTTGGATTTTCAGAAGGCGTTTGACAAAGTCCCTCATGAGAGGCTTCTAAGAAAACTAAAATGTCATGGGATAGAAGGCGATGTCCTTTCATGGATTACAAACTGGTTAAAAGACAGGAAACAGAGAGTAAGATTAAATGCTCAATTTTCTCAGTGGAAAAGGGTAAACAGCAGAGTGCTTCAGGGATCTGTACTTGGACCGGTGCTTTTCAATATATATATAAATGATCTGGAAAGGAATACGACGAGTGAGGTTATCAAATTTGCGGATGATACAAAATTATTCAGAGTAGTTAACTCACAAGCGGATTGTGATACATTACAGGAGGACCTTGCAAGACTGGAAGATTGGGCATCCAAATGGCAGATGAAATTTAATGTGGACAAGTGCAAGGTGTTACATATAGGGAAAAATAACCCTTGCTGTAGTTACACGATGTTAGGTTACATTTTAGGAGCTACCACCCAGGAAAAAGATCTAGGCATCATAGTGGATAATACTTTAAAATCGTCAGCTCAGTGTGCTGCAGCAGTCAAAAAAGCAAACAGAATGTTAGGAATTATTAGGAAGGGAATGGTTAATAAAACGGAAAATGTCATAATGCTTCTATATCGCTCCATGGTGAGACCGCAGCTGGAATACGGTGTACAATTCTGGTCGCCACATCTCAAAAAAGGTTCTTGTGGCCTGGATTGGCTACTGTTGGAAACAGGATGCAGGTCTTGATGGACCCTTGGTCTGACCCAGTATGGCATGTCTTATGTTCTTATATATATACATACACACACATGCATACATGAAGAGTTGTCACTAGGCAACCACACTGCCAAAGGGGCCGATACAATACAGTACGCTCAGCCGAGTGCACTGTATAACCCACAGTCGGGCGCGAGTTGAATAGGCTCTAATCAATCCCCTAATGCAATAAGGGGATTAACGCCTATTCAATGTGCGTCCAATGCAAATGCATGTGAATGAGTCTATTAGGCATCCATTCCAATGCAAAAAAAAAAAAAAATGTGCATCTCAAACACATTTAGTGATCAGCTATTAATGCCTGCCTGCTTTTTCCTGCAGGCAGATTTTGTCTGGTACGTAACACGTGTAGCCTTGTAAATACGATCTATGCATGCGGTTTCCCCTCCCAACTCCCCCCCCCCCCCCCCCAACACCAAAAAACTGTGCTCTCGAGAACAGCTCCTCTGAAAGTGGCTACAATTACCCATTAGAAGCGAAACGGCACGTGCATTTCTACCCAGGCTGAGCCGGGCAATTTTCAGACAGGAGACTCTGTGCACATTCATCCCTTTTCATGAGCCTCAGATTGCTTTGAAAATCGTTTTGTATGAAGGGAGATTTCGAAAGCATTTTTACCCCGGCACAAAGGCGCGATTGAAAATGCGGCTAAAAATGCAGGTGGTGCTTCCATAGTGCATGTGCTTTTAGCATCATTTAAAACGTGGCGCACCTGTGTGCGTGTTTAGGTCAGGCTGCAAAAATAAATAGCACGTGGATGTGCGATTTCAAAGTGGGGGGGGGGGAGGGTGGAAGCACCAGCTGCAAAGTTTGCGGATGCTTTCAGGGTACGGGCTTTGCACATTGCTCAGACATTTTCACGGGGAAACAATGCAGGTTGCCCCCCATTGAGAAACTGGTGCAATGTGCCTGGGCTGAAATAGCACACGTACTTTGCACAAGTCAAGCTATTGAACATATCTTAAATGCCTAGAAAATATATAACGCAAAGTCAAAGGAACAACCGACCTTTTTGCTAGAGCATCAGCTCACAAAACTATTTTCAGCTTAACAGTTGGCTTCCTATAACGCTAAATACAGCTACAATCAGTAGGTGGCATTGGACCAAAGTGGCTTAAGGACTATGAGGTGTTCTTACTGAGGAAGGTGCTCTTTGCAGCCAGAGCACAGTTGGCAACTGACTTCAGATCTTGGAACCAGCCCTGGGTTTTTAATCGCCCTGCTTTAAGTGCTTGCATTGGCAGAAGTCCCGGGATGCCTGAAGAAGGGAGGTTACCAAACCTGGACTGGCTCACAGCATCCCTCGTGGCTGGGATGTTTTTTGGGAGCACTGCCCAGAAGCACTGCACCCACATGCATCCATAACTCTTAACACTTTCAGCGTGAATAAAATGTTGGTCGGCTTCTGTAAAACGATCCACGAGTTACAGGGTGAAACTTGCAACCAGCCTCAAAGCGCATTTTTTAAACTAAATTTAACAAATGGGATGCAAAGCTTGTTAGTGGCTTTACTGGAGAATAAGTACAAGCCATGCAAACATTAAACTGTAGGTGTTAACCACCAGTGACACTAGCTATGGAAGCCAATTATTATCCAATACCATAACTTACGGTGATGAAGGTGCAAACACTACACTAGATTTATAACAACTCAAATGAGTTTTTTCTTTCTTCCATCAGTTTAACTTACTTGTAGCCACAGTTTACAGAAGGACCTACAACCCCTCAATTGTCAGATAAACAAGATAGGTCAAGTAAACTAAATATCAAAATGCATTGATAAATCATATCAAATAACTAAAACTCTTTGATGGATTTTTAAGTAGTAATATAGTAGAGAGGCAGTAGCCCACCTCAAATACAATTAGCTAGAAAAAGATCAACAGGAAGTATGATAATACCTTCCTGTGTCTAATGCATGTTTAACCATTGCAAAATTTCAAGACTACAGTAGTTCCCATAACTAAATTCATCAATAAATTTGGCAAACCAATTCTATAAATCTTTGAAATATTTTCAGGTTGCATTTTGGGGCCTGGCCTGAGGAAGAGTCCCAAATACTTGCAACCTCCAAAATCCACAAACTATGGAAAGGTATCATCTTTTAAACCTATTAAAGTGGAGGCATATATAGAAAGCTCAGTGATAGGATAACAATGGTATCAAGAAATTGCCCAATTAAATAGTCAAAGAATGGCTATCCTGTATGCTTTTACCAGGCAATGCCATAATGACTCTAATATGCAATCAGGCAATCATTTACCAAAGGTGTTCAAATATCCATTTATTTTTTACTGCACATAAAAAAGTAGAAAGTATGTACTTGGCTTATAACACAATGCTATATGTGCAACATGGAATTTTAAAACCCAGAAACACTCTCTGATGCTGTTGCTGCTTGCTGGTATAGAAAAAAAACGGGACACAGTGGTGAAATCCCGCAAATATGACCTTTTCTTTGTCGGGCTACTGGTTCTTTTTCTTCAGCTCAGATTCATGGGCTGATCAGAAGGGAAGAGGCTGGGTAATCAGGAAGCGGGGCTGAGGATGGAAGTGACGTCACACCCAGATCCATGTTAAAGTTTGTCAAGTCAGTGTCCTGTACCACATCATACTTCCTTTTCACTAGTTCTGTTATTGGTGGTGGGGGAGCTCGGGGGTTGTGGTCTAGCAGTTTTTTCCTGATCCTTTTGGGTTTCTAGCTCAATCAGAACTGGGCTCCAGTGAGCTAAAATGCCAAGAGCAACTGCAACATCCAAGGTTTTTCCCCTTCATTTTTGAGTTATCACTCCCCGACCACACATACACACCTTTTACAAGGGGGCCACACTTCAGAGACTGCAGAGCAATTTTCAACGCGGTACAGTATCCGGAAACCCAAGTTAAGACAGGCTAACCTGCAAGGCCCAGGAATGACACTTAGTTGCTTGAAAATAAAAACCTTCATACACTATGGGGCAGATTTTCAAAGGCCACGCGCATAACATACGCACGTAACCTGAGAAAATCTGCCCCTGCGCGTGCCAAGCCTATTTTGCATAGGCTCGGTGGTGCACACAAGCCCCAGAATGCGCATATGTCCTGGGGCTTGCAAAAAGGGATGGTTCGGGGGCGTGGCCGGGGCGTGACGGCGGTTCAGGTGCATGGCTGGGTGTGGCGGCGGTCCAAGACCGGTATGGGGAGGGGTCGAGTGCTCCTGCACAGCAGTCTGGGCGGGGGCATGGCGTGCCAGCAGCCTGCAGGCGCGCGCATCTTACGCCTGCCTCGGGCAGGCGTAACTTTTGGAGTAAAGGTAGGGGGGGGATTTAGTTAGGGATGGGGGAGGTTAGATAGGGGAAGGGAGGGGAAGGTGGGGGGGGCTGGAAATAAGTTCACTCCAAGGCCGCTCCGATTTCGGAGAGGCCTTGGAAGGAACGGGGAAAGCCATCGGGGCTCCCCTCGGGCTCGGCATGTGCACCCCCTTGCACGTGCTGACCCCGGATTTTATAACATGCGTGCAGCAGCGCACGCATGTTATAAAATCAGGCGTAGATTTGTTCGCGCCAACAAATCTACGCCCGCGCATAAGTTTAAAAATCTGGCCCTATGGGTTGAGATCCAAAACAATAAGTAGTTTTCTAAAAGACAAAAGTTTAAAGGCAAATTTTAAAAGCCCTGCATGCACCAAAACCAGGAGATACGCGCACAAGTCGGACTGGCAGACAGCGAGCAGATTTTAAAAGCCTCCCGAGGGCATGTGTATCTCCCACTGTGCACACAAGGAAAAAAAGTTTGGAAAAAGGGGCGAGGCGTGGGCATGGTCTGGGTTGGGTGGGAGCGTGTTGAGGAAAGGCCAAGAGATGTGCTCATAATTACTTACACACACAGGCGAACACTGGGGTCCCCTGCCACGTAACTTTACTACTGCTATGGATGGCGTGTAAGTAATAAAACAAAAAAAATCTAGGCTAGTCAGCGAGGTTTTAAGGGTTGGGGCTAACAGGGGGAAAGGGAGGCTATTAAATTAGGGGGGGGGGGGGGGGTTAGGAAGTCCTATCCCTTAACTGGGTAAACTGGGAACGAACTGGGAAAACTGGTAATGGCGTCGGCACGCGTCCCTTATAAAATTCCCCTACTTATGCGGTAGAAGCGGCATTTGCGCGCTCAAGCACGCGTTCATTTAAAATTGTGCGCTCGTGTACATGCATCCAGGCTACTTTATAACATGCACGTCTATACACTCGCATATTATAAAATGGATACGTCTCTGGGCACGAGCCAGCAAATGTGCACACATGAGCGCCAGCAGTAAAGTTACCGTCCCTGCATTATGTAAAGTTTTAAAAAATCCAGGAAAAAAAAATGTACCTATTAGTTTATTACATTTAACAATTTATTACATTTGATTCTCTGCCTTTCATCTGTGCTCTCAGGGTGGATTACAAAAAAATGGCACAAAAGTTAAAACCAACCACAACCACACAATCCCCTGACCTCTCATAACAACACTTTCCATCCACACATCGACACCCTACATAAATATGATAATAAATAAAATATCACCCCCTTCCCACCCCATGCTAAACCTATACCTCTTTGACTTCAATTCCTTGGTCATAGATACCAGGATCTGCACCAAATTATATCTTCTCAACTTACTTCAATACTTGAGCAATACTCTGGGGACCTCTCCTATTTCTCCAAAAGATGTTTTCTCTCTCAAAAATCTCCTTGAAGCCAGGAAAATCCACTTCTCGCACTCAAGCATCACACTTCCTGGTTGGTGACCCAGTCTTTTGGACGAACTCCTCTATTCCTTAGACCTTGGAATGAATAGGAAACCCTCCTGAGCTGAGATGCAACAGACCCACTTGGAGAAAAGAGGCAAATCCCCCTCTCCTTTCCTGGAGCCCAGAGTAACACAGTCTTCTTCTGTCTCTCCTCAGCTCCTTTGTCAACAACTCCCTTTAGTGACTCACCGAGGCGTCCATATTGCCTGCAAGAACTGACCCACCCTTTGGGGGATGGACCCTCAACATCATTCAATCTAGCCAATAGGCCTGCTTCAACCTCCTATTGCTGGAAACTTACTTTGTGTACTATAGCAAAGTCTAGACAGTCTTACATTTGTTCTTATAAACCACCAACTAGTCCAGCCTCCATAGCTGAGTATGCATGCACCCTAAAAAGTGAATTTTCAAAATGTTATGTGTATAAAAATTAGAGTATACATGCGTTAAGTAACCTCTACCTGCAAATTCCATATTTTATAAAAGTCCAAAATATGCACATATTTTCACTGTCACACACACATATATGTGTATAAAATGGGGGCAGTCCAGGGGCGTTCCCAGGCAGTGCCAACAGTCACACAAGTAAGTTGCTATTTTGAAAGGCACATGCATACATTTTCTAACTTATTCAGTATTTTTGCACCTGCTAATCATCTGTTGTAGTGTTTGTTGTGTAGTACTGACTGGATGGGAGGTCTGGGTAAACTGGGTTGGTCTTGATGACTTGGAGAAGGACTGGGCAAACTGGTGGACTAATTGGTAAAACTGGTAATTTCACTCATGTGCGTATGTTTTAAAATACACCAGCTTTCGCGCATAAATCAAGATTTATACAAATAAATCCTACTTTATTTTTGTATGTAAAATATACGCACATATTAGGGATGTGAATCATTTTAGGACGATTAAAATTATCGTCCGATAATTTTAATATCGTCTTAAACCGTTATGGAACACAATACAATACAGATTCTAACGATTTATCGTTATAAATCGTTAGAATCGTGAGCCGGCACACTAAAACCCCCTAAAACCCACCCCCGCCCCTTTAAATTAAATCCCCCCCCCCCCCGAACCCCCCCCCCCAAATAACTTAAATAACCTGCGGGTCCAGCGGCGGTCCGGAACGGCAGCGGTCCGGAACGGGCTCCTGCTCTGAATCTTGTCGTCTTCAGCCGGCGCCATTTTCCAAAATGGCGCCGAAAAATGGCGGCAGCCATAGACGAAAAAGATTGGACGGCAGGAGGTCCTTCCGGACCCCCGCTGGACTTTTGGCAAGTCTCGTGGGGGTCAGGAGGCCCCCCACAAGCTGGCCAAAAGTTCCTGGAGGTCCAGCGGGGGTCAGGGAGCGATTTCCCGCCGCGAATCGTTTTCGTACGGAAAATGGCGCCGGCAGGAGATCGACTGCAGGAGGTCGTTCAGCGAGGGTTCCGGCGCCTCGCTGAACGACCTCCTGCAGTCGATCTCCTACCGGCGCCATTTTCCGTACGGAAAATGGCGCCGGCCATACGCGTATGGCCGGCGCCATTTTCCGTACGAAAACGATTCGCGGCGGGAAATCGCTCCCTGACCCCCGCTGGACCTCCAGGAACTTTTGGCCAGCATGTGGGGGGCCTCCTGACCCCCACGAGACTTGCCAAAAGTCCAGCGGGGGTCCGGAAGGACCTCCTGCCGTCCAATCTTTTTCGTCTATGGCCGCCGCCATTTTTCGGCGCCATTTTGGAAAATGGCGCAGGCTGAAGACGACAAGATTCAGAGCAGGAGCCCGTTCCGGACCGCTGCCGTTCCGGACCGCCGCTGGACCCGCAGGTTATTTAAGTTATTTGGGGGGGGGGTTCGGGAGGGTGGGGGATTTAATTTAAAGGGTCGGGGGTGGGTTTTAGGGGGTTTTAATGTGCCGGTTTTTCGATTTTTCGATTTTTCACGATTTTTAACGATTTTTCACGATATTTTACCCCCCCAAACGGCAACAATACGATTCCCTCCCCCTCCCAGCCGAAATCGATCGTTAAGACGATCGAGGACACGATTCACATCCCTAGCACATATAGGATTTAAAAACCCCTGCGCGTGTAAATCCTTCCAGATTTACGCGCGCCGGAGCGCCTATTTTGCATAGGCCGCCGGCGCGCACAGAGCCCCGGGACGCACGTAAGTCCCAGGGCTTCCTGTCGGGGGTGGTGGCGGGGGCGTGGGTGGGGGCGTGGCGGGATGACGCGGCGTTTAGGGGGCGGGGCGCAGCGTTTCGGGGGCGGTGACGTGGGTGTGGTTTCGGCCCGGGGCGTTCCGGGGCGTGGCCGCGGCCTCCGGAACAGCCCCCGGGACCAGACCACGGAGCGGGGCAGCCGGCCTACGTGCGCAAAGTTAATGGGGGGGTGGGTTAGGTAGGGGAAGGGAGGGCGAAGGAAAGTTCCCTCCGAGGCCGCTCCGAAATCGGAGCGGCCTCGGAGGGAACAGGCAGCGCGCGCTGGGCTCGGCACGCGCAGGTTGCACAAATGTGCACCCCCTTGCGTGTGCCGACCCCGGATTTTATAAGATACGCGTGGCTATGCGCATATCTTATGAAATCCAGCGTACTTTTGTTCGCACCTGTTGCGCGAACAAAAGTACGCGCTCGCGCAAGTATTTAAAATCTGCCCCATATTTTTTAAATAGGTGGGTAAAGTAAGCACATTCAAGGCATTGGAATACATGGTTTCAAAGCATTGCATGTATTCATGTGTAAGCTTACATACACATATGTTATGGGATAAACATATGCATATTTTATAATATACACATATGTGATACATGCATGTTATAACTAGAGATGTGTTTCATTTTTTGTTGTTTTTTTTTTCATTTCGTGGTTCAGTTCGGGTCCCCCATGGGTTATTTCATTTTTTCCGTGGTTTGCGCTTTATTTTTTTCGTGGTTCCCAAATTTCGTATTAATGCACGCTAACGGGAGTTAGTGCGCATTAACCATAGTGTGTACTAACATTTTAAAGTCAGTAAGTGGTAACTCCCGTTAGCGTGCACTAACACAAAATACGAATTTTTCTGAAATTTTGGAAAAATTTCTTTTGTTTTTGAGTGCTCCCGAACCATGATGAATTAAACAATTTTGTTGAAATTGTCTAATTCGTTTAAAATGAATGTACATCTCTATAAAATACTATGGTAAAACTATGCACGGGCAGTGTATTTAAACATCACCAATGAGCAATGGCTAGAGACAACCTTCATCTTCCCCTTTATGTTAGGAATATTGCACTTGCATCATGCTTTGCCCTGGCTGGCTGAAGGAACCCAGGAATTAAACCCAAGTTTTCCGCAAGATGGCTTACAGCACTGCAATTGAGCTACTGGGCCAGCTCACTGCTGTTGTTATACATTGGTAATAATTGGATCCCTTAATCTTTTCTTATTTATTTATTTAAAATCAACTTCTAGCCTGTTACTTCCAAAGTTCATAGTGGGTTTCAGGAGAAAATACACAATAAAATATTTGACATAATAAACATAGTCATAGTTTCGAATTCTGATGACAAAATAGCATGGCATAACTTTACATAATTTTAGTTAATACACATCTTCCCACTACAAGGGCCCAAGGTGAATTATAATAGTCAAGGAGCAAATAAAACATTTCATAACTACATCATAAATCAATCAAAACAGCAAAAATGTTAAAGTAAGTACATCACATAAAACAATCAAAAACCAGAAAATAGGATCACATTACAATTATTAATTAGTCAGCCAAAACTAAGATCATCAATCAATATTCAAAAGCACAACTAGTAAATACAATAATTAAAAAAATATAGGATGTAAAATCTCAACATAAAAATGCTGAATGTATTTCCAGAAGACTTTAGATTTGGATTTTGAATTGATTTACTTACCTTTCCAAATGAGTGCTGAAGGCGAGCTACAATTCAGGTGCAATAGTTATTTCCCTGCCCCACAGGATATTAACAAAAAGCATTTCAAGATCTCATTTGGCTATAAAACTGCTATATAAATCCAAACTGTCATCATGCTTTTAAATTTTTATTATTAGTATTATTATTATTAACAAAAATAAGCTTATGATAGGCTTTAGAAAGTGCATCTGTCATTGATATATTTTTATAACATGGAAAAATACATAATTTTAAAAAAATCCACCAACATTGGATTTCAAATATTATAAGTATATGACCAGGTAGCATGAGTTTGTTCCGCATAATTAGTAGCTTTTTAATAGGCATTAGGACGATGGAAGAGCAGAATATGGACGCAGAAGCATGCTGGGTTTCACTAATAATTCTGGAACCTCTCTAGGAGATGGGATGCTGGCCTAGATGGACCATTAGTCTGGCCCAGCTTGGCACTTCTTATGTTCTTATAGAAATATTTTTTTAAACATCTTCTTCATGTATCTGGTGGCACACCCTTCCCTCTGCTAAGGATTCGTGTATCTAATGGTCACTCCCTTGATTTATTCTGACCGCACGTTTGGTTAGGCAGATGAGATGCTATGGCTCGTTCCTTTCCATAACATGCAGTTATAGGTTCATTTGCATTTTATTGTATTTTTTCAAAGCAAAGAAAGAAAAAAGAATAGCAACATTCATGCCTTGAAACTGTGCAGTATTCTTCTGCTTTCAAGAGTCAAATGAATAGTAATGCTCCATTTTTTTAAATATACTTTACAATAGAAGAAAGCAGGGTTATACGATCATCATGTGTGTTTGTGTGCTTGTGTCCCTTTCCTCCCAACTCACGTGTGGGCCACAGGTTGGGCCCATCCCACTCACGGCTGAAGACTAAAGAGACCCAGTGGGGCCATGTGTGGACCCCAATCTGCCCATGGCCCAAGTAAAAGAGGATAGGCAGAGCCCAAAGAGCTGCAGGTGAAGCCCATCCAGCTCACAGAAGAAGATGGAGAGACCCAGGATCAGGAGCAAAAGAGGCAGTGTTTGTATTTGGGAAGGGAGGCGAGAGGGTGTGTGTGAGTGAAAGTGCATGTATGTATATGTGTGAATTTGTAAATGAGAGAGGAAATGTGTGCGTGAGAGAGGGGCTTGTGTCTGTGCGTGTGTGTGAGAGAGGGGGAGTCTGTGTGAGAGAATAAGGGTATGTGAGGGAGAGAGGGTGAGAGAGTGTTCATGTGTGTGTGGTAGAGTGTGCATTTGTGGGACAGCTTGTGTGTGTGTGTGTGTGTGTGTGTGTGTCCCTCTTTCCTACCCCTTCAGCTAATCCATGACAATCTCAGAGCATGTAGAAATCTAACGTTCTCAGGTGCAAACAGTGGATGATTTTTTTTTATCCTTGTTAGTTTTAATCATTGTGTGTTATTTGATGTGTCTGCTGTTTTTCAATATTTTTTTGGGCATTGGAACATTTTTTAGGAGTTTTTAAATTACTGGATGCCATTCTGTTAGCTATTTTGAAATATTATTTTTAATAGTTTGGTTTTACTATTATTTATATTTGATATTGCTTCATTTTATGGTTTAATATGTTATGAAAAATGACAATGTTTCTGTTTTTCCTTTATTGTGCTGCATACAAAATCTAGTGTTATGGTTTCCAGTTTTTGTCTGCACATTTTTAATTTATGCTGTCGTTATTCTGTTTTTGGCAAGGATTGGTCTGTGTGTCATCAAGGTGAGAGATTCTGTTAGCATCTAGTTTCTGTGTAGGGATCTATAGCAGTTAGGATTCTAATGTTTTCCTAATAGGAGGTATATTGGTGTCTTTTTTGCCTTTTAGCAGGGTTTTCTGGTTGACATACTAGGAGGTCCATATTCAACTGCAGTGTGGCTCAGCTAGTTAGCTCAATAAACTTATCTGACTACCTTAGCCTATATATACTGTGGTGTGACTGCGTCATTAAATATATCCAGTTATCTTAAAATTAGCCAGATAAGTTTATCTGGCTAACTTTAGGACAGTTCTTCAGGCCAACCAGAGTTAGCTGGATAAGTTATCCAGCTATCTCAACTCCTCACGGTTATGCCCTCTGAACTGCTAGTTATAAGGCCCTTCTAGTAGTTAGGTATTTATTTCTCTTTAGGAGGCCCACCTTGTAACTCAAGGTGAGGTTTAAATAGTAGTGTAGGGGTTAGGAGCCATTTTGACATGCAGAGTGAGATCTATGAACAGAATAGTGCACTCTTGTGAAGATTTGATGTCCTTCGGAGTGAGGAAACTCACACAACGATGAGATTTGTACAATGTTCTCTCTACCTAGCTTGATGTTACCTCTAAGTTATCCAGTTAAATCCTTTTGAATACAGATCTCAATATTTACATGCACAGCTATACAGTGTAAGTAGTATTTTTACCTCCGAAAACTGTACTTTGAATGTCCTTTTTCATGTAAAATATGTTATTATAAATGCATAATTTTTACTTGTGTGTGGGGAGGGGTGGGCTAGGAGAGGAGGTTGAGGTTAGAACCAATGGGGGAGGGGGTGGCAAGGCTGAAGGTTTGCCTAGGGTGCCTAATACCCTTGCACTGGCCCTAGCAGCAGTGCTTCATTATGAGTGCACTCAGTCATTAACAAGGATGAATGAAGGCAGATTGCAGCTTAATATACCATTTGCTGCTCTGAATGTGCTTTGCACCCATCCCAGTCCCCGGAATAAACTGGAACATTCCTCTTTCTACTGATCAGCATCTTTGACTGACTGACAGATCCCAAGGCCAACATGTGCTCACTACATTCTGATAGGATAGATCTACTCCTGGTGCTCCTCTAAAGTTAAATGTGAACAAAGCTCCTATTTAAAGCCTCCCTTTCTATTTGGGAGAGGTCAGCTTGTTTCTGGTGGGTTGACTACTGGTGGTCATATTTTTTTTGGTACATAGTTGGTTTGCAAGGTGCTATCCCAACAGTTTTTTTTTATTTCATGAAACATCTGTCATGCAGTCATTCCAGAAAACAAAACAAGAAAACAATATCTAGCCCTTGTACAGAACGCTTGAGTTCTTCGCTGTCCAAAAAAAAATCACTATTTCACTTTCTTGCCACAAGGTGGAGCACTGATGATCAAATATATTTTATGTAGCTTGCAGTTGAGACCAAACTCCTCTTCCAGGGTATATTTTTCTTAAACCCTTTATCTCAGCATTGAGGTCTAAAGACAAGCCAAGCAATATTTTTTTCTAAGCTGTCTATGAGCCAAAACACTGCTTATATCAGATCTCTAAATACATTGTCTTTTTTTTTTTTTTTTTATTGCCGTCTATGCTGCATTTGCATAAACTCGGGGACACATACAGTGGTTCATATCTAGGTCAGGCAGTGTTGTGACTGCTGCATGATTACTACAAGTGAACCTCCCTCTGCCCATGGTGACCTGGTTTCTACCGAAGGGATCGCTGCATCAGAGAATTCCTGTGTGGCGCCCTGCAGTGTGATCTCCGTCACATTGTAAACATGTCCTAAAACCTTGCAAATGCTTTCCAGTGGCTTTCAAGCTCAGCGTGCACGAAAATTCTGTTGTGCTAAACAGATCCTGGAGCTTGACAGGTTATTTTAATGGCCACATGGCATCGCATCTGGTGAGGCCTTTCATGAGCTTCACATTTTTTGGCTAACAAGGGATGTGTGTTAATCAGTCCCAGCACAGCAAGGGTGTCAGCAGAGGATAAATTCAGGTGATTATTAGGGATGTACAGCCCAAAAATGTTTGCTTCGGCTTGTTTTTTTTGTTTTGCTGGTGGGGGCAGGGGGCGGTCTGTTTATCAGTTCAGTTCATTGTCTTTTTCGGTTTGTTTCTCAAACTAAAATAAAAACACCATGAAACTAAAAAGAAACCTCAAAACAAAATGCAACCAAACCAGGCCTTTCTAAGACTCTTCAAGCTCCTTCCCACACTCAAGACATCCCCTGCGCCCAGGCCTATCCAGCTGGGCTTTGCTGGGTCCAGCCAGGACCTCCCCAGGCCCCTCTGCCCTCCTGCCTGTTAGAAAATGTAGTCTGGGGCCTAGGTCTACCTAGCTGGGCCTCCCTTGGCCCATTGCACTCCACTGAAAACATGGTTCACATCCAGGAACAGCCCTCCTTAGTACTCACTTAGCCCCCTTGCTGTGGGTCCGCATTTAAAAGGATAAAAAGAGTAGGGGCAAGCACATTGCCCCCGTCCCACACCCAGATCTTTAAAAATGCCACCAGTCGCACTTGAGACGGATGCTTGCTGACGTGATGAATGCGCATCCCTGGAGATCATCTGAGCGCTCCAGTTCATAGGGAGCAGTCTGAGCTAATTCTAGTTTTATCCCTGCCACGTCTGGGACTGACACCTAGATTTTTCCCCTCCCCCCCCCCCCCCTTACCCTACATGCTTCTTGCACCTCCACTTACTCCCAGCCTCCAACCCACTCACCGGATCTGTTCCGAAAACTGTGGGACTTTCCCCTGGGTTGGTCCCGTCTCCTTTTTTGAAAAAGAGAACCAACACCGGAGGAGAGGAGGAGGCTGCTTCCCCTACTCACTCGCTGAAATTCCTTTGCTCGGAGTAAGGGCCGCTCGGCTGCTGCTGTTGCTGCTGTAGTTCCATGAGAGCAGTGGGAGCCCTTGGCAGCCCCTGCGACAGAAAAGGGATGGTGGTCACTGCACAGGAAGGGAGGTGAGTGAGGGGTAGGACTGGAGGTGCACAGATCAAGAAGACTGGAAACACATATGGTGGGGGAGGGTGGGGGTGAGGGGAAGAAGGGCATGAAAGCAAGCGGAGAGAGGCAGAGTGGAAACATGAGAAGGGGGGGAGGGGGGGAAGAAAGGTGATCAGTGGTGATTGCTGGAAATTATATTAACAGTTTAAAGGTGCTGCCGGCAGTCAGGCTGCCTTAATTAAAAAAACCCATCTAGGCCAGCAAATGCAAACTGATGCCCTCTTGTGCAAAGTCTGCTGGTACTTTATACCTGGTTTGAAAGGAAAAGAAAGCACATCCTTTCCCTTTGAAACTTGCCATGGGTTCAAAATACACAGGGACTTTGCACCTCTTTTTGTGTGTGGATACATTTTGTAAGGCAAATGACACATTTAGATCTGAAAATACAATCCATAGGCATTCATTTTCTGGCCCTGCCCAAAGCCCCTTCCCAGAAACGCCTCCCCTAATTGTAGATAATAGTCACCCACATTGTGTGCAAAGTGCATGTACTATTAGGTAGATTGAGGGGAGGGTAATTTTCACCTGGGTCCATTTACACAGGCAAATTGCTATTTATCTGCATAAATGGGTTTTCGAATTGTCCTCCCACTGTGACTGATAAGCTTTAGCTAATCGGCTCCATATCTGCCCCGAGTTCAAATTCCATTCTAGGCAAAGGGTTTGAATTAGCCCGAGTTTGAACACTCACCAGCAGCAGCAGCCACCTATCATCAGGCCTCCCACCATGGCTACTGCCCAGTCAGGCACCTCTCATAGGCATTCACAGTTCAGC
The DNA here is from genome assembly GCF_901001135.1 of Rhinatrema bivittatum. Lineage (NCBI taxonomy): Eukaryota > Metazoa > Chordata > Amphibia > Gymnophiona > Rhinatrematidae > Rhinatrema > Rhinatrema bivittatum. The sequence continues at coordinate 178,475,410 of NC_042618.1, forward strand.
AACCTTTAAAAAATAATACAAGTTAAAATATCAGAAGTAAATCTCTCATCATTTGTAGCTCTGCTAAAAGGTCTGAATGCTCATGAGATTCAATCATGGGCTAATTCAGCCCCTTTTCATATCTGTGGCCATTGGGTCTAGTATTTGCACACTTATTTTGTGTAATCTCGTTGCATAGTTAAGTTATAACCCTTCCTTCAACCTATTTGCTTCTGCCAGAGCTGAAAAGTTAGTGTCAGTCATTGCAGAAAAGAACTGGTTTCCCAATCCAGTCAAGCTAACCACTGTCTTCCTCATCCAGCCCTTGAGATTCAAAACAAAAGAACTTTTTTTTTTTTTTTTTAAAGTTATAAATAGCGGTTTCCACTAAGTGCAGCCTACAACCACTTTGTTTTCTATTATGTCCATCAAAAATAGCCAAAGAGAGGCTCCCCACTTGCATTGCACCTGTTCCCTGTCCCTGTGCCCCTCACGCAGGGTTACTGGAAAAGATTACTTTTTTCAATGCTGCACAGATATTGTGGAAAACGGCCTCCCGCATGCTGCAATAAACAGAGAATTAAATTATGTTCCACATCTGAAAATTCTTCATAGAAAACATGCACTAAAATGATAGATGATAATATGGCATGAAATGCTAGCCAGTTAATAGATGCCTGTGGGTGGGACTTGCTTGGGACTGGAAAAATGTCTGTGCATAGAAAATGTCTGTGCTTGCTTATTTGTTTCCATGGGCCACAACCTAATCTTTCTTTCAAAGCAACATTTTAATTTCGGGTAGAAAAGAGTTTCCCTGCCTTTATAGCCGCTATTAATCTGGAACACTGTGTTTATCTTGTTCATTTTATTACCTCTTAGGATTTATAGGACATAACCCTAGACCCAGAGACAGCTTCCTTGCCCTTATTATTGCTAAAGTAGATATTCGGTGGGAATGTCCATTCATTCTATTCGCTGTTGCCGATTTGTGCTCGTAAAAATTGTGTGCGCATAAAATCGGATTTTATGCATTTTATAAGCGCAGGCTTTGATGTACTGTGCATAAAATGTAAATTTACATGCAGAAACTTCCAAAAACAAATGGATTGAATGGGTATTTTGTAACAAAAAAATGGGACATTTTTGTTTGAAATGAAAATGAATTGCTCAAAAAACATTTTATCCCATGTACACCCTTAATATTCAGCAGGCCAGTGAGAGGAAATGTTACCCAGGTAACTTTACCTGAATATTCAGCAACATGTAACTGGATAAGTCTGCCACAGAATGATTTTACACTGAGGAGGTAATTTTCAAAAGAGTTGTGTGTTGCGCGTCCCGGCCGCACTGTGCCACGACCGGGCCTGCTCACCTCGGGCTCTCCTCCACGGGCTCCGTTCCGTCCTCCCTAGCGGCAGCAGCCAGCTCTCGGCGTCCCAGTGCCTGCCCCAAATGCCTCTGACACAGGCCTCTCAGTGAAGCTCCCGCAGGGGCTCCGCGTCCTCGGCCCCGCCCCTAAAGTGCGAGCGCAGCCGGCGCTCCCTCATTTAAAGGGCCCAGGGCGGGAACCTCGTGCCGGATGCCTCCCGATGACGTCACCTAAGCACCAGATATAAGGCGAGGGCCTTCTCTCAGTTCCTCACCTTGGCAAACGGGTCGTCACACTTGTGTGAAGTTGGTGCCGTCCTGTGTTCCTGCATTCCTTGATCCTGTGCTTGTTCCAGTGTTCCTGCGTTCCCTTGGTCCTCCCTGTGTCCCAGCGTCTGTTCCTGATTCCTGTTCCACGTTCCACTACACAGGTTGTACCTTCTTGGATTGATACAGGTACTGACTTCGGCTTGCCTCTGACCACACTTGGACTGATACACGGTACTGATCTCTGCTTGCCTCTGACCACGTTTGGACCGCTGCCTGGAACTGACCCCTGCTTGCCTCTGACCACGTTTGGTCCGCTGCCTGGAACTGACCTCAGTTTGCCACTGACCACGCTCGGACTGACACCTGGAACTGACCTCAGTTTGCCACTGACCATGCTTGGACTGATACCTGGAACTGACCCTTGCTTTGGCTGACCATCCTCGGACAGATACTCTGGTTTTGACCCTTGCGCTCCATTCGGACACTCTCTTTGCTTCTCCTGTGACTGCCTGCTCTGACATTGCCCGCGGCTTCTACAAGCTAGGCCACTAGGCGTTGCCTATCCTGCCCGGAGGACCTTCAGTCCCTGTCTCATTGCAGTGGTCTCCGGTACACTCTGTTCCGGTCTAGCTCATCTGTTCTCCACTAGCCGCACACCTTTGCTCTTGGTGGGCACACCTCTCCGCAACCTCTCCGGGAGACCCTCAGAGGCCCACCTAAGCCTAGGTGGTCCAGGAATCCAAGGGCTCAACCCAAGGAACCCCCGGACTATTATTGGTGAAGCTCCAGCTAGCCTCTGTCTTCTTGTGTGCTCCGCCTCCTGGCGGCAGGTGCCCTCTGGGAACCCCCAGATGGCCATACCAATCCTGCGTCAGGCCAAGGGTCCACCTCCAGCGCAACATTATGAACATAAATGTGCATACTATCTTAGCAATTTTCAAAAGTCATTTATTCGAATAATGTGCACTTACGCAGCTAAATCTATGAACCATTCAACGGTATATATTGTAGCAATTTTCAAAAGCCCGCTTACTCGTGTCAAGTGCATTTACATGTGTAAAACACCATTTAAAGCATGTAAATGCTTTTGAAAATCAGGCCCATAGTGAGCAGATGCTTTCCTACGGGCAGTGCTGGGGAGGGATTTGCACTTACATACTTACTTTTGCATTTTCCAAAATGTCCATGTAATTCCTCCCTACAAGACTATGTACCCACATTAATAGGTGGAATTGTGTGAGGGTAGCTTTGGTGGGATAATTTTCAAAGGAAAAGTCTGTGCATGCTCACCCTTTGAGAACTGGTTTAAAATCTGCTGGTAATTGCCTCTAAAATTATGTGAGCCTTTACAGAATTGTCCCGTATTCATATCAGACAGCAATGTGTTACACTCATCTATCCCCAATACTGGGGAAAGACACAGAAATAAAGTTGTGTTCTTGCTGTGTTAGTCCACTTGAACGCACAGAAATAGGAGGATTCAACAAACAAGTTGTGAGTAATACCTTTTATTGGCTTAATAAATTCAGCGGATCTGTGACTAGATATTGAGAGCTATGGTTCCTTCACCAGGTCGATGAGAAAGCCTTCCCGGTCAGAACCTTTCATTTGAAGGTATTTAAAAAAAAAAAAAAAATGGAAATTACAAAACACATCCCCAAGCGTCATAATCAAAACAATAACATTGATAGCGCAATTCAGCACTGGCAGCAGCCACAATTCAACTATAAGTAAATAAAAGAAGTAAATGATGCAGACTAGGCGGGCCTTATGCAACTTACGTGCTATCACGTCTTCTGTTTCCATGTTTCTAAGGAAATGACCCGAGGGAGGGTACCAGAAATTAAGTCAGGTCTGCGGGGACACTCTATGTAGACAATTGGGAAGACTGGAGGTGCCAATAGGCCCTTAGCTTCTAGCAACTGCTACACTGTTATGTTGGCCACATTCATTTACATGGGAATGCCTGTAGTGTTTACTGTGTACTCGGGATATGCTCCCGTCAGTAAGCCACAATTTTTACAGCTGCTATTTCAAGGCGACCTTCTGACTCCAAACATTCTGCAGGGCAGAGGCTGTAGAGGGTAAGAAAATGTATCAATAAGAGCTTATCAGAATCAAAGGATTACGTGTCATAATCTTCTTTAACCTTTTTTATGTAGTTTACAATTCTCTTTTTTTATTTCCTTTGTACAAAAATAAACTGTGTTGTAGCTAGCAACTATGCATGCAGTTATTTTGCCTTTATCCAAGTGCATTTCCAAGTTTAACTAAAATTAATTTTTTTAAAAGCCTTTTTTCAAATGTCAGAATAATGAAAGCCTGACCCAGACCATAGTCTTATTTTGTAATGGGTTATTAGGCCTGTGACTCCTTTAACCTTCAGCTTAGGGACACAAGAGCTTGGTGATAAGATGTTTCTTGAACAGGCTGGTTGCTAAATGCTGCTATATTTTCTGTTTCTTCAATATTGCTGGTGACAGCAACAGTGTCAAATGACCTAGCTGCAGCCTGCAATTCACTGTTCCCTGCCCCTTGGTCCAGTGGGTCTTCATCTTTGCCATATGCTTGCTCATTGAGGTCCAGCTGCTTGGCACTGCAGAAGGGAGTATAGAACTCGGTCACCTCTTCAAACTCAATGCAGTAGACTTTATAGTATTTTTTCTTCACCTGTAGGATTTCATTAAACCTGTAACCCCACAGAATTTCTTGAGGCATATATGAGCTTCTAGATTGGTGTGATGTTCCAGTGGAGTCACCGGTATAGACAAACGTAACTAAAATCTCAAAGTTCTGCATGGCCAGTGCTTTCCTGTCCAGCTCATACAGTGGACTTTCACGGTTTATTTCATGTGCAACAGTCACCGGAGTCACCAGGATGATGTGCTCATTGGTTAATTTGAGGTCCTTGTACTCCATTGTAATTCTTTTTACCGTATCATTCTTGTAACGAAGAAGCTGAGCTCTCACAGTTCCTTCTACCATGTGATTTGGTCTAAAATCACCAATGCGCCACATAAGACAAAGTTTCCTGTCTCTCATGCCTACAGTGGCAAAATAACTGAAGCGTATGGTCTGCGCTCTCTTTCTAGCTTTCGCCATTTTGGCCAGTGCAGCACCAATTATGAAAGTGTCTATGATACAGCTTAAGACTGATTGGAGTGTAACCATGATTATGGCCATGGAGCATTCCTCTGTCACACACCGATTGCCGTAGCCAATGGTGGTTTGTGTTTCAAGAGAGAAGAGAAATGCTCCAGTGAAGGAATGGACATTGTCAATGCAGGGTGTCATTTCTAGATCAGTTAGGTCACCATGCTGTAGTGCTATAATCCAGAATATAAGACCAAAGAGCAACCACGAAAGAATGTATGACAGAGAAAATATAACAAACATGTGCCGCCACTTGATGTCCACAAGAGTGGTAAAGATGTCAGCCACGTAGCTCTCCCATGCTCCAGATATATGCTTGAAATACACATTGCAACTGCCATCTTTTTGAAGAAATCTGTACCGGGCTCTCCTTTTAGATACTATGCTGTCATTGTGTGGATTTCGGTTCCAATTTCTGTTTTCTTTCATGTTCCCTTGTCTGGAATCGTTGCTATTCTGATGCATGTTGATGGTAGGCATTCAGAAACACAGGACAGGATGCAATATTAATGCGCATCTGGTAGTGGGGTCTCTTTTCTTGCTTTGCTCCAAACCTTAAAAAAAAAACAAAAAACCCAATAAAGAAAACCATGAATTTATTTTAAGTAGACTTTACTTTGACTGTTGGGTAATGTGAAGGTCTTTCATGAAATAATGGTATAAACACAAAGTACTGCCCTGCTGATCTCTTCTGCATTAGAAAATGTCATTATTTCACCTTCATAATAAAAAAGAAAACGCCATCAGATTTTCAGATTCAAGTTGAGCATCTTGTGCATAAAGTCAGCATAAACGCAGTAAAACTTATCTTCATGATACTTGAAGGGGGCTCCTGCCCCCTACTTCTTTCACTTAATGTTGTTTCCTATTCAATCCCTTTTCCTCTACAGCCCCTAATAACCTATCCCCCATAACTCTAACTATATTCTGACATGCCCTCCTTCAATTTACCCATCTAAAGTAAATAGTTTGTAAACATTCTAGAATCTAAGGGGTAGATTTTAAGAGGTACGCGAGCGCGTCCATGTGCGCACGCTACCCGGCACGCACGCATGGACAGGCGATTTTATAACATGTGTGCATGTTATAAAATTGGGGTCGGCGCACGCAAGGGGGTGCACAATTGTGCACCTTGCATGCGCCAAGCTGCATTGCCTTCCCCGTTCCCCGTCCCCCGTTCTGAAATACGAGCGGCCTCGGAGGGAACTTCCCTACCCCCCCCAACCCCACCTTCCCTTCCCCTACCTCCCCCCCCCTTTCCCCCCTACCTTTTTGTGTTTTTTTCTTGTTTCAAAACTTACTTCAGCCCTGGCAAATGGGCACTGTCGGAGGCCTCTGACCCCCACCCCTGCCCCGCCCCCAGATTGCCCCTTTAGTAAAGCCCTGGGACTTAGACACATCCTGAGGCTTTATGCGCATCGCCAGGCCTTTTGAAAATTCAGCCCTAACTGTATTCAGATTATAATCTGACTTGAGATCTTCCTGGTTCAAGATGCAATTGTGTATAAATAAATATCTGTCCAATTAGATATTAAGGGCCTGATTTACACCCTTAAAATTGGGTTTTCACTCGTGTAAGTGTACTTTACCCATTAAGGGGTCTTTTGAAAATTTCTACAATATATGCCATTGAATTGTCCCTAGGATATTCATGTGTAAGTGCACTTTACGCATTTAAATGGCTTTTTAAAATTGCTACGATAGGAAGTTACATTTACATGTGTAATTCCTTTGAAAATTACCTCCTAACTGGCAGATTTTAAAAGTGCTATGCACACCAAAGCCAGAAGATAGAGGCGTGACTTGGCCCAGGATTCTAAAAACTGTGCAAGCATTGCGCGTATCTACTGGTCCACGCACAAATCAAAAAGTTCCAAAAAGGGGCGGGGCATTGGTAGGGTCTGGCAGGGCATGGGCGGGGCACGGCTGGGCCAAGTCTATAAAATGAAGTCTGCGCATAATTACTAACGCGCACAAGCGTGAGCCAGGATCCCCTGCCGTGTAACTTTACTTCCGCTATGGACAGCGTGTAAGCAATAAAATAACAAAAACTAGGCTAGTCAGCAGGGTTTTAAAGGTCGGGGCTAGCAGGGTAAAAGGGAAGCAAGTTAGCTAGGGAATTTAGGAGGTCCTCTCCTTTACTGGGGCAAACTGGGAACAAACTGGGGGAAACAGGTAATTGTGTCAGTATATGTATCCACTAAAATCCCCCCCACTTACATGCTAGAGGCGGCATTTGTGCGCGTCAATATAAAGTCATGTGCACACGTACGCACGCATAGCAAATTTTATAACATGCGCACGTATACGCGCATATACACACGTATGTTATAAAATCGCAGCGCATGTGTGCACAGGTGTGCGGGTCTTAAAATTCACCTCTATTTAGTCACTAGCTGGCTTGAAAAGCTAGCCAGTGGTGTGGCCGCAACACTGAATTATACCTGACTATGTTAAAGACAGCCGATAACTAGTCGGTTGAAACAGTGCATAACTGACTTTTAGGCTGCTTGCATTCTTTAAAATTTCCAAGGCTTATTCGAGAACTATGCAGGTGAAATCATGGGTTAAGTGGGTACAACGTCTGAATTTGCCTGTGAATTTTAAGCTGGCTAAAACTCTGTATTTACGTTCATAACGCGGGTGTTTTTTAAATACAATAAAAAGAGGTGTTCCCAGAGGGGATAACTCGGTAGGCGGAAAAACTACTCATGCACATTTAATTGTAAAGATGGGCGTTTGTATTCTATGCTCCTAAAGGAGATGATTTACAGTTTGCACATATTTTTATCCATACAGCCATCCGCTCTTCAAACACAAACTAGGGGGTCAATTTTGTAATGTTGCACATACGCTAGCCAGCAAATATTTTCAAAGCCCACTTACATGCATAAATCTGCTTTGAAAATTATCACTTCAAAACTATGCGCACAAAATGACCCCACTTTGATGCACATAGCTTTGCAGAGAGAATTTATATTGCATTCTTTAAATCAAAAAAAGGTTCTCATGGAAATCCCAACTCTGCCCAGACTGCACTCCCTGGAATGCCTCGCCCCTATTTTTCTCTTTTATGCCCTACTGTCCTTCAGTCCTAATTAAAGTCTAGTTATGTGAGGTCCAAACTCAGATGCGTTGTCAGACAACTTTCCCAGTTACCCAAACAAAACCCTTAAACGGATTATTGCCCTTCCTTTCTAACTAGCTAAATTTTACAAAGTAAGTCTGGTCATACCATTGAGGATGACTAAAATTAACCGAATATGTTTAGCCAGGAAACTTTGACTTGTTCAGCTATATTCAATGGACTTAAGCCAGAATGCTTTCTTACTGAATATACCATGTCAAGTTACCTGATTAACTTTAACTGAGTAACTTTACATCCACCAGGCTCACTAAATATAGACCTCGATATATCTCTTTTAAAATGCTTATTAAATCCTGCAGTAACAATAATAAGACACAACCTTGGTTTCACTGCTATCTGTACAATTTCTCCCCAGAGAAGAAAGCTATAGAAAGAAACATAGAAATATAGAAAAACGACAGAAGAAAAAGATGATACAGCCAGTCTAATCAGCCCATCCACAGAACTGCTCAGCTCTAACATTCTTTTATAGTTATGCTTTCATCTCTGTGAATCTCTGAGGTAAAATTTGGGATTTTTCTCTGGCGGATCTGGGGAAAATCCACAATGATTCTGAGAGATCTGAAGCAAATCTGAAAAATCGAAGTCAGCTCTTCATGTGTTTAATATCGATTTAACTTCAGAGTTTGACTTTTCCTTTGGCTAAACGCTATGCTGGCTCAAGAGTTGCTGATACTTCTCAGTGTTTGTGGTAGGGATGATATGATTTCTAAGTAAAGTATTGCAATATATCAAAATGTAACTTTTATTTTCAGGACTGGCATTTTCTTGGTTTTTTATATATTTTTTAATTTTTTTTTGTTTTTTGCCTTTTTTGTTAGATCAGATAGCAATGACAATTGAATTCCTTCTAAAGCAGCCTGGCGAGGTAGAACATGACTTGTGTGGAGAGCTTTGGACACATCTTGCAAAATTTTCTTAATGAGTATCATTGTTTTAAATCTGTTTAATAAATGAACTTGAAGTTGAGGTACTCTTTGGGATGGCATGGTTAAAAGTTAAAAACTAATATGCTGTCAGATGATTAAGACTGTGGCACACACCTGCATATTGAGACCTTGGTCATATAAGATGCAGCTGTTTGTTTTATGAGGCAATGTTCTTTTTAGTTTGAATCTAGTCTTCATATATACCTATAATTTTCTGGATAATCTATTTCTCTTTCTTCTGAATAAGATGACCACAAGGCCATATTGTACAGTACGTTCTCTTCTTAGTACATTTCTCTGTGTTGATTTACATGCATTTCTGTAGGCAAAACAAATATCTCAAGCAATTAAGTCAAAAACAAGCTTTGCATGGGCAGGTCTTTGGTTTGGGTATATGATTCTTCTGGGATTAAGATTTTTAATCCTCAGTGAAGAGAAAGAAGATATAAAATGCCAGTATGAAAGTGTTTCTATTAAAGCAGGCAAAACCAAATAGCAGTGAGCATGAGCGACAGTCACAGGAATGTAAAAGTCATGCAATGAGGCAGTAATTTGCACTTAAACAATGAACAGAAAAAACACAGTGAAATTTAATGACTCTAAGTGAAACCAGACCTTAAAATAATTGGACATAACCAATAGAAGTCAACGGTAAAACCAACAGAAGACCATTTCATTTGACAGTTCATTACTTTTTTATGTTGGGGAATCCGAGGGTTCCTGATGCAGTTTGATGAGTTGTTTTCAAATAATCTGGTAACCCTATCTCATGGCATGAGATTAGAGGGGGCCTTTTTATAACCTCGTTGATGCCATCGATGTACAGTTCAGCTGGGAGAGGCCAACCAGACACATCTGTCTTGGACCTAAAGATAAGTCCACGATATGATGAATGCAAGCAAAACTTTGTGGAGAACACACCGCAGACCTGCCAACTCTTCCACAATAGGCAGGAGTCTTCCATTTCAGGAACCCATCTCCCACTCTGCCACACAACTGCAGGAAACTCCCGCCCAGCTAGGACTCAAATGGCAGCCACTGTTATTTAAAATGCAAAGGGGCGAGGCCTGTCTCGTTGCTGCTGCCGGCACTGTGAGTAAATTTCTAATCTCACTGACTCAACAACAGGAAGTGCCATCAGCAAGAGTTGAAGTTTGCTCACAGTGCTGGCGGCTGGCATGGGACAGGCTCCTGCTGTTAGTTGCTGCAGTGGAGCAATAGTGGGGGAACTGATGCTGGGGAAGAGTGGGGCAATGGCAGGGGAGGGGAGAGGAAGCAGACGCATAAGAGACAGGGACCAGACGGTGGGGAAGAAGGAGGAATAAAGAGAGGGGAAGGCGGTAGCGGTAAGGAGCAGGAGGGAGATGCTGGGGAAGGATGTGTGTGTGTATGGGGGGGGGGAACATATACTGGGGAAATGGAGGGCAAGAGGCAGTGGGATGAATGCTATAGAAAGAGAAATGGAGGATTGGTGGAGGCAAGGGATAACAAAGGGAAATGATACGTTATAGGAATGAAGTAGAGGGACGGGAGACAAAGAACAGAAGGCTATGAGAGTGAGAACAATTAAAGAAGGGGTAGGTGGAGGAAGCAGCAGAAGATGCTGAAGAACAGAAAAGGGGAAGATACTGGAGGGAAGAGAGGTAGATGGGGCAGAGAGGGAGAAATATGGAGAACTGGTGGAGGCAAGGGGTAAGAAACGAGGAGGATGGTAAGGGATGAAATGGAGGCAGAGGGATTGGAAGACAAAGAAAAGGAATGGAAGTTCAGGAAAGAGGAAAATGGAGAGGAAAGCTGGGTGACGGAGCTGAAGAATGTGAACAAAACGCAAGGGCATGAGAAATGGCAATGAAGGGAAGAGAAATGTTAGGTGAGAAGAGAAATGGGAAGGGAAGGCAGAGCGTACCGGGGATCAGACCTAGAATGGAGGGAGAAAGGACTCGTGATGGGGGAGGGGGAAGGACAGATGATGGGAAAAGAGATAAGGAGGACCCTGGATTTGTTGGAGGGAAGGAATGCAGAGAGAAACTGGAGGAGGAAGAGAATGAGAATTGAAGGAGAAAAAAGAAGAGGAACGGAGAAAGGAAAGCCTGCAGGAAGAGACAAGGGAAGAAAGGAAAGAAGTAAAAGAAAAAATAGAAAGAGACAACGGAGGAATAGAAAAGAAAAGAGAAGGGTATCAGAAAGAATAAGGAGCCAGAGATGAAACTAAGAGAAGGCAGAGAACAAGCAGAGATACGAGGACAGAAATCAAATTGCAGACACACAGGTTAGACAATTGTGTGTATTTTAATTTCAAAGATCTCCTGCCTTTATTTTCCTGTTCTAGGTAGCAAGTCTAAAGACCAGGGGCTCAGAAAAATAGGGGAAACTGCTAGTATCTGTCTTCATTCATCCCTGTTTGGAACCGGTTTAAAGAAGGATTTTTTCAGAAAGGGGGGGGGTTGGTGGAAGAAGAAGAGCCCATGCTGCGTAGCGCTATTCCAGGCCGTGCCAGATGCTGAAAATCTCCCTCTTAAAAAATGTTCCTCCTTGGTAACTCTGACACTATGGAACTTCTGCCCAGTTCTTCAGCTTAGTGTTCCCACACACAAAAATCCCCCCGGCACATTTTTGCCACACAGTTCGCTTGCACAGTTTGTTCGGTGGATTTTTCCCCCCCTTCCAGACGTTTCAGGAAACCCCTACTCGACAGACACACTCTTTCAGGATTGTGCAGTCGAGTAGCTGCTGCCGCATTAGTCCACTTAAATGCATGAAAACAAAGATCAGCAGACAAAGAAATATAAACTCATATCTTTTCAATGGACTCGCGTCCTATAGTTTGGGGATAGGTCTGCGACATCACGTATAAATCAGGCAGCAAAATTCCACACGTAAGCTGCATCAGTTTTCAAGGCAGATTTAGAAGTCCTCTTTGAAAATCATCCCAGCAAATCTGTTCACAACAACTTACACTTGCTAAGATGTCTTGCTAAGATGTCCTGTGAGAAGTTAAGCCCATACTTTTGAAAATCCCCACAGTATGTGCGTGAATGCAAACCCATCCCCAGTTCTGTCCCGGGAACGCCTCTGCACTCGAACAGCACGCGTGCGCATAAATTCACCCATGTATTGGGCAGCCAGCTTTGTCGAAGTCCATTTCTGCGTGTAGCAAGCTCTTTTTACCCTTGGAAACGCCTTTGAAAATTACCCTCCCTGCAAATAGGTTCATGCAAGCACGTGGACCTTGCATGTCTTTTCAAGCGCGATTTTCTCGTGTCCTGCTTTTTACCTGAGATTTCAATCCAGCCCCTACCACTTTTTACATTTTTGGTATGAGCAAAAACTTGTTAGCATCAAAATAGTTGCAGCTCTATACCTCACCATCTCCTTTATGTCCAAAAAAATAAAAAAAGGATGTGCTTTCATTTGAAACAAAACAGGAAAACAACATTTCAACAAAATGTCCTGTCTTGTTCCATTTCATTTACAAAATGAAACCAGCGCTCCAAAATTTAAAAATTAAAAATAAAAGTCTTTCCCCACCTGCCATCCTTGGATCTCTTTGCAACAAAATGATGCTGGTCATTTTTAAATACCAAATCAGAAAGAATAATCCCCAGGAGTACCTGGGGATTATTCCTGTCCATTTGGATTGATAAGAGTTCATGGGTCTGGGGGTTTGGGAAAGGTCTGGAGGAGCGGATTCCGTTTTTAAATTTTGGGGTGCTAACACTGAGCACTTTTTGGCAGGGGGAGGGGGACCCTGGCCCCTGAGCTTAGCTTAGCTTTTTGCTTTGTGTAGCTACTGTCCCACTAGCACTCCGGGACAGGGGCTACCTACTGTAGTAGGGCATAGAGCGGGGATTTCCAAACTATGGCACAAGGGTTGGATGTGGGCCTTGGCTGAATTTCATCTAGCCCCCGGCAGCAATGGCAGAAAGAGCTTGAAGCAGCAGTGATGACAGCAGGAATTTGAAATGAGCATGAGCGGAGCATGCCGCTGCATGGCCACCACTGATTGGCTGCATTGTGCATTGATGGTGTTGGCGCTGCTTGTGCAAGTGAAGAGAAGGAGAGAGGCTGCAGAATAGCCATAAGGAGTTTCCAGCTGCTGTGGATGGTGGTATTGTGCCGTGGGTTCTGCAGAGCTGCCAGAGAAAGCCAGATAAGGATCGTGGTTCCTGAGGTTTCCAACCATGGCACCATCTCTTCAGAACCATGGGAAAGGTGGCTTGGACATCATTCCCTCATGATGCAGGCTTTGAAGGTGCAGAGTACCAAAATCCTTATTATTATAATCCAGACACCAAGTCCAAGTGTCTCTCTCTGGATTATGGTCTCCAGAAGGGAATTGTTTTGCTCATACCATGAGTTTGGCATGTTGCAAGAGAAGCGTGAGAAGGGGAAAAGGGAAAAAGAATGAGTGAAAGGGATGAGAAAGGGAAAGGAAGCAGAGGAGTAAGAGTGCATGAGGGTGTATAAGAGTGTACAGCACACACACATGAACACATCCCGCTATCTATTCACCTTCCATGCCCCCTACTTCTCTAGGTGGGCAAAGGTGGGAGGGGTTGTGGCAGTGGGCAAGGATGCTGGGAGTATTGCAAGGTTACCAACTTTGGTGAAATCTAGAAATATTATTATTGACCCTATCCACCATAACTTACACCCATGGAGACCCTGTCCTTTGCCTCCCACCTTCCACAGCATTTCAAATAACAGAAAGGGTCATACACAGTTTCCTCCACCCCCCACCAAACCCTTCTTAGCAAACAACTCTGAGGGGCTTCCATCTCCTTTGCTCCCCTACCTTGCCTCAGAAAAATCTCTCAGGAGGACCACCCTTACCCCATCCCGGCTCTCCCGGTGATTTGAAATGTCCTATGTGGCCTTTCTCTTAAAACGTTTGGAGACCCTTGGCTTAGAGGCTCACTTGGGAGTGCTGGGGCCAAGGTTTGACCCATTGTCCCTTTAACATGACTTTTAAAAGCCCGGCACACACCCAAATTAAGGGATGTGCGAAGAAGTTGTGCTTGCGGCGCGCTATCCGTATTTTTAAAAAGCGCCCATATGCGTATGTAAATGCCGCAGCATGCACATTTTAAAAATTTCCAAAAGGGGTGGGGTGTGGGTAGGGCATGGGCATTTTGGGGCCTGGCCGAGAGATGTGCGCATAACTACTGTTATGCTTTAGTATGGATGAACCCTGGGCCGAGGTGAGAGATGACTCCGCCCACAGGGAGGAACCCTGTGGGTCTCACCGTCGGTAGGCGCGGTCTCAGAGGCTTAAGACACTCCTGTAAGAGAGACTTTATTATAGAGAAGAAAGAGCAGAACCCATGGAGCGGGGAACTGCAGTCAAAGAATAGTTCAGGAGCAGATCCCGTGGAGCGGGTACTGCAGTTGAAATAACAGTTCTTGATAAAGGGTACACCCAATGTGATATCTCAGATGTAGATATCCGGTAGTGGACTGCAGAGCAGGGTACGCCAGGCAGCCTTCTCAGTAGTGAAGCAATTACCTCAGATGTGCAGATCCGGTAGTGGCCCGCAGCACGGGGTATGCCAAGGATGACTGTACAAAGGTGGTGATGCTGAGGTAGTCAGAGGTCTGGAAGCTCAGAAGGTTCTGATGAAGTCGAGGCAGTAATCTACAGTGCAGGGTATGGTGAAGTGAATCCTGCTGAGGAGGACGCGGTAGTGGCCCGAGGCATGGGGTACACTGCACGTAATCCCGCAAGGCTTGGTAGAGTAGAAGTACTCACAAGATGTGGTTCCAGAGGAAGTCTTGAGGAGTAGAACAAACAGGAGTTCACTACTGAGAAGGCCTCCAAGGAGCGGATAGCCTAGGAACGCGGAAGAGCCACCGAGGAGCGGGTACTCAGAGTGTTCACACAGCAAGCCAGGAACTGGAACTGGAAGTCCAATGAAGAGGATTCAGCAACGAGGAAACTCCTTGCTAACTCGTCTAAGCGTAGGGCCAGTCAGCTTAAATACAGCGAGGCGGTGACGTCATGCGGAGGGGACGCTCCCAAGGTTCCCGCCCTGACGTTATTAAAGATGACCCGTGTGCGTTGGGTAACTCCAGGAACAAGATGGCGGTCGACTTCGCCCACGCCTTCCCGGGAATGCCAGGGAGGTCAGCGTTCCCTGGTGGAGGCCGCCACTCTTCCCAGAAGTGATGGTGCAGCGAAAAAAAGAGATGAGCATGAGAGGTCACAGCTGTCTGCGACCGATGGGCGCAACAACTACTTGCGCACCCTGGTGTCACCGAGGTCCCCTGCCATGGATGGTGTGTAGGTTTTTACAGGAGTCCTTTCTGGAAAAAAATCAGAATGCATCTTGGCCATTAAAAATTGCACATAGAAGGCTCTGTCACTGGTGCTTGCCTCGCCTAGAATGTTGAATGAGCTCATAGGTCTTCAGGCCTCTGGGTGGAGAGTCCTTTTGCCCCAAAGGGAATCCATCTAATATCTATCACATTGCAAGTAAATACAGGACAAGCCTTCTGGCAGGTTGTTGAAAGAGAGAAACCTCTTCAAAAATAAAGTTCCTGTTGGGGCAGAGAGGCCTCAGCAGAGAGTGGAAAAACTACATCCTCACTGCTCTGAATTTAAATCAAAATGACTCCACAGATTATTACTTAAAATGGTTGGGCTAAACATAGTCAGGCAAATAAACACAGCCCTCCAGGTTGGCAGAGGGATGGAAGGCTCACTAATATGTAGGCTCTAAGCAGGGTCCTAGGGCCATCTAGTGCCTAACCCAAGGAGTTCCTACACATTTTTTTTTAATTTGTCCTTCTGTCTGAAACTAGGTTGGATTCAATTCGTTGGGAGAACATTTCAGTGCGTGTGTATGTGTGTGTGTGATGAGTGGGGCTGACTGGACTATGTGTGTGTGAATGTGTGTGTGTGTATCATTGGGGCTGATGGGCTGACTGGGGAAGTGTGTCAATGGGGCTAATTGTTGCTTACTAGGAGGGCAATGTCACTGGAGCTGACTACAATTCACTGAGGGGGTGTGAGTGAAAGTGAAGTGACATTCAATATAAACATGGATACTCAGGCTGCAACATGGTTTTATGGTTGCAATGTAAACCGGAGTGATAATTAACTCTGTTATTTGAACTTCGGTATAGAAAAGTTATAAATAAATAAATAAATAACATTTGAGGATGGAGAGAGAACAGAGGAGGAGGAGGAGGAGGACACCCCTAGAAAGAATGTCCAGGACCAGAGCACAGTGTTTGATCTGTCTGAGGAGCAAATCTTAACACAGATTCAGGTTCAATAAGGAAACCATTCCATACTATTCTTATGCCAGCACTAAGAGCAAGACCTGCGCCCTTCCACCCAGAGAGGCCACGCCTTGCTAGTTCACATCAAGATCACCACAGCCCTGTCAATTTTTGCCATCAGCACCTTGCAGACAACTCTAGGGATCACTGCTGGAATACGTCAGTCAGCTACCTCCACATACTGTATATAGATCAGTTTTTAGCTGAATTTCTCAGGAAAACA
This sequence comes from Rhinatrema bivittatum, assembly GCF_901001135.1. Taxonomy (NCBI): domain Eukaryota; kingdom Metazoa; phylum Chordata; class Amphibia; order Gymnophiona; family Rhinatrematidae; genus Rhinatrema; species Rhinatrema bivittatum. The sequence goes on from NC_042618.1 coordinate 178,491,764, forward strand.
GTAACACATCAGTATGTAGCTTTCCCTCAGTTCAGACAGTAACAAGACCTGATTTCAAGTTTCTCCTCTGTTCTGGGGGCTATCAATTGCATTCACATCTCTACAAGGGCACCTGCAGACAACAAGGCCCACCTTCTGCAACTGTAAAGGTTTTTCACTTCCTCAATATGCAAGTGCTCGGCAATGCCAAGAGGATCATCAGCGCCCAGGTTTCCAGGATCTCATCATAAGACCTACATCCTTTCACAGTCAGGATTTCATGACTGCTTCCAGGAAGGTCTCCTCACTGGGGGGTTGGCTTCTTGATAGGTACAGTATGCTACTCTCACTACAAACACACACAGTAGGTCAAGCCTGCTCTTTTCTCTCTTCTGTCTCTAAATAGTCTTACTGCTTTGGCCCAGGATGGCCACTACCACCTCTATCAGGAGACAGATTTACTACCTACCAGCTACGGATATCTCACTCTGCGCTTGGAGGATATCCAGTCAAAGCCTGGCTCATGATTTCACTGGCACACCCTCGGAAGGCAGCAGATGTCCTCTACAATAGGATTCACCAGTAGACCAGGGACCTTGGCCTACACAAAACTAGTTTCTCCTGCCTGAATAGATTAGGGGGATATCTTCTCTACAACCCATCAAAGTCGGTGACATCTTTCTAGCTTGCTGCATGCTTTATAACCAGGCCATAAGCCAAGGTCTGTCTCCTCCACAGGGACAAGGAGGAGAAGGAGAAGGCATATAACCTGAGTGAAGAGGAATTACAGGACTTATATTGCCAGACTCACCAGCAGTCTGTAGAGGAAAGAAACATTTTGATACAATGAAATTTTCAAAGGTGAAGGTGTATTTATTTACAACAGTAAGTTACTTCTAGGCATGCCAAAAAACCTATGCTTTCCTGGGACATTCTCTCCTTTAGTAGGGTGGCTCTGTTCCCTTGGACTTCCCAAGGATTCTGGTCCCTTGGGCAGTCCAAAGGCTTCTGTGCAGTGGTGTGCGGTCACTACTCACAGTGAATTCGGAGGCCACAGACACAGAAGGGAGTAGCAGTGGGTGATAGCTGTGAGAGCTCCCAAGGTCAGATGGGATCCTGAGAGCTGGTGTTTGAGGTGCCAGAATATGAAGGCCTGGCTGCACTGGTGTGTCTCATCTTCAGATCGCATACAAGCTAAGGTCATCCCTACATCAGCAGATGAGGATGTTTCCAGCTGTGTCATCAGAAGGGGGACTCTTCCTCAGAGGCTGTTGTTGGAGGTGGCATCCTTGGAGGTGTTGTAGCTATAGGAGGATGCGGTGACATCAAAGATGGTGTTGGACACAAAGGAGGAGCTTTCCACTGGGCTGCTGGAATGTTAGCTGGCAGAGGAAAAACCTTGGTTGTGATGAAGCAAATGCAGGGGGCGGCAGTATCCAGAGGCCCTGTGGCTGCCAGGGAGCATTCTATTCTGGCTGCGGCTGGCATGGCGGCATCCACTGAAGCATCTCCCTCCAGACAAATGTATGGACTGAAATTCCTCCCATAGCATCAGTCCAAAACCTTGCATCTCCTGTCTTACACTCTGCAGCTATCCCTGCACCACTTTCCTAAGAGCCTGTATATCCTGTCTTATGCCTACAAGTAGATCTGCCATTCTATCATTTTGGCACATCATGTGACTAGAGTGCAAAGCAGCTCTTAAAGAAAAGCTTGCCTCTTCCCTTTTTGCTTTCCCCTCATCAACATTGTGTCCCAAGACAACAGAAGTAGGTTGTACAGTATAGGTGAGCAAGAGCTTGTTCTGCAACAAAGCCTGGGTGTGTTCCTCATCTCCTGCCACATCCCCTCATGCTCCTCTGAGGCCAGTACAGACTCTGCAGTTCCTTCCTTTTCTGACTCGCTTTCTCTCTTTGGATTGGGTGGTAGCACTACTGCATGCCACTTAGGCCTTTCCACCTCACTGGGTCCAAGTCCATTAGCGTAATGTATCATCTCCTTCATAAACTGTCACAACTGACCATCTGGTCTTCTTCTTTCTCACCCACTAGACTTTCCTTAAAGCCATGGAGAACAGCTACATGGTCCCCACTCTGCTGCCTCCTCCTAGTCTAGCAGTCCCTAGGATGCCAATGCTAATATTATGTACTTTAAAAAAAAATAAAACTACAAGTTTGAACAGAAAGATGAGTGACAGCAAGATGTTGCTCATGACTGCAGGCCCTATCTGCTTTTTTGACCATCGACTATTTGTATATATACATAAATGACTTATAAGAACTGAATTAACAGCGCTAGGTTAGTAGAATATCTTAAACATCAGCAGATTCCAAGGGGACTCAGGATCAATAAAGAGCCAAATGTATATTGCAAACACCCTGATATCTTGGAAAAATGGTCCACTATTTTAAACAAGTGCTCTATGGACCTGATGTTATTGATAGTGGAACAAGTGGGCAAGATGATTTCTGAGTTACATGAGCAATCACCGCTCTTGTTGATACCATCAAAAAAGATTCTGTAGTGGAGACATTTGACACTACATTTAGTGACTTTTAACAGTCGAAGGAAAAGTTTTGTGCAGATTTAAAAGTGTTTAAAGTCAAAACATTCCAGAGATGAAGCGGACTATAAACGAGGTCCGATTTATGCATGGCTAGCTGATTTGAAACCTCAGAAGAAGATCTCCTTTGATCTGCCATTGGACAGAACATCCAGAAGGAATGAGGATGTGGCAATTGACACCCCTTCTTTTTTAGGACAGCCCACCACATCGAAACAGACCCCTACGAGGATGGCGGCACTACAACCAAAACCAAGATCTCACGTGGCATCGTCCTCAGACGTGATCTCAGACACCAACAACTTAGCAACTTTGAATTCATCTATGGGTCAGAGGAGCCCTTCCATCATCATTAACCTTTCAAAAATTTCACTCACTCCTACATAGGGAAAAGTTCTTGGTCGGGGTATATCGTTCGTCCTTACACAGAGGCATGACACGTTCATGTTTAGATATGATTTCTTCAACTCCAAAGAAAAACCTACTTTGAAAAATATCCATCATATTCCTTTAACTTATCCATTGTGAAAAATCCATCTAATTGGATCCCTCCTGGGCCCATGCACCCGATGTTGTACACTTTCCAACAAAAAGTCTTGAGTGATATTACAAAAATTGAGAAACAGAAAACAAAAAATTACTTTAACATCTCGAGGGCAGAAAATAAGGTGCTTATTGAACTGCAACAGAATATAAGAACATGCCATACTGGGTCAGACCAAGCGTCCATCAAGCCCAGCATCCTGTTTACAACAGTGGCCAATCCAGGCCATAAGAACCTGGCAAGTACCCAAAACCTAAGTCTATTCCATGTTACCATTGCTAGCATGAGAATATTGTCATAAAGCTGGCAGATAAGGGCGGGGCTATTGTTGTGATGAACTGTGATGAATATGAAATATGCCAAATGGAGAATGGACATTTTTACCAAGCCCTTGATGAAGACCCTACATTTCAAATTCAAAACCTAATACGTGCATTGTGCAGCGAGGATTTGAGGCTGGATTCCTTACAGAAAAAGAGGGAATCTTTCTTATTAAGGAACATCCCAGGGTCCCTGTAATCTATGTTCAACCTAAAATACATAAAAGATTTCAGAATCCAGACCTATCAGCTCAGCAAGGGCTCCCTATTGGAACCCCTTTGTATTTTTCTGGATCGACTTTTGAAGCCCACTGTGCCTGCAACTAAATATTATGTTAAAGATGGCTTGCACATGCTGGGCTTCTTGAATACTATACAAATCGATGGCAACTTCTTGTTAGTTACTTTTGATATTGAATCGCTTTATACAGTTATCCCACAGGATGAGGCGCTCCCAGAGGGGAAGAATGTTTTAGAACAACACCCCTTACCACAAAGGATCATGGAACTTGTGCAAATGGCTCTTAAAAAGAATTATTTTGCTTTTAAGGGTCAGTTCTTCTTACAGATACAAGGAACGGCTATGGGGGCCGCCATGGCCTCTCACATTGCCAACATTTATGTCACTGCCTTTGAAACCCAATACATCTACAAAAGCACTTAGTCTACAGCTTGTATGTTGTAAATGTTACATAGACGATGTTTTCTAGGGGTGTGCATTTGTTTGCAACGTATTGACAACCCGCAACATATAGGGCCATATTTGTTGTGTCGCGAAACGTATCGCGATTCCCACGAATACAACGAATCGTCACCAAATTATTCGGTCGTCTAAAGGAGCGAATTTAAACAAAACCCCCACCCTCCTGATCCCCCCCCCTCCCAAGACTTGCCAAAAGTCCCTGATAGTCCAGCGGGGGTCCGGGAGCGATCTCCTGCACTCAAGCCGTCGTCTGCCGGTATTCAAAATGGTGCCGATAGCCTTTGCCCTTACTATGTCACAGGGGCTACCGGTGCCACTGGTCAGCCCCTGTCACATGTAGGAGCACGAGATAGTGCTGGCCATCCATTGCTCCTACCATGTGACAAGGGCCGACCAATGGCACCGGTAGCCCCTGTGATATAGTAAAGGCAAAGGCTATCAGTGACATTTTGAATACTGGCAGCCGACGGCGAGAGTGCAGTAGATGGCTCCCGGACCCCCGCTGGACCACCAGGGAGTTTTGGCAAGTCTTGGGGGGGGTCAGGAGGGTGGGGGGTTGTAGTTAATTTAATTTTAGCTGGGAAACGAATAAGAATGGAACGCATGAATGGATCGGGGGCCCCCCCCTTGCCGAAAGCAACGTATCTGCCCCCCGACGAATACGAATACCGAATGTAATGTATGCGGTCCCTCTGCACACCCCTAATGTTTTCGTCATCTGGAAATGCACCGTGGATTCACTTTTGCAATTCCAACAGTGGTTAAATGATTACAGTGTCCACTTGAATTTCACTTTGAATTTTTCGCCTAACCAGATTGCATTTCTGGATATTTTGATCATCAAGGATGGCTCTGGATTAAGAACTACTATATAAAGAAAACCAATGAGAGAAACAACTTGCTATCATTTCACAGTTTCTACCTGACTGCATTTAAGCAAAATCTTCCCATGGGACAGTTTCTGAGGATAAATTGATTTTGTTCTGAAACACAGGAGCACAAACAAGCCAAAGTGATGGCCACCAGGTTTTCAGACAGAGGATACCCCTTTGGTATGGTTAAGAGAGCTTATCATAGAGCACCCTTCAATAATCAAGAATTATTGTTGGTACTGGCCAAACGAGAAATCAATGACCAAACGTGTGTCTTAAGACACTCTGTGTCTATGTCTAGAGTTTGTAATGTTATCCGCTGATACTGGCTGATTCTCAACAATTTTTTATGCATTCAAGCAGCTGTGTGGGTTGCCTTTTCAAGAGGACGTAACATTAAGGACTAGATGGTACATTTAACTTCACCACTTGATACCTCGCTTATCTTGGAAACAGAACCAGTGACATGAAATCAATGTGCGATTTGCGAAATGCAAAATGATCACGGATACATTATGACTACAAGTGAGAAAATAGTGAGGGTTTCTCATGTCTGACCTGTAATCTAAAATTTGTGGTTTACTTTCTTCAATGCCCATGAGGTTTGCGGTATGTGGGGAAAACTACGAGGTCCCTCTGCACACGCCTGTTGGAGCACAAAAGTTGCCTCAACATCAAAAAATTATAGGCGCCAATTGTTTTGCATTTTCTGGAGAAATTAAACACTTTTAACGATATAACTTGGTCAATTTTAGAGCAAGTCGCAAGTGATTGGAGGGGTGGGAATCAGACTAAAATTTTATTGAGAGATGAACTACAGCATGAATGCTGATATTGCGTGGAGACAATTGTTTTGTCAATTTTTTTGACAGCTGTCAAATAAGTTACATGAATGATGCAATTACGTTCCAAACCCAATTTAAAATGTCAAACCACAGCTGCACAGTACAGTTTTTTCAAAAACCTTAGAAGTACCTTAGAAGTAATAAATAGCAGGTGAATATGGAATTTTGATAATCGGTAGTTATATGTTTAACAGCGATGTGTTGTCATTTTAATTATATATGTATAGTTACAAATATTACAATAGATATTATATGCAATAACCATACATGTCTTTCTTATAAAGACTGCTCACCTTGTCACCCTTGAGAGCATGAGTTGTTCAGCTCACCAACCCCTGTCACGTCAGCTTCTGTTATGATACTCAGGACCATCCATTCTCTTTGGGTGAAGGTTATCTGACTGGCAAAACCCTCTGCTCTCATTTTGACCTGTGTCTCCTTGACCTTGCATCTAAAGTACCACCACTAGTGACTGAGGTCTTGCACACTTCTGTTACTATAGAAGACAGCATATTTTCTCCCAGGCCTGTGCCTTTCTGTAGGGAGTGGGACTCACTTTCCAGGACTCCTTCTCAATCAGAATGTTCTGGACCTACATGACCTCCCTGACAAGAAGATCCACCTCCCATGGCTGGAAGTTAGGCTTCTTAAGCAGTGGTCCCTTTTTTCAGGCAAGGTGCAGATAGGAATTTAAGCTATGAGACATGTCTTTATACAATCCACTTTTGTGTGTGTAAAGGCAGTATAATGAAATGTATAAAGGAGCAGGTTTTATGCACATACAATTTGTGCATGTACTTTTATAAAATAGATAGCTTTATTTAGCATAGAATCTTTACACATGTACAGTGCCTTTATAAACAAGTATTATATGCATATTATTTTCTTACATACATGTGTGTACATGTGTATAGAGTTGGCCTATAAGCTAAATATTGCCTTTTCCTCTCTTTTATTGGCCTTAGCTCTTCATGTCTATAGCTGGTATTTAATCAGAGAGGGTGGTGAGACCCTTCAATCACCACAAAATACTCTTGTTACTGTATGGGTTTATCTATTAGAAGACATCTGAGTGTTTGTTTTTAGAGGGTCTCCTTTGTTGTATCTACCCTACAAACTCCATTTAATGTAATTTATGTCTGGATGGAAAGCAGCTGGGGAAACTCATAGTTCTTCTGAGCTTTCTTCAGGTGATTTTACTCAAACTCTGAAGGGCTGCTTTATGTGGGTTCTTCTCCTTTATAAGGGCTGCAGGTGGATAAAAGGACAAGGTAATGTTTACCTCTAAGAGCCTCTGATTGTTCACAGATAGAAGCTATAACAAGAAAGCCTTCAAATACTCCTTTTGCCTACAAGTATGGTATAGACAGGGGCCCAGTGGGAACCTCTAGACTGATCTCTGTTGGCATAAGGAACTCCAGAGATGTTAGTGTTGGCAAGGTGATGAAGAGATCTCCATCTGGAAGCCAAGATTCTTGTGGTGATTAGCTGGCTCCTACCTGGGTGGAGAGCTGGTATAAGCACAGAAAAGATGAGGATTGGGCCTACAGGTTGGTCTTCATCACCACTGAGTAAGACTAAATGTGTGCCCTGTTACTTTCAGTGCTATAACGAACAGCTGTGGTGATGGGTCTGAAGACAGCCCCAGTGAGCCCATGTGTGAGGATGCACCATGTGCAAGCTTTTCACAGGCCCATGTGCAAAACTGCATGCAGGGTGCAAATGCAGTTTTGCACCCTGCATACATGAGGTTTTGCACATCCTCCCTGGTTGTTAACATTTTCTTTATTTGTTTTGGACCTCCTAGTTCCCTTGATGTACTTACAGCTTGGGGGGTAGGAGGCTCTATAACTGAACTCTCTGTAGAGGCCCTGCCAGCCTCCCCAATGATGTGGTTGTTCCTCTTCACTCCCTGGATGGGGAACACCAGCTCCTCATTGGCCACATCCCTGGGGATGTAATTCAGCTCTCTTGCTGAGGGGGGGGGGGGGGGGGGAATAACCTGCTCTAGCAAAACCAGAAGTGCATGCATATGCATGAAAAAGTATGCATATGTTAAAGTTTCCAAGTACGTGCATTTTAAAACCTGCATGGAGGGGTCCACACAAGTTCTAAAATACGATATCAATTCTTCGTGCACTGTTATACACAAGCATATGGGGCCACATGGAGATGAATGAAAGTTATCCTCTAAGGGTTTTCTTTTTCCACTATCCACAGTCTAGGGTAGATTTTATAAAAGTACGCCCGCGCAAACAAAAGTACGCTGGATTTTAATAGATACGTGCATAGCCGCGCATATCCTTTAAAATCAGGGGTCAGCGCGCGCAAGGCTGCCCAAAATCGGCAGCCTGTGCGCGCCAAGCCACGCAGCCTGCCTCCGTTCCCTTCGAGGCCGCTCCAAAATCGGAGCGGTCTCAGAGGGAACTTTCCTTCCACCCCCCTGCACCTTCCCCTCCCTTCCACTACCTAACCCACCCCCCCAGCCCTATCTAAACCCCCGTACCTTTGTTTAAAAGTTACGCGCGCCGGCCAGATGGCTGGCACGATTCCCCGGCCAACCGGCTGGCGTGCGATTCCCCGTACCGGGAGCTGTTTTGGAGGCCTCGGCCACGCCCCCAGGCCGGAACCACGCCCGCGGCCCTGCCCCCAAATGACGCGTCGCCGTGACACGCCCCGACACGCTCCCCCAGTAAAGCCCCGTGACTTACGCTCGTCCCGGGGCTTGCGCGCACCGCCAAGCCTATGCAAGATAGGCTCAGCGCGTGCAGGGGGGGGTTTGGAGTAGGTTTTCAGGGGTTACGCATGTAATCTACGCGCGTAACCCTTTGAAAACACTGGGCAACAATGAAAGTGTTCCTGACCTAAAAAGGTCCTACTCTGTAGTATCTTGATGTGCTGAACACGAATATGACCATGAAAAGTTTTTATTGGCTCTCGTTTTGAAGATATTTAATATAGTTCACTTTCTATGTTTAGTCATGTAAATTTATCCAGTAGGACTGTAAATAAGCCTAGAATGATGTAATATTGCATCATATTGCACAATACCATCATGCACACATCATCCAGAGTTTATTACATCATTTTCTGATGCAATGCAGTTCTACTGCCATGCTGCTGCTGAGTAAGCTGACGTCAGCAGTGTACTATATGAAGTCCAGTCAGAAAGGGTGAGCATTTGAAATATTCATGCTGGCTGACTACTGCTGGGCACTCCGCAGAGATGCTCCTGAACAGGTGTACAAGAGACAAGCAAAGAAATCTAAGTCGTAGTCTATGACTTCATTTTTCAAACGGTATTAACCGTAGGGCTCCTACTATTGTCATACAATTCAAGATGTAATTATATTATTGTATATTACAAAAAAACTAGAGCCAATTTTGCATTTTCACAGTCACATTCGTGTTTAGCACATGGAAATGTATAAGAATTGACTAATTTCATTTCCGTAACATGACTTTTGTGAAAATTTGTTGCCCAGTGAAATCTACCCCTCTATGAGGTACTCTTTGGAACAAAACAAAACAATTAAAGCATACAATCAAAAAAATTATTAACACTCTGACCCTATACTCAAAGAGGTCCATATTCAAAGCTATTTAGATGGATAACTCACAAGTTATCCATCTAAAAAGCTAGTTTTTGAATATTCCCCTTGCTTTTGCAGCTGAAAGTTAGCCAAATAAGTCATTAACCGGATAAGATTCAGCTGACTTGTCAGGATCTGAGTAAGGTGCAAACACAGAAGCCAAGCTGTCACTGTAGTTTTAATGAAGAAGAACAAAAATTAACATAACATGCATTCCTGACTTACAGCTTTCAGGAGAGCAACCAAATAACTACGAATATTTCCCTTACCGGGCAACAAGGTGTGAGATCCGCGCAGCCCAGGAATTCAGCACAGCCCTTTTCAGACTTAGCATTATGCAAGGATGAAAAAAAAAATGGTTGTCGAGTCTCAGTGCATGGAGGCCCTGCAAGTTCAGGAGAGAGGGAGCTGCCAGAACGTAGTGACATCATTGTAAGCATGCCACGGCTTAGCCATGCGTGTCTTTCGGTGGGCCAGGGTGAGAAGCTGCTTGTGCTGTGGCAGACCCGGGGAGGGGGAGCGCTCCCACTAGTGCATAACTGGAAATGGGAGCTGCCACTCTCAGGCCTCAGGAGTTCCTGTTGCTGCTGGATCCTTACACAGGAAGAGAGATCATCAGGGGAAAAGAAGTGGTGAAGGGAGGGGAATGGGCAAAGAGGCCAGAGGAAGTGAGGAGGAGGAATCAAAACATGAAGAAACAAAAAAGTTGAGCAAACTAGGAAAATACAAAAATAGAGAGAAAAATAGGAATAATTAGTAAAAATAGTAAAAAAAAAAAAAAAAGAAAGAAAGTTGGGTTGGGCAAGATTGGATGGAGTTTTTCTCCACTCCTAAAATATTTTGGCTGGCCCTTCCCATTTTGGTGTGTGGCTTGTGAGTCCGAGTATAGTATGGCGTTTGTGCCTCTACGTTTGATTTGGTGTGCTTTGGTCAATGTGTGTGGTTTACGTCTCTGTGTGATGTGGTCTGCCTGCCCGTGTCTCCCTCTGTATATGGGTTTGGTGTTTCTGCCTGTGTTGCTCTTTCTGGGTGTGTTCCGTCTGTCTTCTGACAGGGGATGCTGTGTCTATGTTTTTCTGTCTAACAGGGTCATTCATCAAGCTTTGATAGGCCGTTATCACGCGCGTTACAGCCCTAATGCACGCGATAACTACCCTATCAGGATGTTAGGATTTAAATGAGGGAAATGGGAGGGGTTAGCGCAGGGTTAGAAAAATTTTGATCCTGGTACCGCTGCGGGAGATAATGTTTTAGGTATTATCGCTGGCTAGTAGCGCCGGAAATAACACCACCGTTCCCACTGGCGGTATGGGGGGGAGACAGCGTACGCCGCGGCTGCAACAGCGATGGGAGAAAACGCACCACCGCAATGTGGTCGGGTGCACACTATCGCCCCCCATGCCCCTTTTCTGGCCGTGGCTCATCATTCCGGACCGGAATGATGAATCTAAGCCAGAGTGTGGTATTTCTGTGTTTCTGCCTGTCTTGGTGCTGGGTTTCTGTTTCTGTTTCTCTGTGGGATGTCTGTGTCTGGGTTTGGGTATAAGAACATAAGAACATAAGAAATTGCCATGCTGGGTCAGACCAAGGGTCCATCAAGCCCAGCATCCTGTTTCCAACAGAGGCCAAAAACCAGGCCACAAGAACCTGGCAATTACCCAAACACTAATTGCATCAGTAGCAGTAGGGTATGAGGTATCTGTTCCTCTTGATTTCAGTTTGGTTAGGGGATGTCTGCCTCTCTGTGCCCATGTGTGTGTGTGTATGTGTGAGCTTATTCCTTTCAGCAACTTGAAGAGAAACAAAAGGGGGCTTTGACCCACTGGTTGGCAATATGGCTGCCTGGTGAATACCCTTCACATATATTTGTGTGTGTGTGTGTATCTGTTTGTATAGATAGATAGCTATATCAACCCATCTTGTTGAGCCCCAATCAATTGTATGAATGGAAGGGAGGGCCACAGCTCAAAATGTTTGCTCACCCCTGCAACAGGGGGACGTTATGCAAGCAGAGAACTCTCTGCTGACTAGAGCTTAAGACAGGTGTGTTACAAGGGTGAGTCTATCTTTGGGCCAATGATTCTCCGAATGGGTATAACCCAATCCACAATACTTGGCAATGAACAGCACTACGGTTTCCCCAACTTTTCACCACCTCCATGGCTTAATCAAAAAGGCTTCAGCTTGTTGCTCCCACAACTGGTGGTTCAAGACCCACTGGTCCTCACAGTAATCCTCCCCACCCCTTCAAGGGAGACCTCTGGGCACCTATATGGACTACCCTATGGGATTCAAACATAACTTTTTACCATATCAGTAATGTTATTCCCAAATTTCAATTTAAAAGCAGATAAAAATTAGAATTAGTGGGAGTTTTTATTTTTTTTCAGTTTAGGCTTTGGCGGCCAAACCATGAGGGGTATGATAGCAGCCCTGCTGTCCGTATGGCACAGATGAAGTGAGGTGAGGTTGACTTCAAAAGGGTCAATGCTGATTCAGTGTCTGTACATTTCAAGTCCCCTTGAGGTATTGGTCAGACGAGTCTCATAAAGGCTCCAACTAGAAGCTCTCCTTCTCAATGTCTTTTTCTCCCTTCCAACTGGCGTAGCTCTCTGGCAGCGGCCCTTCTTATTTTAAGGATGAAAGCTCCTCCTGCAAATATGGGGCCCTGAGGGTTGTCTGCTGGTGTCCCGGCCTCTGCTGCACTCTTCTCGGGCTCTGAACGCAGCCCCTCTTGGAGGTCTTGAGTTACGGGCCAAGAAGTCTTTTTGGATGTAATGGACTGCTCCATCCATTTGGGTTATGGCAGGAGGGATTACGGCATCTATTTTGTCTGTCTTTGAGACAAGAGGCCTCACTACATCCCCTGTTTCCATAATGCAGGCCTTTCGGATCTGTTCCATTAATTCAGATCTTCTGAAAGGATACGTTTGCCAGGCCTTCACCACTTAGGATTGCCCCGCATAAGCAATCCACTCTATTCTGTCTCCTGGTCCGTTACTTCCAGGGTGCCCCCAATCTCACATGTCCTTGGTGGCTCAGGATCCCTCCACTCTGGGTAACATGTTACTTCACGGGGCGACATTGCAGTGGGGAGCACTGAGCCATAAAGTGTCCCACACCCCCATGCCACAGTCAGCGGGAGAGAGGCCATGGTTGCAGTTTTCGAACTACACCCCCTGAACCGGGACCCCAATATGGGGCAGTGGAGATTGACATAGGCTCCTGAATGTCTTGTTCATTGACCACTAGGGAAAAATTTAGGAGAGGGTGGCCTGACCATCCCAGGGCCCATCTTTTTTTTCCCCCTTGACGTTCACCCAGACATGTGTCTATCCAGTGCCTTTCATTTCCTCTTTTAGGCCCAAGCTGAATTGTTGCTACAAAGGTTTCTCGCTCCATCCCACATCTGCTTGTATTTGGCAGAAGGAGGCAACATAGGAGAGGGGATAGAGACTTGTCCTTGTTGCGGACATGTCAAGCTTCTCTCCACAGTTTGTTTATTGTTGTGGGTCAGAGAACATATTTTTAAGTTCCTGGAGAAATGTGTTCCAAGTAATACTGGGTAAAGCTTGCAGAAGCTTGCAGAAACCCTCAGTAGCTCCCCCTATTCCTATCAAATCGTTGGGGAGACAAGGGGCTGGGGCAGGATAATTTCTTTTTATTGCAGCCTCTAATTGTTGGAACCTCTGCTCACAGAGTGATGCAATAACTTGCACCTTAGGAGCCTATGCGCTGAATTTCAGGGCACAGCTTCAGCGCACAGGTTCAATATTATTTTTTAACTCCCAATGGAATAAGCTAATGCTATGGAAATGCACCTACCTGGAAACTTTTGAGTTCTGCTCACCCTGAGATTTCTCTAGATTAGCGGGGGAGGGAAGGAGGGGGGCAGGTACAGCCACACAGCACACTTTCGCTCTTCCCTCCCCCAACAAAACAGCAGGCATTCTTTCTTTCTTCATTTTTTAATTTTCTTTAATGCAAGGAAGTAAAGTGTTATGACTTTTTATTTTTTACTGATCGTATGTTGTAATGTTTTTAATTACGTATGTCTATTTCTTGTAAACTGCTTGGACCTATTCATCTTGTATAGGCAGGAAATAAAAGATCTTAAATAAATAAAATAAATCAATGCTGGAAACTTTACCTCTGACCAGGAGTAAAATTTCCGGCGTTACTAAAATGCAGGTTAGGCCAGGGCACCTCTCTGCATAGGGGAAGTACTGGTTAATGCCCTCATTTGCACGGGATTTCCATGCGAGGGCACTAAGCAGGACTCACATTTTTGAACGCATATGTTGTGAGCATAAAACTCCTTGTTGCATCAGCACTTAAAGCTTATGCTTACAAAATGTGCGTTCAAGTGCTGGTAACGCTGTGCATCCGACTGAACGAACTGTTCTGCATTGGCCTGAGAGTGTGTGTGCAGTCTCTAGCTGCCTGCATTTCTATTGCCGTAACTAGGCCATTTCTTCATGTGTCTGCACCTGCTGTAGCAGGTACTGAATCTGTTATTGTTGGCTCCCTTAGAGTAGTCATTGCCAAAAATCATGTGGAAACAACTTTATTTAAATTTTAAACAGCATTGGTCCTTTTCTTGTAGCAATTAAGGTAGAGTTCCCTGGATCAGCAAAAAAAGCAAGATTCAGGGCGTGGTCCATGCCTTGTAGCTTTACTGACTGCAGCTAACAAATAAATATATATAAACAAAAAAAAACCCACAAAAAAACACCTCCATCTAGCTCAGCAGAACTCTTGCTAAGTGAAATTATTTACTCCTTTTGTCTCAGTCAAGAATAGGTCCTTTAGCCTTTGTGAAAAATGGCAAAGAATTCAGCAGGCAGAATCAGTCAACGCAAAGAGAGGGGGGAAAAGAAAGCTGTTGGACCTCCAGGCTAAGCTGGCACAATCTGTCAGGGTCTGAGTAAGGTGGGAACACACAGAGTAGCCTCGCTTTCACTGTAGCTTTAATGGAGAAGAGCAAGCCTCAACATAACACGTATCCTGACTTATGAAGAAAATAACCAAGAGCATTTCCCTTACCGGGCAAGCAAGGCGTGAAATCCCAGCAGCTCAGGCACCCTCAGCGCAGCCCTTTCCAGCCCCAGCCTCGTGTGACAGAGAGAGACGTTGGGAACTCTCTGCTGCCTAGAGCTTGAAAACAGGTGTGTTACAAGGGTGGGTCTATCTTTGGCCCAGTAATCCAGCCCACAATATCTGGCAATCAACAGCACTATTGTTTTCCCAACTTTCCACCGCCCTTCTGGCTTACCTTGGATGCTGCTCCCAGTAACCGGCACTTGAGGACCCACTGGCTAGAGATGTGAATCGGAACTGAAATCCGACCCGATTCTGGTTCCGATTCACATCTATAGAGATGTGAATCGGAACTGAAATCAGAACCGATTCTGGTTCCGATTCACATCTCTACCACTGGCCCCCTCAGACGAATAAAAAGAGAGCACATTGAGGGCGTTCCAGGGCTTGGATGAGTTCATGCAATAACTTATCCAAACAAATCCGATATTTGGATTTAGCCAGTTAAGTTACTTGGCTAACTCAAGTTGCACCTGAGAGCAGGCCTAAAGTTTTGAACGCGTTTGAAAAAAATTTGCTTAGCCTAGAGCAGGCGGGACAGGGGAGAAGCAGCACAGGTTCTTTATATTTTTCAGGAGATGGAAGGGATATGGAGGGGAGGGTGCAGGCTCAGCCAAACATTTGGAGCACAGGTGAGAGGGGAGGATTGTGATAGGGGATGGGGGATGTGATAGGAATTTGGTGGTGGGAGGCTGCAGGTTCAGTCACACGGCGCCAAACATTTGGAGCTCAGGGGGAGAGGTGTGGCTTTGATAGGTCACTAGGCCTGCAAGGTTTTTCTTTTCTTTCTTTTTTTTTTTTTAGAAGCCTGCAACTTGCCACTTAACCGGCTATATGCTTTTGAATATAACCAGTTAAGGCTAAAGTTATCCGACTAATTGTAGCCAGATAACTTTATATCTAACTAGCAATATTCAACAATAACTGGTTAGGTTTAAAGTTATCCAGCTAAAATTAGCCAGATAACTTCAGTTGGGCATATTCAGTGGGACATTTATCCCACTGAATATCCCAGATCACTTATCCAGCTAACATTAGCCAGAGAGGTTATCCGCTTTCTAGGTATTTGAATACTGGCCTCAAATTGTCTTGATTTTTCTTGCTGTTTCACATATCTCTTCTTAAGAACATAAGAACATAAGAAAATGCCATACTGGGTCCATCAAGCCAGCATCCTGTTTCCAACAGTGGCCAATCCAGGCCATAAGAACCTGGCAAGTACCCAAACACTAAGTCTATTCCATGTAACCGTTGCTAATGGCAGTGGCTATTCTCTAAGTGAACTTAATAGCAGGTAATGGACTTCTCCTCCAAGAACTTATCCAATCCTTTTTTAAACACAGCTATACTAACTGCACTAACCACATCCTCTGGCAACAAATTCCAGAGTTTAATTGTGCGTTGAGTAAAAAAGAACTTTCTCTGATTAGTTTTAAATGTGCCCCATGCTAACTTCATGGAGTGCCCCCTTCTTGCTGCCTATTGGTCAGTGTCCCGTGAGTTACCTTTTTTTCCCTGCTGTGCAGGCCAGTACATAAAGAATTCTTTGTCATACATGGCCATGAAATTTAGTTATACAAAAGGGGCAGGCATACCACCGCACTCCTTTACCTATCCCTCAAATAAGTTTGATATGCCTTCATATTCAGGCTAAATTTAAAATGAACGTGTGTGCACCCATACACGTATCGGCGAGCAAGCAGAGAAATGCTTGAATTTCAAATCATGCACGCACTTGCCCCTGCATGATTTAAAATATGCACTTTAAATCATACGGGCGCGAAAATATGCTCCCAATTTTACGGGTGGCCTACATACTCGTGTATGTGGACAATTTTGAACGAGCAACACTTTTAAAACCAACCCCAAAGAATTGGGAGTGAATGTTTGAACTCTAGTGGAAAACATTTGAGAGAAATTTAAATAAAGACACACAGAAGTCCATATTCAGCAAGCAGGGCTGGTGCAAGAGTATTTGTCGCCCTAGGTGAACCTTCGGTCATGCATCCTCCCCTCCCCAATTTCATTATTGGTGGCAGTGCACAGCATAGTATCCTACTGGAGGCAGTGACTCCAGCACAATGTTCCCTTCTTTGGCAGTATTAGATGTGGCACAGCGTCCCTCTGTGCCTCACACTAACAGGATTTTGCTGCCCCCCAAATTTTGACGCTCTAGGCAACCACCTAGTTTGCATAATGGAAGCACTGGCCCTGTCAGCAAGCCAGAGAGTAGCAAAGTTATCTGGATTAAGTTAGACGCAGAACTTTTCACAGATATTCAGTGAGACTGAACTCAATAAGACTACCACTGAATATAAACAGATACATTTATGACAGATATTTTCCAACCGTTCACGTTATGTTAGCCAGAGAGTGCTCAATGGGGCTGATTTAATAAGGGGTGCTAATGTTAGCACAGGTTTTTACTCCTGTTTTAGTGTGCATTTTTCTGCAGTAATTTAATTCTGGTTTGTTACAGGGTTTTGACGCCAAAAAAAATGCACAGGAGTAAAAACCAGCGCTAAAAATTAGCATGGCTATATGCAAATCCTATGTAAATAAGGCATTAGCTATTCCTCAGCAATGCAGGGAGATGTGTTAAAGGTCAAACAGCTTAAAGCACATTTTCTTAATGTTGGAAATTTTACTCCTGAGTCAGCTCAGGAGTAAAACTTAATTCACATTTCTGGTGGCCATATGTGCCCAGTGTGGTAGTGTCTAACTGCTTCTACCAGACTCAGAATAATGTTGGCCACCAGAAATGTGAATTTACTCCACTTCGGACCCAGGAGTTTAATTTCCAGTGAAAGCTCTAAGTACGGGCACCTACAGCTGAATAGTACACTGGCATTGTGCATCCTGATTTTAGTGTACTGTTTAACTGTCGATACCCACCGCAGAGAGAACACTCTTGCATACAAGGCCATTTTGTCAAGGAATGGCCAGTACAATTAAAGCATAAACTCTATGGGGAGGACACCTAAAACTGAACAGGATGCCAAAATTAGATGTAAAACACCAAAGTGCATACTGTTCAGCTGAAGGTGCCTGCCCAGGAGAGCTTATGCTTTGATTTTTCTTGCCTTGCCTTGCCAAATTGGCATTGCATGTGAGATAGGTGCTGTGTATCCCAACTTGTGGGCATATTCTCAAATGCAAGACTATTTTGACAAGGAATGGCAAGTAAAATAAAAGAATAAGCTCCCTGCAGAAGGCACCTACAGCTAGATAAACAAAGCAAAGACTGTCTGGATGGGCACAAGAAGCTGAACAGTACAAACTTTAGCACTGTGTGCACGTATTGTTCAGTTGTTCAAGAAAACAAAGAAAACCTGTGACTGGTGCCTGTCTCAGACAGCATTGTCTGCTGTTGTGCCTAGTATGGTACTCCACCTCAGACCAAGGAAGGACTTACATTTCCACTGTAAGTTCATTTGGGCTGAAACCTACAAATGAACAATGTGTAAGCTCTCTGGGGCGAGCACCCATAGCTGAACAGTACTCCAGAGTTGGGATGCACAAAACAAAAGTAACTGTCGCACAGCTTATGTTTTGTTCAGCTGTGGGTGAAAGCCCTAGAGAGCTTACACTGGAAATGTAACTTTTTTAATTTGAGGTGGAATAAAGTGACATTTCTGGTGGCAATATTTATTCTACTGCTAAGCCCATGTGGTAGAAACAGCTAGACACTAACCACATAAGAAATTGCCAAACTGGGTCAGATTAAGGATCCATCAAGCCCATCATCCTGTTTCCAACAGTGGCCAATCCAGGCTACAAGTACCTGGCAAGTACCCAAACACTAAGTAAATCCCATGCTACTGATGCCAGTAATATCAGTGGCTATTCTCTAAGACAACTTGATTAATAGCAGTTAATGGACTTCTCCTCCATGAACTTATCCAAACCTTTTTTAAATCCAGCTACACTAACTGTCCTAACCACATCCTCTGGCAATAAATTCCAGAGCTTTATTGTGCGCTGAGTGAAAAAGAATTTTCTCTGATTCATTTTAAATGTGCTACTTGCTAACTTCATGGAGTGCCCCCTAGTCCTTTTATTATCTGAAAGAGTAAATAACCAATTCACATTTACCCATTCTAGACCTCTCATGATTTTACAGATTTCTATCATATCCCCCCTCAGCCATCTCTTCTCTAAGCTGAACAGCCCTAACCACTTTAGCCTTTCCTCAAAGGGAAGCTGTTCATCCCCTTTATCATTTGGTTGCCTTTCTCTGTACCTTCTCCATTGCAACTATATCTTTTCTGAGATGCAGTGACCAGAATTATACACAGTACTCAAGGTCCAGTCTCACCATGGAATGATACAGAGGCATTATGACATTTTCCGTTTTATTCACCATTCCCTTCGTAATATTTATTTATTTATTTGAAACTTTTTATATACCGACAACCGTTTGCACATCGTATCGGTTTACAGATAACTTAGAACTATGATAGTGTAACTATCATTTAGGCAAGGCCTTTACAGGGAACAGTTAACAGTTTTACAAAAGAACAAGGTAGTTTAATAATGGTATATATATTATATAAATTATGAAAGTACAGAGTAAACGGGATATTGGTTATAGCAAATAATATAAAATACTATGTACAAGGTTGAGTTAGCAGGATTAGAGGGGGTACCAAGATAAGGCATGGGGGAAGGGGAGGGAGGAAGGAGGATTCAAAATGGGAGGATCCATGAAGGCATGGGGGGAGGGGGAGGGAGGATTCAACATTATACAACAGTTTTCCAACAGGATAAATTGGATCTTGCAGGTCAGACATTGGCAATTGTTAGCCGTTGTTCAGTAAAAAATACAGCAGATGTTTAATGAATAGTCACAGAGTTGGGGTAGAGATGGACGGAAAGGCTTGTAGGAATAGCTACAGCTGCAGCTGTCAAAAAAGCTTCCTGTTTGCTTTTTTGACAGCTGCAGCACACTGAGCTAACGATTTCAAAGAATTATCCACTATGACGCCTAGATATTTTTCCTGGGAGGTAGCTCCTAATATGGAACCTAACATTGTGTAACTACAGCATGGGTTATTTTTCCTATATGCATTGCCTTGCACTTTTCCACATTAACTTTCATCTGCCATTTGGATGCCCAATATTCCAGTCTCGCAAGGTCCTCCTGCAATTTATCACAATTCGCTTGTGATATAACTACTCTGAATAATTTTGTATCATCTGCAAATTTGATTCCCTCACTCATCGTTTTCCTATCCAGATCCATGAGGCACTACACTGTTTACCCTTTTCCACTGAGAAAATTGTCCATTTAATCCTACTCTCTGTTTCCTGTCTTTCAATCAGTTTGTAATCCAGAAAAGGACATTGCTTCCTAACACATGACTTTTTAGTTTCCTTAGAAGCCTCTAATGAGGGACTTCTAAAAATCCAAATACACTACATCTACTGGCTCACCTTTACCCACAGGTTTAACCCCTTCAAAAAACTGAAGCAGATTTGTGAGGCAAGACTTGCCTTGGGTAAATCCATGCTGTGTTCCATTAAACTATGTCTTTCTATATGTTCTGTGATTTTGATCTTTAGAATAGTTTCCACTGTTTTTCCCAGCACTAAAGTCAGGCTCACTGGCCTATAGATTCCTGTATCGCCCATGGAGCCCTTTTAAAATATTGGGTTTACATTGGCCACCCTCCAGTCTTCAGGTACAATGGATAGTTTTAATGATAGGTTATAAATTTTAACTAATAGATATGAAATTTCATTTTTTTGTTCCTTCAGAACCCTGAGGTGCATACCATCCAGACCAGGTGATTTGCCACTCTTTAGCTTGTCAATCTGGCCTACTATATCTTCCAGATTCACAGTGATTTGATTTAGTTCATCTGAATCATCACCTTTGAAAACCATCTCTGGAACTGGTATTTCCCCAGCATCCTCATTAGTAAACACAGAAACAAATAATTCATTTAGTCTTTCTGCAATAGCCTTATCTTCCCTAAGAGCCTCTTTAACTCCTCAGTCATCTAATGGTCTAACCGACTCCCTCACAGGTTTCTTGCTTTGGATATATTTTTAAAAGTTTTTATTATGAGTTTTTGCCTTTATCGCCAACTTCATTTCAAATTCTCTCTTAGCCTGCCTTACCAATGTTTTACACTTAACTTAACAATACTTATGCTTTTTTCTGTTTTCTTCAGATGGATCCTTCTTCCAATTTTTTGAAGGATTTTTTTTGGATAAAACAGCCTGTTTCACCTCACCTTTTAATCATGCCGGTGATCATTTTGCCTTCCTCCCACCTTTCTTAATGCATGGAATACATCTGGACTGCGTTTCTAAAATTGTATTTTTAAACAATGTCCTTGCCTGTTGTACACTTTAACCTTTGCAGCTGCACCTTTCAGGTTTTTTTCTATTTTCCTCATTTTATCACAGCAATAGAATATCATGGCTACCAGAAATGTGAGATAACTTTTAATCTACTGCAGGTCAGGGAGTTAACCTCAAAATCCACACTTATGTTAAAGTGTTTTAAACAGGAATAAGGAGGTAATTGCTTGAAGATGGAAATAATGTAACCAAAATGGCCTTGCATGCAAGATTGTGCCCAAGTTGGCATGTCCAATGCCAATCTCGCATGCAAGGCCATTTGGGTAAGGCATGCCAAGAGAAATCAAAGGGTAAACTCTCTGGAATGTGTAACTACGGCCATTAGGGATGCACTGCACCAAAGTGCATACTGATTGGCTACAGGCATCCTCCCTAGAGAACTTATCCTTTGATTTCCCTTGGCATGTCCTGCCCAAATGTCCTTACAAGTGAGATTGTGCTCAAGTCAGGATAACTAGTGCCTATCTTGCATAAAAGTCATTTTGGTAACACTCCTTCCAACTTCAAGCTCATACCTTCTTACTCCTATTTTATAGCACTTTCTGAAGGTGTAGATTTTTCAGGTTAACTCACATTTTAGCATGCTTTTTCTACTCCTGCTCAATTTGCATGCAATTAGCTTACTGCATCCCACAGGGACCCATGTTGCTAACGCCTGTGTTAAGTAAAACCTGCGCTAACATTTAAGTCTGATTTTAGCTTGGGTTTTTTTACATCAGCCCCTATATCTGCGTTCACCAGCTAACGCAGAGGTGAGAAATTCCAGTTCTGGAGAGCCACAAACAGGTCTGTTTTTCGGATAGATTTGCTTACGGTGGAGACATTGCACACAAAAAAATGCCTCATGCATATTCATTGTGGATGGATATCCTGAAAACCCGATCTGTCTGGGGCACTCCAGGATGGGGAGTTGGCTAACCCTGGATTATTTAGTCCTGCCCCAGAACACCTCCAGCGATACCTCTTTTTGGTGGATAAACTCTGTGGGGCCGATGCAATTAGACACGCAGCCACATCCCTGTGCACCCCGATTCAATATGTAAATGAAAGGCAGCGTAAAAATGGGCCTGCTATGGGAGAATGTGCATGTCTGGCGCTCAAAAGAGGTTATTGCATCCGGCGCCCACAACTGCAATAGGTGCTCAACACGAGTGACTGTTTCGATCACGCTTGCTTTGGTTAATTTGCCGAGGTGCCGATTTCACTGCTGCAGTTTATTATATCAGGCTGCAATTGCTACAGGCGTCTAAATTGTGTAGTCATAAGAAATGTACCCTTCTTTCCTGATCAGGTCGTATACATAAGTGCGTCCTCTGTTAATCAGATCAATTATATTCCAACCCAGAGGAACTCGGCTACATTTAATGCCAAACAATAATTTTATATATGCTTTTATTTCACAATCTTATCAAAAATACATTTTAACAAAAAGTGCCAAGTGCAATAAACAGTACCCACATTAAAATATTCCCATCATACTTGCATACATACCACACATACCATCACACATCACACACCATACTATTAAAAAAACATCATATACATCAGCAATGTTAATGATACAACTTATAACCCCCCGATATTGTAACACATTGTACTTCAACAAATTCACTCGTTATACAGAGGAGACTCAGTCTCTACAACTTGTTAACATAATTTTTTCTTCTAAATTGAACAATGGTTTCCAGTGTTATACCGGATACAAAGTATCTACCATGTGTCACTAAATGATAACATAATATATTGTTTCAATGTAATACCCAATGCTACAATGTAATACAATGTTTCAATGTAATACATTGATGTAATACATTGATGTAATACAATGTAATACATTGAAACAATGTTTCAATGTAATACCCAATGCTCCAATGCCCAGGGCATTGGAGCATTGGGTATTACATTGTATAAATTGAAACAATATATTATGTTATCATTTGGTGACACATGGTAGATACTTTGTATCCGGTATAACACTGGAAACCATTGTTCAATTTAGAAGAAAAAATTATGTTAACAAGTTGTAGAGACTGAGTCTCCTCTGTATAACGAGTGAATTTGTTGAAGTACAATGTGTTACAATATCGGGGGGTTATAACTTGTATCATTAACATTGCTGATGTATATGATGTTTTTTTAATAGTATGGTGTGTGATGTGTGATGGTATGTGTGGTATGTATGCAAGTATGATGGGAATATTTTAATGTGGGTACTGTTTATTGCACTTGGCACTTTTTGTTAAAATGTATTTTTGATAAGCCCTTCTTTCCTGAGCCAGTCAATATACATTTATCTTTCACCACTGCAAGCAGTGAATTCAAGAGCTGGGATAATACTAAGGAGGAGGAGGACACATTTATCGCAACACAGAGGACCATATGTTGTAATGTTTCTCATAAGCCCTTGACTGCGAGTTGATTTTACTCCACGTCTGGGCGGTAATAATGTTCTCATCTCCATGGAATTTGCCTGCGTTGGGCTCTATCAGGTTTGGACTCGCTAATCTCCTTGCTGCACCGGGTGCTGGTCTGGCGCGTCCAAAACGTGTGCCCAACTGCCTGTAAACCTGTGGACTAGGCTGGACGTACTTTATTGCATCGGCACCTGTGCATGTAATGAGTAACCTGCATAAAATGTATGCAGTCAGTGGGGGGACATTATCAAACCTCAGCCTTCACCATGTTAGCTTCAAAAAGTACCTGGACAAAGACTTTGAATATCCACCTCCATGGAAACACTTAACATAGCACATAATTAAAAAACCTTTTTTGGAGGGAAGGGGGGAGGGCTGGGCAGTTTCTTTTTGCTACTTTTCATCTTTCAGCGTTCATCCCCAGTTTTTATTCCCTCAGCCTCATCCCTCTGTGACCCCTGGCATCACAGTTGTAGTTCTAGGAGGGTATTACAGAACGCAGGTCCCTGCAGGCCCCAGTATACATGAACCCTGAATACCACCCGTAGGTGTCACTTTTATGCCATCACTGGGGTTCCCTCCTCCCAGGTCTTTAAAAATAAATCTCTTTAAAATAAGTATATAAATAACTTTTTGTTGAATAGATCCTCTGATGTGTTAGTAAAGTCAGTGGTACACATACCAAGGGGAAGATAACATATAACATATAAAAAAAAGGTGCAATACATAAAAGTGAATAATTAATATATAGACAGAAAAGAAAGAAAGAATAACAAATAAATGCATTTGAGTAATATAAAAAAATAAGATCAGGCACAAAAAATATAGAAAAAACTGTTTCACAAAATATGTGCCTCTTCCTTTTCCTAGATCTATAGATGGTCTACTAACTTTGTCTCTTTTTGAATATAAGCAGCCAGAGAATATCTGACTATGTTCCTTTGATACCTGGTAGAAGCATTGCTAACACTTGAAAGCCACTGATATGGCATGAAATCCTGCTTCCCATACAATGGTGAACAGAAAGGGAGATTTACCACTGACTGCTGCATTCCCTTAACCAAAAGCTTTTGGCCATACTGTATTTATGTGAAAACAAAACTCTGATACCAAACAGATTCAAATTATGTCATGCAACAAATTAGGAAAATCTGAAAAATAAACTAAAATAAATTGCTGAACAGGTTGACTTCCTTTCATTTATTTTTGGGATCCCAGCAGTTTCTTCTAACGATCTGAAGTCGGCGGAACAATGTGACAAGGCGATAGCTAAAGCCAGAAGAATGCTGGGCTGCATAGAGAGAGGAATATCGAGTAAGAAAAGGGAAGTGATTATCCCCTTGTACAGGTCCTTGGTGAGGCCTCACCTGGAGTACTGTGCTCAGTTCTGGAGACCATATCTCCAAAGGGATAGAGACAGGATGGAGGCGGTCCAGAGAAGAGCGACCAAAAAGGTGGAGGGTCTTCATCGAATGACTTATGAGGAGAGATTGAAGAATCTAAACATGTACACCCTGGAGGAAAGGAGGAGCAGAGGTGATATGATACAGACTTTCGATACTTGAAAGGTTTTAATGATCCATAGATAACGACAAACCTTTTCCGTTGGAAAAAAATCAGCAGAACCAGAGGTCATGATTTAAAACTCCAGGGAGGAAGACTCAGAACTAATGTCAGGAAGTATTTCTTCACGGAGAGGGTGGTGGATGCCTGGAACGCCCTTCCGGAGGAAGTTGTGAAGACCAGAACTGTGAAGGACTTCAAAGGGGCATGGGATAAACATTGTGGATCCATAAAGTCTAGAGGATGCGAAGGAAGAGAGGGTGGCTCGCGGGAATGACGGCTACTACCTGGAGACAATACCCTTATTCAATAAATATACATACGGTTAATGTGACTCCAACATTGCTCTAAGCTACAACGGCAAGAGGAAATGTGGAAAAAAGGATTTGTTTTCACAAAATAAGTGGAGACTAGCTTGCTTGTTACGCCGGTTACTACCCCAAACCAAATAAGCCTGATACTTCACTTTCAATGCATATCCAGCATAGCTCTCTGCTTCAATGGCAGGGGAGAAAGTCTGATACTTCACGCATATCCAGCATAGCTCTCTGCTTCAATGGCAGGGGAGAAAGTCTGATACTTCACTTTCAGTGCATATCCAGCACAGCTCTCTGCTGTAATGGCAGGGGGGAATGAAGTAAAGTGGATCCATATACAGACAATAACCAACAAGGTCCAAATTACATAGTCTGGGTAAACAAATAAGCATAGATATTAGAGATGTGAATCGTGTCCTCGATCGTCTTAACGATCGATTTCGGCTGGGAGGGGGAGGGAATCGTATTGTTGCCGTTTGGGTGTGTAAACTATCGTGAAAAATCGTTAAAATCGTGAGCCAGCACACTAAACCCCCCCCTAAAACCCACCCCGACCCTTTAAATTAAATCCCCCACCCTCCCGAACCCCCCCCCAAATGCTTTAAATTACCTGGGGATCCGGCGGTGGTCTAGAACGGCGGCGGTCCGGAACGGCCCCCCTCAATAGAATCGTGTTGTCTTCAGCCGGCGCCATTTTTCAAATCGACTGCAGGAGGTCATTCAGCGGCGGTCCGGAACCCCCGCTGAACGACCTCCTGCAGTCGATCTCCTGCCGGCGCCATTTTCCGTACGAAAACGATTCACGGCAAGAAATCGCTCCCGGAACCCCGCTGGACTCCCAGGAAAATTTTGGCCAGCTTGGGGGGGCCTCCTGACCCCCAGAAGACTTGCCAAAAGTCCAGTGGGGGTCCGGAACGACCTCCTGCGTCGAATCGTTTTTGTCTATGGCCGCCGCCATTTTGCGGCGGCCATTTTGAAAAATGGCGCCGGCTGAAGACAACACGATTCTATTGAGGGGGCCGTTCCGGACCGCCGCCGTTCTGGACCACCGCCGGATCCCCAGGTAATTTAAAGCATTGGGGGGGGGGGGGGTTCGGGAGGGTGGGGGATTTAATTTAAAGGGTCGGGGGTGGGTTTTAGTGTGCCGGTTTTCCTGCCCTCCCCCTTCCCCCGATTTACGATTTTTTAACGATAAATCGGGGGAATTGGTATTGTATCGTGGCCCTAATGATTTTTTGACGATTTAAAATATATCGGACGATATTTTAAATCGTCAAAAAACGATTCACATCCCTAATATTTCACTTAGATGCAGTTCCAACACTGCTCTCTACACTAATGGTGGGGGTGGAAGGGAAATAGAACCAAAAGGTTATAAAGGGCCAAGAGTAACAGAAGTATGAGAGAGAGAAAAAAAAGTGTGAAAGCTTGCTGGGCAGACTGGATGGGCCATTTGGTCTTCTTCTGCCGTCATTTCTATGTTTCATGCTCAGTTGTTGAAACTGGGGTTAGGATCTGGTGTCATGAACCTTCATGCACGGTTACCTGGCGTTCATATTCCCCTATAATATATCCCCTCCCAGTTTACTGTAACCTAGTCTTCAGTCAGGGGCCATGCACCTGGGCACGTTCTGGAACCCTGCCGTCATGCGCTTAAATCTGGCTACTAGGTGCCGCCCCTGCATGATGACTGGGATTCCTCGGTGGCTATGAGTGCTGCCTTCGCAACATCCCCAGTGAGACTGAGGTCCAGTGAGAGAATTGAGCTCAGGCCTTCCACTGAGGCATCGGGCCGGCCCTGACCTTTTTGAGTTAGTGCGCAAAGGAATGAACTCTTTGTATAGAATAAGGTGTTACCCAAATAAGTGGCCTTCTCTTTCAGGGTTATTAATCAAATTGCATTATGGAATTTTTGCATGCGTTAACGCGTTTTCGCATGTGAAAACAGCTTAACGTATGCAAAAATGCCTTAACGCATGCAATAAGCATCATAATGCGATGCAAATTTTTAAAAAGGGAGGGATTAGGGAGGAGTCCAGAGCAGGATTTCTGAAAAAATGGGCTGGCTTCACAATGTGCAAAGCCATAACGCACAATATCGCACAGTTTTCATGCCAAAAATAACTACACCTTTTCAATTGCATTTAAGCTTTGCAATATACCCATAATGCAATTTGTGATATTTTGCAAATTCCATTATGGGGGGGAGAGGGAGAGGGAGGAGAGAGACAGAGAGAGAGAGAGAGACAGACTCTGGGGGTAGCATCATAGTAAGCAGTTATTTTATTTATGCTACTATAGGAGGCCCGCTGAATAACACGAGGTGAGTTTTACGTAGTAGTGTAGGGGTTAGGGGCCACTTTTACACATAGAGTGAGATGTATGAACAGAACAGTACATTTTTGTGAAGATTTGATGTCCTTCGGATGAGATTTGTACAATGTTCTCTCACCCTAGCTTCACAAGAGCGACTGTTCTGTTCGTACGTTTCACTCTGCATGTAAAAGTGGCCCCTAATCCCTACACTACTACCTAAACCTCACCTCGAGTTACTAGGTGGGCCACCTATAGTAGCATAAATAGCTGCTTACTATCAGGCCGATACAGAAAAACACGCGGGAGAGAGGGCGAGCGCCCGCTCTCCCGGCGCGCGCACAGGCCACTCTCCTGGGCACGCGATTCAGGAGGGTGGCCCATGCAAATTAGGGCCTGCGGTAAAAGGAGGCACTAGTGTCCTGTCTTTTTTGACAGGAGCGGCAGCTGTCAGGGGGTTTGACAGCCGACGCTCAATTTTGCCGGCGTCGGTTCTCAAACCCGCTGACAGTCACAGGTTCGGAAAACGGACGCTGGCAAAATTGAGCATCCGTCTTCCAACCTGTGGGCCGTGGGCCGAGTTTTAATTTAATTTTTTTTAAATTTTTACTTTTTTTTTACTTTTGGGGCCTCCGTCTTAATATCGCTATGATATTAAGTCGGAGGGTGTACAGAAAAGCAGTTTTTTCTGCTTTTCTGTACACTTCCCCGGCGCCGGCAGAAATTATCGCCAGCCTTTGGGCAGGCGTTAATTTCTGAAAATAAAATGTGCGACTTGGCTGCACATTTTACTTTCTGTATCGTGCGACACGAACTAATAGGCTCATCAACATGCATCGGCATGTTGCCGGCGCTATTAGTTTCGGGGGGGGGGGGGGGGGTTGGATGCGCGCTTTCAACGCACTATTGCCCCTTACTGATTAAGGGATAATAGCGAAAACGTGCGTCCAAACCTGGGCTAACAGTGGGCTGACAGTGCACTCCACCGGAGCGCACTGTACTGTATTGGCCTGTATGATGCTAACCCCAGAGTCTCTCTCTCTCTCTCTGTCTCTCTCTGTCTCTCCCTCTCCTCCCCACAGTGCATAAAGTTAACACACTTTGCAGTAATACCTATGCGAAATGCTAACATTGTGATAATTAGGAAATTACCATAAAACATGCCCCTTTTTCTACCACATGCAATATTTACAGTAATTTCATAAATCTAGTCCTTTATTTGCTGTAGATCATGTAGACACCAGTAAAAATGAAAATATCATACGACTTGTTCCTCAAAACTATTTGTTAGAATTATACGCAAAGAAGGAGGAAGAGAACTAGGGATTGACTTTTATTTGAAAAATATTTCATTTGTTTTTCTTTCATTTTCAAAATATGGTGGCCTCCCCCTCAGCCTCACTCCCCAACTTCTTACCCCATCTGTGGGTATAAGAGGCAGGAACAATTCCTACCGTAGTTGCTTCTACCTCGGCTGGCACCATCTTGTTGTATGAAGGTAGATACAGCAGCCTGAATACCAGCTGGGCCATTCTGAAATAGAGACCCAGTGGGGCAGGCACGACTGGGGATCATTTCTGCTTCTTAGAACGGCAAATGAGTTAAGTATTTTGGGAGGGGGGAGGGTCCAGGAGAGTCTGGGATGCACTATGGGGGGCTTTGGTGACAGGAGCAGGGAGGACCCAACATTTTTTCATTTTGCATTGTATTTCAGGGTTGACATTTTTTTGTTTCTTTTTAAATAGACATAGCAACAAATTAAACTAACAAAATGAAAAACAAGTTCAGTGTACACCCATGGAAAAAAAAACATGTGCAAATTACACACCACACTGATATCAAGGTTAGGTGTTATCACGTTTCCCAGGAAATGGACATTTTTTTACCTAGTTATTTGTGAAGTGCTCCTGTGATTAAGCCAATGCATATGAAATGAGTCTGTTAATGCATCTACCAAGAAATTTGGCATGTTGATACACAAATAGATGGATAAATGCCGAGATGTTAACTTAGAGGAAGCATTAATCAAGAGGTTTCTGTAGGTTATGATCAAAAATTGACTTTCTAAATTCAGAAACTACAGTAACACCTGGACTAATGCAACATTAGATTAACGACCTTTGTGCATATCAACATGCACAATTTCTTAGTAGGTGTTTTATCAGACTCATTCTGTATGCACTGGCCTAATCACAGGAGCACTCCACAAATAAACTGTGGGAAAAAATGTTCGTTTCCTGTGAAGCACAATAACACCTAATCTTGCTATCGGTGAGCTTTGCATATCATCCCCCCCCATCATGGACAATTCTAACAGATAGTTTTGAGGAATAGGACATATGACATATTTATTTTTACTGCTATCTAACCCCTAGATTCATCAAAATGCTATAAATATAGCAGAAATAGTGCCTGAGATTAAAAAAAAAATGGGCATGATTAGGACAATTTCCTGTCTACTGCATCGACAATTTCCGCAAAGTGCGATATGGTATCACAGTGCTGGTTTATGTATATTCCAGCTGCTTTTTTTTTTGGGGGGGGGGGGGGAGAGAGAGAGAGAGCACCGTAATAGGGAGACTAGGACTCTCTCTATATATAGCACTGTAGATGGGCACATTCAACAGTCAGAGGAATTAACTGCAAAATTGCAGTTACTGAAGAATTTCTATCATTTGAATCGATGAAAAGTATCTAGCTAGAGACTGCATTGTACAAACCAACTCCTCTTGTTGTAGCTTTCATTGAATCAAATGATATAATATGGGCAGCCAGGACTGACACTTCTGCCCAAGCCCGCCCCTTTACAACCAATAATTCACAGACACTGATTTGGGAGTCAACAGGCCGCAGCTTTATTAAACACCCCAGAGCCCGAGCCAGGCAAATATACATCTTGAATTCCCATTTCTCCCATCCGCCACAAGTCAGCAAGATGGGCAACCCAGGCTATCCCAGCCTGAAAACATGTAAACCCAGGCTGTCCCAGCCTGCATGAAGCGCCGCCCCTTTCTCACATCCCCACGACTCCCGCCACCATCGAGCAAGGAGCCGAATAAACCGCCCCCTGCCGCCATCCAGCAAGGAGTTGAATAAATTGACCCCCGCCACCATTCAGCAAGGAGCCGTACCAGCCACAACTGCACCCAGTTGTTTGGCTATGGACCACTGACCTGCCCCCATTCAGGTCTGCCACCAGTTACCACAACATAACCCCCCACCAATCGGCTCGGGCTACCCGCCACAGGCGCAGGTGAAATTACCTGTGACCCCCAAAGATGCGGCCAGGACTCCCCCAGAGAATGCATTCCACAGCCTCCTGCAGTGAATTCAAGAACAAATCCATGCCAATAAAGGAAAGATGCACCCCATCTCCCCAGAAGAAGCCAGGCACTAGTTCCCAAGACCAATCGTGCCGGATATGGAAATCCCCGATCGAAGTCAGCCATGAACCAATCTGCTGACTGGCCTTAGCACGACAAGGATGCCAGATCTTTTGTTTGATCACTGCAGGACGCAGAATATCGGACCAACAGATAACAGTGGATGGCAGCAGGAAAGAAGCACACCTCAGGTCCCCACATACCATGTCAATGAACCGCCGGCCCGACATCTTCCCCCTATCATTTCCCCCAAGGTGAATGATCAAAATGTCCGGAGGACTAAGACAAGCCACCCCCCGCCGCAAACACCCCAACAATTCCCCCCAACGCATCCCCCTTCGCCCAACCAACAAAAGGACACCCCACGCCCCCCCCCCCAAGTCAAGATTTGTCCCGTACGGACGCTCCTGAGCATGTGAAAAGGCCCAAGCCATGTAGGAGTGTCCCACAATCCACACGATGAGCTCACGAGGGGCCACACCTGCAAAGAGAGACATGTTAATATCATGTGCGCTTACGGAGACCCCTTACGCACATACCTAGTGAAAGCATCAGACTTCCACCGACCGATCCACTGAATCACGCCGCCCGATAGACCTGACAGTGGCGCAGAGGTCGCTGCCCCAATCCGAAATGAGTGAGTCCCAAATCTTGCAGAGTCCAGCCCTAACATGGCCAAGCAAGCCCTCAACACTGCCTCAAATTGATACTTCGTCAACGGCTTCAAGTCCTGGTGAACCAGAAAATGAACACCCCCCACAGGTCAAGTCTGCCCATATGCAATGCTGTTCGCTACGGGACAAGTACGCAGACCCAACACAGAATGAAGCACTACAGAAGACCCTCTGCCCAATTGATCAGTCTTGGATCTATGAATAAATAAAACAACTGACTCTGCACATATCCGCACGTGCTTAAATAAAAGCCCGGATGCATTGGACCCCTTGGTCGCCCGCGCCACCAACTCACTCACACGAAAAGCCCCGAAAAACGCCCAAATGAAGGCCAACTGGAACAGACAACACTCAAACTCATTGTCGCAAATATCCGACAACACATCCCACAATTGACCCAGAATATCCTGCGTAATAGGCAGGCGTCTGTCGCGTACCTGGGGAGCACCGCGCACCCAACCCTCCAGCAACCGTCGGATCAAAAACCTCCCTACCGGGAACCCCCAACCATGCGCTCTCGTAAAGAAGGAGAACCCA
The DNA here is from genome assembly GCF_901001135.1 of Rhinatrema bivittatum. Taxonomy (NCBI): domain Eukaryota; kingdom Metazoa; phylum Chordata; class Amphibia; order Gymnophiona; family Rhinatrematidae; genus Rhinatrema; species Rhinatrema bivittatum. The sequence continues at coordinate 178,523,856 of NC_042618.1, forward strand.
GCTAAATGCCTGTAAACTGCCGACCTAGAAGCGCCCAACCCCCTAGACGTCTCCACGAACCTCACCAGTAACTCATCGGAGACCGGACCCCAATGCCAACCCTGACTAGCCAAGAAGGACACCACCTTAAGAGCGGACTTCACATAGCAGTTCCAGGTGGACAGAGCTAACGATGACCGGAGCAGCATCCACTCTTCCGGGTGCCGAAGCTCCAAAGGAAAGACGGCACAGACGCTCCCTGCAGATCCGCTTCTGGTGCGAGCTCCCGGAACAAGGTCCACTTGCAACGAGAAAGAGAATCGGCAATAGAGTTAGCTATGCCCGGGACATGTCTGGCCCAGACCGTGATGTTCAATCACATACAACGCAGCACCAATTCACGCAGCAGGTCCGAAACCAAGATACACTTACAAGCCCGCCTGTTAATCACCTCTACCACCCCCAGATTATCGCACCAGAAGACCACTTTTTTGTCCCACAATCTCACACCCCAAAGAACAATGGACACCACTATCGGAAACAGTTCCAAGAAAGAAATATTCCTGGTAACACCCGACTCCTGCCAATCCCCCGGCCAAACATCTGCACACCAGGATCCCCGAAAATAGGTGCCAAAACCCGCCGACCCGGCCGCATCAGTATAGAGCTCGACGTCGTGGTTAGATACCGCCGCACCTTGCCACAGTGAACAGCCATTGAAATCAACAAAGAAACGGTCCCATATCAACAAGTCTTCCCGCAGCTGCCGCGTAATTCGAATCCTATGGCCGCTTTTGCACAAACCAGACATACTATGGCTCAACCAACGGATGAACACCCGAGCCATAGGGATCACCCGACTTGCAAAGTTGAGACTCCCCACTAACGACTGCATCTGACGCAGTGTCCACCTCTTAGCCCGCACAGCCCGGGACACCAGATCCCGTAATGCTACCACCTTGGAAGTTGGCAGACGCGAGGTCATCATGACCGAGTCCAACTCGATGCCCAGAAAGGCCAAACAAGTACAAGGGCCCTCAGTCTTGCCCTCAGCTAAAGGAATCCCAAATTCCGCCGCAGTTTCCTGGAAACACTGCAACAACTGGGAACACGTCATCAAAGACGCCTCCCCCACAAACAGGAAATCGTCCAGGTAATGAACAAGAGTAGCTATCTCGGCCTGCTCTGCCACCACCCAATGGACAAAGGAGCTGAAGGCTTCAAAATAGGCTCACACGATGGAACAACCCATTGGCAGGCACCTATCAAAATAGAATTCTTCCTGAAATCAAAAACCCAACAATGGAAAACATTCGGGATGGATCGGGAGAAGCTGGAAGGCAGACTCGATGTCCACCTTAGCCATCAAAGCCCCCACGCCACAACGACGAACCATAGCTACCGCTGCCTCGAAGGATACGTACCACACCGAACAGAGATCCTGTGGGATGTGATCATTAACGGACATACCCTCTGGGAAGGAAAGATTGTGAATCAGCCGGAACTTACCCGGCTCCTTCTTCGGTACTACAGCCAAAGGGGGGAAAACCATGCCATCCATCGGAGGGGCCGGGAAAGGACCCCCAATCCACCCCAAAGCAATCTCACTTTGCAACTTGGCCAAGACCACGTGAGCCAGTTTATGAACTGACGGACAATTGTTACCTCCACCCACCCCCACCGGACCCGCAAAGGGGATAGGAAAACCCTGTTCAAAACCTACTCGTAACAAATTAGCATCAGCCACTTTCGGGTACCTATCCAACCAGGACCACATGGCGTCCAGGCAGACAGGGGTAGGAGCCACACTCGAAACATCACTTAGGAGGGTTCTTAGGAACGACTCCCCCCCCCCCCCCGACCCCACCACCCAATCGCTTGGGACACTTGGTTGCAGGGTGCCCTTGTCCGCACCCGGAGCATGCATGCTGGAACTTGCAATCGGGAAAACTGCATCCCACCGATTGTACTTCCAGCACACATCGGGGAAGGCAACCCCTGCTTGACTGCTGCCCCCGGAGGTGGCCCCAGACTGAAAGGACCGCACACCGGAAACACTAGCGAACCTACCCGCATCTGCGGATGAAGAAAACCCTGCCTTGGAACCCATCTGGGTCAACCACAACCCGACATCCCTAGTCCCCCAAGCCATGTGCTTGTTTTCCTCCATTAAGTCGCGAAATCGCTCATCATAATTGAGCCACGACCATCCCTCGTACACACGACTGGCGTCCAAAATGGCATCAGCATAAGCGATCATGATGACCCACCACACTGGCCAGCCGAAGGAAACAGTGGATCCAATTCAACATGTTACGCGCCACTCGGCGATCTCCCCCCTGCGGCCTATCACCCCCCCCCCCCCCCCCCGCCAGCTTTTCTTCGCCTTCCTCCTGCCCCGGCGGCCCTCAAGCAGCAGGAAGATATCTATGTATTTTTGCTGCCTAATCTTCCGCCGAAGGGATCTCGGAACATCCTCCCACAGCTCTGATAAGCTGATGAGAGCAGGAGTCCCCCTTTTCAGGGCCTGTCCAGACACCCCCCTCCCTGAGTACCAACGCCCCACACCGAAATGTTGGAGGATGCCGACGAGGAAGAGGAAGAAGAAGCGGAAGAGCTGGAGCGGGATCATTTCTTCTTACGCCGGGAACGCTCACATTTCTTAGAAGCCACAGCACTAACATCCACAGGCGCCCCAACTACAACCGGAGAAGCAGTGGTCACATCACTCAAGCTGACGCTCGTCACTGTGACACCCACGCCAGACTCATGTAACTCACCAATTTGACTGCTGGTACCACTGGATTCAATCGAAGCTGCAGCCTCGGAACCCGATGCATGCTGCCCACTGGTAGGACCACTCACGCTGACCGGCACTCTCACAGGACCGGGCACGCTGGCAGGCGCAGAGAAGGGATCATTGCGCCACTCTTCCTATCACGAAGGACCCGGCCCATCGTCCAGTCCGCCAGCCGGAGGAATCTGCGGATACAGATTAGAAGCAGCAGCCATAGGCCCAGCCGACCCAGTGCCACCCGGACTCGCCCGAGGGCCCTCAAAGAAGTAAGGACAACCCCGGGGACCATCACCCGAAGAGACCGGGGCCTGCATACCCCTCCAAGGACCCGAATTAACGCCCCAAGGGGGGACTGAAGGAGCAGGAAACCACCCAGATGGACAGCCGTACCAAGACGACGAAGGGACCCCAAACCACGTAGGGTAAAAGGAGCCACAACCATCCCCAGGGCCCCAACCCTGTGGTGTGCCCTTGCTGGCGGACTACCAGTCAGTGGCTGATCTCGAAACTGGACTAAGGCCCTGGGCCCCAGAAGGACCTGCCCCGGAGAAACAAGAGGGGGCCCAACCAGAAGAACCAGCAGGAGGGTATCGGATATTGGCCCCGCCGACATCTAACCCCGGAACTGGACTCGCAACCGAAGCCCCAGGAGCCCCTACCCTGGGAAAACTGGAGGCCGTCTATCCAGGAGGCCCAACAGGGGGGGCCTGACTACTGGCACCAGCCCCCTCCGCCCCAGAAAAGCCCGCAACCAGGCTCTGCATGGGAACAAGCCCAGCACAGGGATCAGGCACAGGAGAAGGCAGAACAGCCTCATCCCCCGCAACTCTGCCTGTTGCAGCACCAGACAGCTCCATGTGCACAGGCACCGGAGCTGCCGGCTGCTGGCAAGGATCACAAGGGGAAGGAGAAGGGGCGGGAGCATGCAAAACGCCCCTGCTAGAGCCCCCCTTACTGCCCGGCAGTGCAGTCGCACCCCTCTGCGCCCGGGAACGAGAGGCCCACCCCTTAGCGGCGCCCACGCCAGCACTCACCGCCGGGCTGACCGCCTCCGCCCTCAAATCGCCGCCGTGCACATCAGGCTCCGCACCCTCCAACACGTCTGATGCCATTGCCGCTTCCTCAGATGCCATCACGCTCACGATTCGCCGCCAACGTGCCGCCACTGGAACCGCCTCCGCCGCACCTGCTCGTGAAAAAACCGCAGAAAAAGAAAAACAAACGCCCCTCCCTTTTTTTTTTTTTTGCCGACGGAACCGTGATGCAGCGCCAGAGGGATTCACCTAATCCCTCAACAGGCTCTTCCCCCCCCCCCCCCCCCCACTTCGCTAAGCCCTCAGGAGCCAATCAGCTCCCTCCACGATGTGGTTCAAAGAACCACCAAATCCCAGTGCAGCAAACTGCACGTGGGCCCGGGTGACTGTCCAGTCACCTAGAGGCTCCCCTCCCCCAGCACGGTGGCGGCCAGGCTTGCATCAGCGAGCCTGGTGCCATATTATCCTGGCCGGGCAGGCATGAAGCCTGCCCGACCTCTCAGAAATTCTTCAGTGACTGCAAATTTGCAGTTAGTTCCTCTGACTGTGTAAGTAGCAGCAGCCCCCAAACCAACCCTGAGTTGAATGTGCCCATCTACAGTGCTAGATATGGAGAGCGTCCTATTCTCCATATTAAAGTGCTCTCTCCTCTCTCTCTTTTGCGCGCACAACAAAAACATTGTAGTTATTCTGCAGTAGAAAACCCCAATTTGCATTAATTCCTCCCACTTACAAATCAAATTTTAAGTTTGCATGCTAACTTGTGTTGTGATAAATATTGCATGCATTTTGATGAATGACCCTGTTAGCAGGATAAGGGGATCATTTTCTATAGCTTTCGCCCGCGAAAAGGGACTTTTTGCGTGCGATAGTTAGATCGGAGCAGAGTCGGGGGGGAGGCGGCACCGGAAGGGGAGGAGTCGAGGCAGCACCGGGGCGGACACAGCGAAGACATCGCTGACGGCGAAAAGGTAAGGCCCCTTATCGCCGCCAGTAACGCACCCAATAGCGCCACCTTTCACGGTGGCGCTATTGGTTTGCGAAAGCCAGCAGCAATTGCACCACGGTGGTGCGATCGCTGCTGGCTTCTGCAGGCCTGCCCCCCCCCTTCTCCCCCCCTGCCCCCGGTACCGTGCGATTCACTAAGGCCTGCGATTTTAGAAAATCCAGGCCCAAGTCTTAAACAGTGTTACTTAGCTGGATAATTAGCATTTTTTTGAAATGTTTCTGTCTTTTGTCTCTACTTAGCCACATAAGTCAAAACTTATCCAGCTGTGTTGAAAATACATGCCTTGTATTTTTAGATATGCGAACATGTGTATTTGCGCCCTCAATATAAAATATATGTGCATATATGTGTGTGTCTGTATGGCTGCATATATGAGCGCAGACATGCTTGGTTTAAAGTTATCCTCCCTGGTTTTAAGTCTCATGGGCCACATGTTTGGCTATGTGATACATTTAAGATGAGATCTAGGTTTTGGAGAAGAACATTTTACAGAATAGGCTCAGAAAGCCTTTTTCAGTTTTGACGTGGCACCACAAAGACTTTCATTTTCTGAAACATCAGAAAGGACAAAGTTTTCCTGGAAGAAAATGCATGAGCATAAATTTCTGAAAAAAACAACAACACAAAACCCAAGAATGGGAACTAGAGAGCTAAATTTAAGCTTCTGGTAAAAGCTATTATGATTAAATAATAATAAAGTCTTACTTTGAAATATTTTGTTTAAGACTGACGTTTGATGCTAGAGAAACAAATGTGATCGGAGATCTGGAAAACAACTTAACGTTCTAGGGGTTCAATTCTGCTTACTGCGTACCACAAACGTCCCGATATTTTTCCTTGCCTGATATCGTAAAAGCAAGTTCATAAAGAGAGGGAAAAGGATTGCAGAAACACTGTAATAATATATGATCCACGCGTGCAGAGCAGCAGCCCAGGACGTCCACACTGGTCCATGCAGAATAACTTGGACTAGAGACGGACCCTTTCCTAGTGTGACGCTGTGTGTGCGTGCTTGCGTGCGTGTGTCTGTGAAAGCCAAGCGACTTGTTTGGAGTCTGGAAGGAATGCATGTAGCGTGCGTGCTGCTGGAATGGCATCAGAGAGGGAGTCGGCTCAGTCATGTCAGAGCTGAGAGACGGCATGTTTGAGAAGCCTTGTGCTTTCATGACTGGGTGGGGGAGCAGCATGGGAAGTGAAAGTTAGTGAAAACAGTTTCAATGGGTGGGTTTTTGTTTTTTTTTCTTTTCTTTTCTTCCCTAGTCATAAAAAAAAAAAAAGAAGAAGAAAAGTCAGTGCTGAAACTTTTAAAGCTTCTTCTGTGTGCCACCTTAATGTTATATGTTGCAAAACAGGTTTAAGCAAAGAGTATGAAATAATTACTGGATTATTAACTATTTCATGTCTACGAGAGGAATGCATGGATATTGGCTTCTCAGTGGTGGTAGCACATGTTGTCATAAGGCCATACATTGAGCTGCCAATGGTGCCTATATGGCAGATGCAGCAATGAAGCCTATATAAAACACAGCCCCATAGATATATTTACATATGATATGTAACTTATATTAAGGGTCTGTGCAAGCTCCATCAACAAAGCCATACCTTTGGCAACCTATCATATTCTACTGAGAAATGTAAAAAAAACTCTGTGATGATATTGAAACAATAAAAAGCTGCATATCAGAGGCACGGAGAATTTGTAGCAGCAGTAGCTGAGTTATCACTTCTCTCCTTCCCTGTCCCCCCTCATGTACTGGGAACGTAAAGATTAATGGCAGGATTCAATTATATTCTTTTTCTTAACACACTTATCAGGTATATTCATTAGTCTAGCACAGTCACCACGCTACTTTACTCAGCCTGTATACTTTTGGCACACTGGACTTGCCTTGGGAAAATAATGTCTGTTTTATCTGGAAGCTGCACACATTAACTGCAAACCTGTGCGAGTAGAACCCCAAGGGCACTGTTCTTTGGGAGCAGCACTGTCCACCGTTAGTTTTCAAGTTAAGGTGCACCACAGAGTGGCTGGAAAATACCAAGTGAAAGCTGAAGGTTGTCGAGGCATCAGCTGCTGCCCTTGCTTCTTACTAGCAGGTACTTGCTAACGAACCCGAGTGTGCACAAGACAAAGGAATAATTAACAGAAAAGTTGCACCCTTTCTCTCTCTCTCTTTTTTTTAATTTATTTTATTAAAAGTGAGCATTTCAAAAATACCAAAAAATCAAATATTAGCTTTCTTCAGAGTTCCCAGAATTGGATACGTTGTGCTGAAATCCTTCTCAAGGCTTGCACAATGCGTGCTGACATCCGCCTTTCTCTCCCAATGTACCAGTTTGTGGCATTGCATTTAAGGTGCACAAGGAAGTGGCTGAAATTTTGCCTTATCATTGCCCCACATCCTTCAGTGGTATGATCCTAATCGAGAAGTGCCAGCAGACCTCCTTACTGAGAAAGTAGCGGTTGCCTGGAATAGCTCAGAAGCAGAGTGGTGGAAACCAAGATGGTGACAGAATTCAAGTACGTTTAGGAGAGAGACAGAGAGCCAAGGGTGACAGGTGGATAATGACGACTGGAAATTAAATAGGGTCTGTGGTCTCCCAGTAGGCAGGGGACAGATGATGGGGCAAGAGGTCCTCATCTTCCAACCGCTGCTATGTAACTGTGTTATCTATACTTCCCTTGCTCTCTTGGAGTTGCAGATATCCTGCTTCTTAGAGGCATCCATGTTTGAGCTGCACATAAGTCAGTGGATCACTGCTTCATCCCATGACTACAACAACAGTTCTTACATGTGTGTCCAGAGCATGCCTGCTTCAAAGCTTAAGTCCTGTTCAATGCTTTCTGCAAACGAGTAGAATAAGGAGAAGAACCTCCCTAATGGTATGTTATGCACTTTGAGCTTTGGTTTTATCAATATCTTTTTTAGATTCATTTTTGGATATTTGTTAATGCCCAGTCTCAGCACATTTTTGATGCTTTTTCTTTAGAGGTTACATAAGCCGCTTTCCCAGAGCTGTTACCTCACAGCAAAGAAGGGGTTTTGACCATCTCTCTGAGATCTCCTTTTGGACTGAGTACACAAGCAAATCTCTGACCTGTAGATCTTTCCTCGCTAGACTGAAAGGGACAGGGATTCATGTCCAGTTCTAACCCTTTGGTGCAGCATGAGGATGGGATTTCTTTGTTCCTGATGATGCAATTATGCACTTCTAAGGGGCCGATGCAATATGACATGTGCACAAATACCTCTCCTGGGCATCTGATGCAGTATTACATTGAACCACCATGCTAAAAAAAAGACGTGCCTGGGGATCAATTGTGTTTATCGACAGCCAATTTCATTACTGGCAGACGGCCGGTTATGAAAACCGAGGCTGAGTTTACTGGCATCGGTCTTCATAACTCGGCGATCTGCCAAGTTATTTTCTTTTATTTCTTTTTACTTTAAAAAAGAAGTATAGACAAGCAGTTTTTTCTGCTTTTCTGTACTTCTTTTCAATGTGCTCAGCTATTGACGCCTGCTCCAGGCAGGCGTTAATATCTGAGCGATAAATGTGCGTCTGAGATGCACAGTTGTCTTTTTGCATTTGGAGTGAATGAGTAATAGCCTCATTTACATGCATTTGCATGTGATGAGCGCTAGCTCATTCACTCCGCGTCGGACGCGTCCAACAGCGGGTTAAACAGTGCGCTCGGCTGCTCGCACTGTGTTGCATCAGCCCCAGTATGACAACGCCAGCTCCAGGGCTGGCGTTAAATTTGCTGCATTAGGGGTACATGAGCCAAGTGGCAATTTTCCGCAATGGGGGGTAAAAGCTAATAGCCTCATCTACAGGGCATTTACGTGTGATGAGCGCTATTAGCTACGCGTGAGTTTGGGCATGCATTTTGGATGCGCTAATCCTCTTATTGCATTGTGGATTAGCCTAGCACGTCCAAAACATGTGTCCAATAGCTCGTTAAGCTGTGCTCTAGGCTGAACGCACTTTATTGCATCGGACCCTAAGATCTGCAGGTACCGGTGGAGCAGGCAATATTTCTTTCAGTGACATATGCTCTAGGTGTAATGATTTTTTTTTAAGGTTTTTTTTCTGCTTTGAGTTTGATGTGACTACAAGGGACATTCACCCTTTGGTTTTCCTTTCTTTGTACTGCAGTAGATTTACCTATATTTAAATATAAGTCACTTATATTTTCTGGCAATGTCTTCTTTTGCTCCTTCTATCCTGACTGAGTAAGGGAGTATTAGATCCTAGAAGCTAGCTGAGAAATGTGTTAAGTTGGTCCAATTTTAGTCTTTTTATTGGACTAATAAAAATAGTTTACCTTTATTTCTGTGTATTCAAGAGAATTAATCACATGGCCACAGGGGGTGGGCCACAGGTGCCATGGCCCAACCAAAATCTGGCCTTTCCTGAAGAATTGCTACAGTTGATCCAGGGCTGAATCAGCAAAGCGATAACTGCTCAGCAGCGGGAGGAGGAGAGTGGCAGTGCATTGGGCTACCTCCTCCACCTTTGCAGCTCTGGCTTCAGCTGCTGCTGCTGTGACCTGCAGGGGACTCTCTACAGCCACAAAGTCCCTGGTGGTCCAGTGGGGGTCCGGGAGCGATCTCCTGCACTCGGGCCGTCGGCTGCCAGTAATCAAAATGGCGCCAATAACCTTTGCCCTTACTATGTCACAGGGGCTACTGGTGCCATTGGTCAGCCCCTGTCACATGGTAGGAGCACAAGATGGTGCCGATGGCCATGTGACAGGGGCTGACCAATGGCACCAGTAGCCCCTGTGACATAGTAGGTCAAAGGCTATCGGCGCCATTTTGAATACCGGTACCGAGGGTGTGAGTGCAGGAGATGGCTCCCGGACCCCCTGCTGGACCACCAGGGAGTTTTGGTAAGTCTTGGGGGGGTCAGGAGGGTGGGGGGTTTGTTTAAATTGGATCCTTTAGGCGGCCAAATAATTCAGCGAAGATTCATTGTATTCGTGGAGAATCGTGATACGTTTCGATTCCCCACAAATACAACGAATATGGTCTTATACGTTGTGGAGTGCCAATTCGTAGGGAACGAATGCACACCCCTACTGTCCCCTTGAGTGCAGTCTTTTAACATGGACTGGCTGGGGCCTTTGGGTTGACAGCACATATTTATGCTGATATTAGCTCTAGCATTAGAGATGTACTGTAGCTATTGGGGTGCCACTTCAGCTTTCTATGTTCTTTGTTGTAGTCATGATGTTGCCAAAAGGATAAGATGCTAAGGCTGTATATGTAATGATGCCATTTCACACAATGTGTGAACAGGTGTACACAGAATGTGCACTTCACTTAATTTACAATGTTTTGTGCTATTTGCTCTCTTGTCCTTGCAGAATGTGATTACCAAAGACATAGACTTTCTTTCAAACAGTAGACTACATGTGTTCACTAATAAAGTGGTCACTGGTTGGAAAAATACACTTCCTCGTTGGATCCTTTCATTGTGTCATTTTTGTGTTAACAGTTCACTAGATACAAAGACTTGGTGATTAAGGTGAATAAAGTTTTGAATGGAATGAGTGTTCAATGGAATTTCGCTTAGGTTAGAATGTCCTGCTTTTAATCCAGATATTCCAGCACGGATCCTAGCACCATGCACCCATCTGTTCCTACAAGATATAGAGGAATGTTCATTTCTCACTTTGTTTTTTTAGCCTCCGTCCTCATTAACTTCCACAATCAGGCCCCAAAGTGCAGCAGGTCACACTTAGTGCTTGTCAGCTGCCAATGTAAATCCTTGCACATGGCATCTCTGAAAACAAATATGTGGACATTAAAGAACTTCCTTCCTTAGACACAAGCAAAAGAAATGTTACAGCAAGTGGCTGGGTTGTATTTATTTTTTGTTAGAGATATGAGCCTGCTTGAAACAGTGCTAATTAGAGATATGCATTCGTTTTTGCTGAATTGGAAAATTTCAACAAAATTGTCCAATTCGGCATGTTTCGGGGAGCCCGAAAAACGATCAGGATTTTCCCGTTTTTTTTCGCGAGAATTTGTTTTTTAGATTAGTGTGCACTAACGGGAGTTAGCGCGCGCTAACAAAAACTAACAAAAAGTAACAAAATCTAACGGTTTTTGTTAGCGCGCGCTAACAGGGAGTTAGCGCGCACTAACCCCAAAAACGATTTTTTGCGAAAAAAAAAACCCGAACCACAAAAAAATGACATATCCCGTGGCTGGCAAAAAACGAAGAATGACACAAACTCGAAAAACAATTCACATCTCTAGTGCTAATATCATAAAATGTCAGCAGTTACCAATGATCCATTCCCCACCACCACTCCCCTAATTGGGTGCTGATCACTGCCTCATCTGTCTGCCGGCATACCACTGCTCCTTCTACTACAACTGCTGCTCCCTTGCAACTGACTGCTTGGCTCTCTCTCTCTCTCTCTTTTATCTGAATCCTCAGTCATATGGCACAGTTGGAAGGGAAGGGGGGAAATGTAGTAGCCCGGTAGGCAGGTCTGGATTTCCCATTAGGCATAGCAGACACATGCCAATGGGTGCCTGTGCCACGCCAGTTACCATGGGTTAAAAGTGGCTAGCAGGGCCTTTGCACATAAAAGGGTTTGAAAATTACCCTGTGAAAAATTACCCAGGGGGTTGTGCATGAAAGGAAATGCAAATGAGGTGCCTATTCTTCCTTGGGTGATTATTTAAGAGTGTAAATCACTTTTCTGATAAATAGTAAATACTCCTTCCTCAGATTACTGTTCCACTTTTTATTTTTGAATAGGCCCTATCTAGACTTTGGATTTTAGATTTTGGATTTTTAGCCTACCTTTCCAAATGATGCTTAAGGAACTTACAGCATTATTTGAATTCAGGAAGAATAGGTCCCTGCCCAAAAGAGCTTACAGTCTAAGTGGGTACTTGAAGCAACAGAAGTTATCTGCCTTTAGAAATATAGAACATGGGGAGAGAGAGATAGGAGCAAAGTAATATAATTTGTGTACATATTTGCTCCTCCTACAAAATATATTCAGCTTTTTATGTATTTTTAGTGATTTCTTTTATATTTTTTTCATTTATAAATTGTTAAACAGACAAAAAGATTTTAACTGATGTGTCTACTAGAGATGTGAGAATTTCTTCAAAATAAGGGGCCTATTTTCTAAAGTGCATTAGGCACTTAAGTAAATAGTCCCCTAATTTTGACACATAATTTAATAAACCTGAAAGAAGTTAGAAGGTTCATTGAATCAGGACAATGAAATTCTGTGTGGTAAATTTGTAAAATAAATATGCCTCTGATTTTTTTTTTAAAGTCCAAAGTGGATTTCATGGACTTGACAGATCCACCTTTGAGTTTAAAAAAAAAATCCAAATTGAATATATCAAATCTTAGAGAAATTTCTTCAGAATTTTTCTCACATCCCCTGGAAAAAAATCTTCAGCGGATTTCCCCAGATGAATTTAGGAAAATCTGAAAAATCTGTCCAGCTCCAGCCAACTAAAATTGACCTGGTTCTAGTTTAACCTCAATATTTTCATATGTCTCAGTCTGCCATAATACCTTGAATTATATTATCTGTAAACCTGAAACAGACATTTCCTTCAATATAACAGTTCTGCTCCATTGAAATAAACTGAAATTAAATGGCATTCCAGGAAGAAAACATTCCCTGTACCAGGAAGTTCAGCAGAAGGTTTCTTGTCAGGTCAGCTTTCTTAAGTTTGATATTAGGTCAAACTGTCCTAACTTAACCTTTTTTGTTTCTAAGGCTAATGGAACAGGAGGAAGTGAAGTCATCAAGAGTAGCCTTGTGTGACCTGCATAAATATTAGTACTTTAGAACATGACCATAGATTGCACCATTCTGGTACACTGCAATGTAAATATTATAATTATTGTATGATGGAAACATCATATTATACTAAAAGTATATATACTTTTAATTTTAAGCACAGGAAAAACCTTTATACCAAATGCAATATGTGATGTATTCTTGGGGCGAAGTCAAGCTAAGAACAAATGCTTGTCATGTTTGCATTACTTCTTGGTACAGGAAATCTTACCACAAATAGGGTAAAGATAGAGTGGGAAATTAACCAGTCTTTTATAATAACAGAGAAAACAAGCAGACCGAGGATGTCTCCAGGCAGCCAGAGGAAAGCAAAGCTGAAACTTTATCCTACATTCCTCCAAAATGGGCGATATTATCATTATAACAGCTCATTGGAGAACATGTGCAGTCATTTGAAGGGTGCGATGACCTGGCTCTATAACTTATATTTGAACTCTGGAATACTTCAGTGGCAAAGAGAATACAGTCATAACTGCACGTGAATCTTACAGGCTTATAAGAGGCCTCATTCTATGCAACCTTAGGGGGTCATTTTCAAAAGGGATCGCACGTGAAAAGGGACTTTTCGCGTGCGATACCTAAATCGGGGCGGGTTCTGGGCGGCGTCTGCACCGGAAGGGGAGGAGTCGGGGAAGCATCGGGCCGGACGCCACGAACACATAGCTGACGGCGAAAAGGTAAGGGCCCTTTTCGCCGCCAGTTTCACACCCAATAGCACCACCTTTTATGATGGCACTATTGGGTGCGAAAGCCGACCGCGATCGCACCGCGGAGGTGCAATCGTTGCCAGTTTTCGCAGGCCCATCCCCCACTTCGCCACCCCGCCCCCCATTACTGCCGGATTTTCTAAGGTCTGCCTTAGTTAAAGATGCTCCTTCTGTCTCAATTAATTCCACCTATTACCTACCTGGCTTCGTTTTCCCTATTGTGAACGCAAATGTTTTCTCAAAGCCTCCTATTTGTTTTTTGTCACTAAGGCCTGGATTTTCTAAGGTCTGCGACCTTAGAAAATCCAGCGATAATGGGGGGGGGGGGGGGGGGGGGGGGGCTGGGTGGCGAAAGCCAGAAGCGAGCGCACTCCGTGTTGCTATCGCTGCCAGCTTTCGCACCCAATAGCGCCATCGTAAACAGTGCTATTGGGTGCGAAACTGGCGGCAAAAAGGGCCCTTAACTTTTCGCCATCAGCGACGTCTTTGCGGTGTCCGCCCTGACTCCTCCCTTTCTGGTGCGGACGCTGCCCAGAACCCGTTTGAAAATGACTCCCTAAGTCTTATCTGGTCATCTTGCCTGGGACTGTGTCTTATGTGTGTTTCTGTACAGCACTGCCTATATCTGGTAACGCTGCACAAAGAATAATAAACACTCACACTTCTTTAGACTCTTTTGTTTCAAATGCACCCTGTGCATTGGTTGCTATTTTAAAAAAGTGCTTCATGAGTAAAAAGGCTTTTGAAACGTACCCTCTATAATTCTTGCAGCAGACTTGTAGGTAATCTGAAGTTGTCATTTTGGCACGCCAAGTTTTAGAACTGGCGGGGTCCCATTTTAATGCCATTACGCTCCCTTCAAACGATGGGAACATGTCAGTTCCGGATGGTGAATTAATATCCGGAATTTGGAACTTTATATGGATACGGTGAATTAACTGTAATCTTTTGAATAACTGTTGGATATATTATGCATCTCCATTTAATGTTTGGGTTATGCAGATGGTAATTTTGAATTCTGATGATTATAACGGACGGCTAGTGGTACACGAGACTGGTTGGCGAATTTTGCCGCAGTGTGACATCTTGATCCGGTGAAGAAATTTATTGGAGACATTTAGGAATACCCGGTGGGGTGGAAATTATCTTGTGGAAATTCAATATGAAGATTTATTGAGTTTGAACGACTGGAGAAGTCACATTGTTGAGAGGAATAGTATGATCAACCTTATTCCATTGGATTTTCTTCCCTCTATTGAAGATATTTTGACGAATTCTGTATGTTGAGGCCGTCCCTGAGGAAGCCCTCAAGATAAGGGGGTGAAACAAAGATCTTTGTAGGACTAATGGACTTATACATTTGTTTTCTAAATTTCTAAATATTCTTCATGAATTAGTTATAATATTGTTTAAAACATTTCTGAAATTGTAATGAGTTTGAAGTATAAACATGATTTTATGTGTAATGTGTGTGTGTGAGGGTGTGTGTGTGTGTTAGAGAGATTTTAATTGTTTAGATAGGTGTTCAATATGCGACAGTAAAAATAAATGTGAAAAAATTATTACAAAACATTTCTTCTTCTTGTGTGTATTTACGTATCAGCTTCTTAAAAGGCAGGAGCCTCTCCCAATTTTCCTGTCATTTTTCTCATCTTCATCATATTCTGCTTTCTTTTTTTTGGAAAATATTCGCTTGCCTTTCCCGGCCTCCCACTTCCCCCATGTACCTGCATGCTCCAGGAAGAGATGCAGATCTGTTGCCTTTCCCCATGGGATTGTGCCAGAGACAATCTCTAATTACAAGGAGGCACCGACAAGCTGCCGGTCAGCAGGCATGAGCTTGAATGGAAAGTTTCTTTCCATTAAAAAAAAAAAAACCAAACAACAAAATTAAAACCCAAACTATTCTTAGAACATAAAAGTGAGCTGAAATTCTTTTTCCCTTCTGATAATTAGAAAATCCAAGATTAATTTGAAAATATGGTCTGTGCTTTTGCTAAAGCAAGCCTTGTTTTGGCAGTACAGTTGAGCATTCGATTAAACATTGGTTATGCTCTGCCAGGTGGAGTCTTTCATGCTCTTTGACTTTAGATTTGAAGCGTTCGACAGATTCGACACCCCTGAAAAGATAACATTTTCACTCTCAACATTTTCACTCTCAAAGATGCAAGCATTTTCCAACTTGGGCGATGAGTCCTCTGCTACATTAATTCATGCCTCCTTCCCACTTTGATCAGATAACAGCCATTTTGACAGTTCAGATTTGCTGTGGTTAACTTCCAGCTTTCCATCATTAAACAGATAAGTAAATTCTCTAAATACTCTCTCTCTCTCTCTCTGCAGAACAGTAGAAATGAACTGGCCACAGCTGGCTGCCACTGGTTTACATTCCAAGGGGAAGTAATAAGGAATCACCTTTAGGTGCTTTTTTTCCCCACCCTATGTCTAACATGGCAACCACATATAGGGGTAGAAAACCTACCCCTGCGTGCGCCGAGCCTATCTTGCATAGGCTCGGCGGCACGCACAAGCCCCGGGACGCACGTATGTCCCGGGGCGGTCCGGGGGCATGGCCTGAGACTCCAGGCACAGCGGCCATTTGCTGCTGTGCCCAGGATTGCGGGCCGGCCATTGGCCGGCGTGAGTAAGTTATGCTGGGAGGCAGGCGTAACTTCTTCAACAAAGGT
The DNA here is from genome assembly GCF_901001135.1 of Rhinatrema bivittatum. Classification (NCBI taxonomy): domain Eukaryota; kingdom Metazoa; phylum Chordata; class Amphibia; order Gymnophiona; family Rhinatrematidae; genus Rhinatrema; species Rhinatrema bivittatum. Next base: position 178,539,924 of record NC_042618.1, read on the forward strand.
AAGGCGGGGTTCTAGGTAGGGCTGGGGGGCGGGTTAGGTAGAGGAAGGTGCGGGGGGTGGAAGAAAAGTTCCTTCGAGGCTGCTCTGATTTCAGAGCGGCCTTGGAGGGAGGTGTGCCCGCATGCAGGTTTTATTTATTTTATTTATTTATTTATTTAAAAACTTTTTTTATACCGGCATTCGTAGGACACATCATGTCGGTTTACAAAAAACTGAGAAGGAAAGGAAATTACAATGAACAGGGGAGGGGGTAACTGGGTGAATACACAAGTATAAGAGAGTATAGTTAAAAGCAGCGATACAACTATTTGCATTCGATTAGGATTAGATATGCAAATGAACTAATATACACTGTTACATGGCATGTGCATTTGATACATTTAGCATATGGAACTTATTTACAGTGCAACATGGCATGTGCACTTGATATACAGGGATGGTTGCGGGGTGGGGGGTCAGGGGGAGGGTTCTGTGGTGGTTGATGAGGATAAGGTAAGAGGATATAGGGTAGGGTGGGATTGAGGTGAATCAGGAAAAAATCTGTTAGGATTGGGTGGAATTAGGGTATGCTTGTTTAAAGAGCCATGTCTTGATTCCTTTTTTGAAATGGCTCAGGGACGGTTCTAAGCGGAGATTGACGGGTAGGGAGTTCCAGAGGGTAGGGCCCGCAATGGAGAAGGCTCTATCCCTAGTGGCGGTGAGGTGCCCAATTTTAAGTGAGGGGGTTTGGAGAGTGCCCGCAAGAGAGTTTCTAGTGGGGCGGTTAGCTTGACGGAATTGTGGCATGTCTTCAAGCCAGGGTGAATTGTTGTTGTGTAGTGTGTTGTGGAGAATGGTAAGTGTTTTATATTGGGAACGGAAGGTGATGGGGAGCCAATGGAGGTCTTGGAGTATGGGAGTGATGTGGTCAGTTTTTCTAGTGTTTGTTAAAATTCTTGCCATGGCATTTTGGAGGATTTGGAGTGGTTTAATGGTAGAGGAAGGGAGTCCTAAGAGGAGGGAGTTGCAGTAGTCGAGTTTGGTAAGTATGGTGGTTTGCATAACCGTGCGGAAGTCATGGGCGTGGAGAAGGGGCTTCAGTTTTTTGAGGATTTGTAGTTTGTAGAAGCCCCCTTTCAGAAGAGATTTAATGTGAGATTTGAAGCAGAGTTGATTGTCTAGGGTTACTCCTAAATCTCTGACACTAGGAGGTAGTGTGTGAGATTGTGAGGCGTTGAGGATCATTTGGTGGATTGAGTTGGGGGGTTGGTTAGCTAGGATGAGGATTTTGGTTTTCGAGGTGTTAAGTGCGAGATGGAGATTGGAGAGGAGAGAATTAATGGATGTCAAGCATGTTTCCCAGTATTGTAGGGTTTCGCTGATGGATTTTTGAATTGGAATAAGTATTTGTACGTCGTCAGTATTTGTATTAAAATCTGTTCCATTGTGTCTAGTTCAAGAGGTACAAATATGGGGGGTTATTTATCAAAATGTGATAAGGCATTTGTTAAGCCCTGTTAATGCATGCAATAGCACCATATTGTATGGTGCAAATTCAGGGAGAGAGAGAGAGAGAGAGGGGGTAGGGGGTGTAGGGGGTTAGGGGCCTCGTTGACATTCTACGTCACACCTACGAACAGAACAGTGGTCTCATGAAGATTTGATGACCTTTGGAGTGAGGAAACTCACTCCAAGATGAGATTTGGGCAAGTCCATCAAGCTAGGTTGAGAGAACACTGCCCAAATCTCATCTTGGAGTGAGTTTCCTCACTCCAAAGGTCATCAAATCTTCACAAGAGACCACTGTTCTGTTCGTAGGTGTGACGTAGAATGTCAAAGTGGCCCCTAACACCCTACACTCTTATCTAAACCCCACCTCGAGATACTAGGTGGGCCTACCATAGGGATACAAATACCTACTTATGGGCTATGATGTTACAGCCAGTCTCTCTCTCTCTCTCTCTCTCTCTCTCTCTCTCTCTCTCTCTCTCTCTCTCTCTCTCTCTCTCTCTCTCTCTCTCTCTCTCTCTCTCTCCCTCCCTCCTTGCAGGAAAATTATTTTTTCATGGCTCTTGCTAAATTTACCTCATAGATTACTGTCTGTGATTGAGAGATAAAGTAAAACCCAATAAATAAAATATGCTGTGTCAAGGTCCACGGGGTTGTTTACAGTTATCCCTGTTTTTCTCAGTGTGTGGTCCCTCAAGGATAAACTTTAGTACTCTCAGGCTAATGGTCACCCCAGCATTGCCACACAATGTTCACCAAGAATTTCTTGTAAATTGCTAAATCGATGCAAATTTTTTTGTTGCCAATTCTTCAAGCTCAGCACCGCCTTCTAAGTTCCAAATCACTTAAGTAGCCCAATTCAATAAGAATCAATGAGGGGAAAGGATTAATTAAAGAAAACATGACATAATTAATATTTGGATGGGAAGTACTTGCCTACTTATAGGGGACAAGGTTGAGATACAGTGGATGCTCGTGGGGTTTCTCTTTGAAAATGCAGGGCCTAATTGCACCATGCATATGGCTAGGGGTAGAGTCCTTAGCTTGCCTTAAACCACATGCATGGGAATTTTAGCCAGCTTCCCCTCCCACTGTTCCAGACCTGCTCCGATTCAGCATGAGTAGCACGCTGCCGCTTTAACCTGCAGAAGGGGGCGGGCAATATTCAGCAGGACTTTTTACATGCAGAAACAGCTGTCCCCCCTCCACCCCCCCAGCAAAAAAAAAAAAAGAAAAAAGCTTTGAAAATTACCCTCATGTCACAGAGACTACTGCAGAAGCAAAGAAAGATTCGCAACAAAGGGTCATGTTATGAGGCTGAAAGGAGGCAGACTGAGGAAATATCGCTTTGCAGAAAGGGTGCTGGATGCATGAAGTGGCCTCCTAATTGAAGAGATGGAGGCAAAAACAGTGTCAATATTCAAGAAAGCCTGGGATAAGCACAGAATATCCCAAGCTTCAGGAAAGGGAAGGTAAAATGCCAGAGATCAAGTAGGATCTGTGATATTGCAGCAGGGTGAGGACTGTAGGTTAGAGAGTTGGGGGCACAGGCTCAGCCTGTTAAAGGTACCTCAACTATTTTCAACTTTACATCACATTGATGATACGAGCTATCTTACAGAAAGCAACTAACGCTTTTTGTCAAGAGTCTGCAATTAAATATTTTTGGTTTTATTTATTTTCCATGGTTTGCTTTTTTTCATTTTGTTTATGGTTTATTTCATTTTATTTGGTTTATTAGAAATGTAATAAATCAAGCAAAATGAAAAACCAAACAAAACATAAGGGCCAGGGTTCTCCCTCCCTGCCATAAAAAAAAAAAACCCAGCACCAGTGTCGCAAAATAAAAATCTGAAGGGTGCCCAACACAGATACATTTTACCCCATCCAAGGGTCTGTAAAAATCCCCCAATTTTATGTGCGTAAATAGCTGCTGTAAAATAGCCCAGGGCTCAATGCATGTAAAAGTATGTGCGTAATCTAATTCTATACATGCATTTACATGCACTGGCTGGTTTAGTTTAATTTATTAAAAATGTATATACCACATATATCATAACATATCAAAGCGGTTCACAATTAAAACATACAAAATAAAACTAACAGTTACAAATAAAAATATAGTTCAGTAAACAAACAATGTACAAACTAGAGATGTGAATCGTGTCCTCGATCGTCTTAACGATCGATTTCGGCTGGGAGGGGGAGGGAATCGTATTGTTGCCGTTTGGGTGTGTAAACTATCGTGAAAATCGTTAAAATCGTGAGCCGACACACTAAAACCCCCTAAAACCCACCCCCGACCCTTTAAATTAAATCCCCCACCCTCCCGAACCCCCCCCCCCAAATGCTTTAAATAACCTGGGGATCCAGCGGTGGTCCAGAACGGCGGCGGTCCGGAACGGCCCCCTCAATTGAATCCTGTTGTCTTCAGCCGGCGCCATTTTGCAAAATGGCCGCCGCAAAATGGCGGCGGCCATAGACAAAAACGATTCGACGCAGGAGGTCGTTCCGGACCCCCGCTGGACTTTATGGCCGGCGCCATTTTCCGTACGGAAAACGATTCGCGGCAAGAAATCGCATCCTGAACCCCGCTGGACTCCCAGGAACTTTTGGCCAGCTTGGGGGGGCCTCCTGACCCCCACAAGACTTGCCAAAAGTCCAGCGGGGGTCCGGAACGACCTCCTGCGTCGAATCATTTTTGTCTATGGCCGCCGCCATTTTGCGGCGGCCATTTTGCAAAATGGCGCCGGCTGACGACAACAGGATTCAATTGAGGGGGCTGTTCCGGACCGCCACCGTTCTGGACCACCGCTGGATCCCCAGGTTATTTAAAGCATTTGGGGGGGGGGGTTCGGGAGGGTGGGGGATTTAATTTAAAGGGTCGGGGGTGGGTTTTAGGGGGTTTTAGTGTGCCGGTTTTCCTGCCCTCCCCCTTCCCCCGATTTACGATTTTTTAACGATAAATCGGGGGAATTGGTATTGTATCGTGGCCCTAACGATTTTTGACGATTTAAAATATATCGGACGATATTTTAAATCGTCAAAAAACGATTCACATCCCTAGTACAAACCCTTCTTATGGTTCAACATAGGCCTTCTTAAAAAAGTAAGTTTTCAAGACCCTTTTAAACGATTTTACAGAAGGTTTGGTTCTATTTTCATCTGGGAGGGAATTCCAAAATATATCGGTCCTGCTATGAAAAAAAGGCATGATCTCTGGTGATGTTAAGATGTGTTAGCCTGATAGATGGCACTTCAAGAAGATTTTTATGTGCAGAGCTTAGGGACCTGAGAGGGCAATAACCTTTTAGGATGGATCTTACCCAGCTGCGATGGTCTAAAATAGGTTAAAAATTATCAGGGCAATCTTGTACATAATTCGCCATTTTATGGGGAACCAATTAAACTCAGCCAGAACTAGTGTAATATGACTCCTCATTCTGTCATGAGAGAGAATTTGTGCTGCGGCATTCTGAACCAATTGTAGTGGACGTAATGAACTATAAGGAAGTCCAACATAAAGACCATTGCAATAGTCTAGAGACATTGCAGGGGCACAGTCAGGGCAAAGTTGAGACCATATATGTGCATATATGGTTGTGCGGAGATCTATGACTATTTTATAACCTGCATGTATGAGGTGCAGGCAGATTATAAAATATGTATGTCTACCCCCAAACATACATACATATGTTTGGTTCCGGAAAGTGTACTTTTCCTGCCTATTTTAAAAACATACACGCGTATATTTTACACATGAAAAAAAATTGTGTAAAACCCTGTTTATGCACAGAATACATTTTAAAACATGTGCATGGAATTGAAATCACCAGTTTGCCAAAACCTCAGTCAGTTCACCCAGTCCTTCTCCAGGCCAATGAGACCATCCTAGTTCATCACTCTGAACTCCTTCCAGTTCACCCACACCTCCCACCCAACCAATGGTAAACAATAGACAAGTCTGATATCGATTACACAAGATAATTAGCAGGCGTAACTAACACAAATACATTGACAATAGCATGAGCATAAGTTTCTTATAAAATAGAAACTTGTCTGCAAAGCTCTCAGACCCATTCCAGAATGCTTCTTTTTTTGAGTAAATGTACATGAAAAACCAAAAATACATGTGGGCTTTTGATGTTTTCAAAATAGCATGTACGTAAGTACAAGCCATTTATGCATGGATATGCAAATGTTAT